>NW_024412412.1:35812625-35888782 GCF_014898765.1 Herpailurus yagouaroundi | reverse complement strand
GTACGCTAGAGGAAACTGCTATCCCAGCCAATGCCACGTTGCCACCTTGGGCAGAGCGTCACTTGCAAAAACATCAATGAAGCCTTGAGAGGAATATTAAAATCCAACTGGCCACCCACAGCACCCGTCTCTCCTATAGGAATTATGCCAGCTCTCACCTCCAGGCCTGGGCTAGAGGGAGGTGGGTGAGTCCCCTACAGAACAACAGTTAAGGAGCCACTGCTTCTTGGGGCCAAAACCTGTAAGGTCAGCACCGGGGGGAGGGGGGAGCCCCTCCTCAAATATTGTTCCACAGGGTCCTCATTTGTCTCAACTCAGCTCTGGCCAGGCCCTGCTCACCATCCTCCTGCTCCTGACCACTGACAGTAATAACCCAATGTGTTCTATCACTTCATTCATTTGCAGCCTGTTCCCATGTGCACATTATCTCATTTGATTCTCCAGACAACCCTAAGTGATCACCACCCCCATTTGATAGAAGGGAACATTAAGATCAGAAGGTCCCTGCAGCAAGTTGGGGAAGATCCTCCTTCTCTTGCCTCCTCAGCCAGGCGGACCCTTGGGACCACTGCTTCTGCCCCTGCATGTTCCAGGCCTAAAGGAAGCCCCACCAGGCCCCCTGCCTGCACAACCATAGCCACGCTGCCTGCCAAAGCCCCAGAGGGGCTGTGCAGTCCCTCACATCCCTCAGCTCCTCATCATCTGCCATTCTGCTCACCTTCAGCATCTCTTTTGCATCCTCCCACAGCTCTCTGAAAGAGGCTGTTGGGACTATCTTTCCGTTTCGTAATGGAGGACTTTGAAGTTCAGAAAAGCCAAGGGTCCTTCTTGAGGCCACTGAGCTAATTAGTAACAGCACCCACTCTAGGCTCAGCCAGCCTGGGCCGCTGCCATTATTCAAACTATGCCACCCCTTTCTTCGGTGCACTGCCTCCAACACCCTTCCCTCCTCTTTTTTAACTGCAGACATACCATAGCCCAGCCTGCCTTCTCCAGGAAGCCTTCCATGCCCCCATCCATTCTTAGGCTCTCCCACAGGACTCTGTATTAGAGTTCTCCGGAGAAACAGAGAAATTGGCTCAAGTAATTACGGAGGCTGGTGAGTTCAAAATCTGCCGAATAGGCCAGCAGGTTGAAGACCCGAGGAAGAGCCAATGTTGCAGCTCAAATCCAAAGGCCATGTACTGGCAGAATTCTCTCTTCCTCAGGGAAGCCTCAGTCTGTTTTCTCTTAAGGCCCTCTTTCTCTGAGGCCCATCACACTTTGAAGAGTAATCTGCTTTACTCAAAGTCTACTGATTTAAATGTAATCTCATATAAAAACTACCTTCACTGTGAAACCTAGACTGGTGTTTAACCAATATCTGGGTACCGTGGCCTCACTGAATTGACACATAAAGGTAACCATCCCAGACCCTGAACTTCCCCCTCTCCACCTGTATCCAAGTCCGCCACATTCACCTGTCTGAGTCACCACCAGGCCGTGTGCGCCCCATGGCGGTCACGTGTCTGTCTTGTTCATTGCCCCACCCACAGATGAACACAACGCAAGGCCCTGCTCCTGGCAGGTGCCCTATAAGCTTTCACTGAGGAAGAAATGGGACTAGATGTCACTGCCTGATGCCACCCGGTGCTGTTGCCCCAGCACACGCTGCCTGTTAGTAATCAGTACGCGTGGCCTGCTTCCCCGCCCGCTGCTCATCACTCACCACCCTCTCCTCCACTCTGCACAGGAGCAGAGCCTGTTCTGACTCAGCAGTCAGGCAGTGCCACTGAGCACATGGAGGGTGGCCCAACCGTGTGGCCCCAGGGAGGCCCCTGAGCACCTTCCACAAGGGGTCTTCTCCTCCCTGTAGGCAATTGCTAATTCCGTAGGGCCCTCCACTCACCTCTGTGGCCAGCCACCTATTGCAATTGATTTCAAGGCTAGGACGAAAGGGGAGTCTATAGGGCTGGCTTCCCTGGGGAGACTCCAGTGCTGAGAAGAGCAAGCCTGCACTAGGAGATCCCAGGGCCCTGGGTCTGCCCCTGGGAGGCAGGGTGGGGGACAAAACACAAAACCTGTCCCTGCCTCTCTAGCATCCCCCAAACATTTTACCTGGGTGATGTCACATAAAATTCATGTCAAACTCTGTTTTAAAGCCAAAGAGAAGATGCATAAAGATAACCAGAGATGGAAGCAAAAGAACAGAGGGGTCAAAGTGAACGTGTATATCACATGTGTGTGTGTGTGTGTGTGTGTGTGTGTGCACGTGCATGTGCACACACGCACATACACACAGACAAATATACTCTGTGCCTTTTATGTTCACATGGGCAGGTAGAGCCACCCCCTCTTCCTATGCCAGCCCCCTCCCCCTAAAAACATATATACTGGCCCCAGTTCAGGCTTGCCATTTCCCTGGTTGGGCCCTGGAGACTGCTCTGCAGAGGGGAAATCAAGTACCAGGGGAATAGCCTACAGCCAGGATTGCAGAGGCCTATCCAGCCTAAGAGCCCCTCTGGGGCCAGGAGAGCAGGAGAAAGGCTCTACGGGCCAGAAAAGAGATAGAGCTGAAGCTGGCAGGACCAGTCTAGAGGGAAATCACCAAGGATGCACCTGGATAATGAGATGCAAATTGCCAGGGCTGGGGGCGGAGGAGAAGCTTACATGCAAATGAACAGACCAGACCTCCATTCGGATTAAGCTCAGTTATATTTTTTAACCCTTTTTTGGCAGAATTAGTCCCCAAACTGAGGGGGCAGGGAGAAGCCCTCTCCATTCTGCAGAGGGAAAAACTGAGACCCAGCCATGGAGAGTGTCTGAGTGGGCAGTGCCCCACCTCAGGGAGAGTCCAGAGCCCTGTCCCAGACTCTCTCCCTCACCACCCCCCAGGAATCTGCTCGTAATCTAAGCTGCAGTGTGCGAACCAACCAGCACCTGTCTAAGGGGCCAGGCCTGCATCAGGCGACGGGAGTATGGGGCCTGAAGGATAAAAGGACAGAAAGAAGGACCAGAGGTGCCAGGAATAACTTGGCCATAGATATGGAAGAGGAGGAGGAAGAAAGCAGGCAGGAGGAAGGTAGGGGCCTGGGGCAGTGTTTGCCTGGCACTCCCAGAGAGGGGCAAAGCAGAAGAGGCTAGAGAAGCAGCTGCCAAGCCAGGTTCTCCAGGAGTTTTAAGCGGGGGTTCTAATTCCTCTTCTACAGTACATGTGTGACTTTGGGCACTTTATCCAACCTCTTGAACCTTGGTTTCATTATCTACAGAGTGGCAACCATTAGTGCTAGCCCTGCCCACTTACAGTGTAACACAAGGATCAAATGAGGTAATAGAAGTGAAAGACTTTTTTTTATATAAAGTGCTGTGCAAATGGGAGCATCATCATTATTTCCAACCAGGGCATCAACCAGGCAGTGGGGGTCAGGAGATAAGTGTCTTCCCTGCCATTGAAAGAGATTAGGTGTGCTGGCATGTGCTGGGATTCTTTCCTAATGTTTTCTACCTGTTGAGTTTCCCTACCCAGTGATTTGGGGTGAGGTCAACCCAAGTGGCCCCAGAATTGAGGTACTTGGCTTCTGGTCCCAGCTCTGGCACAAGTCACCTGGGTGGCTTTGGGCAAGTCACTTCCCCTCTCTGGGCTTCAGCTTTCCCATGTGCAGAATGAGGATTTTGAACTTGATGATCTCTGAGGCAGCACAGAAGCCCGCTTTTAATGCAGAAGAGAGAATGCTGGGGCACCTGGGTGGTTCAGTTAGTTAAGCAACCAACTTCAGCTCAGGTCATGATCTCACAGTTCATGAGTTCGAGCCCCCTCTGTCAACACAGAGCCCCCGTTGGATCCTCCGTCCCTCTCTCTCTCTCTCTCTCTGTCTCTCTCTCAAAAATAAATAAACATTTTTTTAAAGTTAAAAAGAAAAAGAATGGAGAATACTGCTGAATACTTGGTGGTCAGGTAACCCAAGAGAAGTCAATTTGTGTTTGGTTTTAGCTTTTGCTTCTTTAGCAAGAAATTCTTCTCTCATTCCATGGAGAAATGGAAAGCATTTTCACTTTCCCCTCAAAGAGAGGAGGATGGCCTTTATGTTTCTAAGAACTGGGGCTTTCTTAGCCTAAAGAGTGAGTCAACAGCTCTTTTTTAGTGACAAGAGGGCAAGATCCTTTTTGTCTGGCTCTCAAATCCAATTGTGGGAGGAAAAAGGGAGAATCCAGGCCATTGTTGGATGGGCTTAAAAGAAAGGTAGTCAAGACAGTGAGGAGGAAGATGGGGGTAGGTGTTGGGAGAAGGGGCCCTGACCATGGGTTTGGACTATGGATCCCATCCCCATAAGTGTTCCAGAATGGGTCTGTGACCCAGAAAACTGTTAGGCCCAACTGCTGGAGGGACAGCATATAAAGATCTTGGCATAGTGTGATAACAGACCAGAAGCGAGCACACCACCACATGACTCACAAGGGCCAGCCTGGACAGGCAGACCCATAGGGAGCCAGAGCCCATTGGCCTATAACCACACACCTTACCCACTAAGCCTCTGGTTGTTGCTTGAGAACACGTATGGCACTTATAAGTTCTGAGGATCACTGGAAGCCCCGGACACCAGGAGAGAGAAGGTCCTGCTAACCTGAAGTTAGGGCCAGACTAAGACTAACTAGGAGCTAGAAATGGGGGTATTGGGCAGCTCACGACACACATTCATTTGTATTCCTTTACAATATGGGATGAACTTTGCCTGGTCACCACAAACCAGGTTCAACATCATCTGGAAACGAATGTGGGCACCATCAAAGACAAGGCCAGATGACAGCAGACAGGTAAGTCCACACTGGTGCCAGTAATCATCCAGGAAACAGAGACCCTCTGCCTCAGATGAAGACACTGAGGTATGAAGAAGGTTTTTATGTCTGTCTGACAACTTCCCGGGATCTACAAGTCCGCGGATTCACTTCCTGGATCTGCTGTAACAAATTACCACAAATTGGATGACTTAAGAGAACAGAATTTATTCTGGAAGCCAGAAGTCTGAAATCAAGGCATCAGCAGGGAAGGCATCTCCAAATACTTGAGGGGAGAATCTTCCCATGCCCCTTCCTAGCTTCCAGTGGTTTCAGCCGGCCTTGGCACCCTTGGCTCACAGATCCATCACTCCAATTTCGACACGTGTCTTCACATAGCCGTCTTTTCTGTGTGTGCATCTCCATGTCCAAGTTTCCCTCTTTGTATCAGGGCACAGTCTCTGGGTTTGGGCCTACTCTAATCCAGTGTGACCTCATCTTAACCTGATTACACTGCAAAGACCCTATTTCCAACTGAAGTCACAATCACAGCTTCCGGGTGAAGATGAACTGGGGGTGACGGCACACTGTTCAACCCAGGATAATCAGTAAGCTTTCATTTTATCCTTAAGCAGACAAAATGGAGTATCACTCCCCCAAAGGGTAGACCTCCACTAAGGTCTGTTTGACTGTCCAACAAACATATTGACTCTAGGTTAAGGGACAAGGATGAACGAGACATGCCCACACATCCAGGCTGGAAGTGCGTAGTCTGGGTAGAGGCAGTGAGTGAAGGACAAAGGTGGGTTGAAAATAAGGTACCACAAACCAGAACAAGAGGGGACACCTCTGCACACAAATGGCCCAGATTCACACTGGCCCCTGGCCTCAAGCATAGACATTCCACCGACACTGGAAGAAACACCTCTACTTCGGCACTACCAATGTTTTAGGTAGGATAACTCTTTGTTTTAAGGCGCTGTCCTGTGCATAGTAGGATGTTTAACAATATCCCTGGCCTCTACCCAGTAGATGCCAATGCAAGTCCCCAGCTGTGATACCAAAAATGTCTCTAGATATTGCTAACTCTCTCCTTGGAAGCAAAATCTCACCCAGTTAAGAACACAGTCTTAAATGTTCAGAAATAACAGTGTCCAGAAAAGACGTAGGCTGTACCCCTGACCACTAGAAAGGCCCAGACATTTGCTGCTTACAGGTTTTCTCTCCCATCGCCCTCCCAGCCCCATCTTACCTAAGACCAGGACATTTAATGAACTTTTGGAGGCATGATTAAAACCATGCTTATCGTGGGTAACATCATTCACTGTGTAGAAGCTTGGACCTTATGATAGAATCAATTGGCAGAATCCATGACCCTCAGATGCAAGACGTGTTAGGATTTTATCAGTGGGCAGGAAAACAATTATGGATCCAAGGAAAGAGACCCAGTGGCGAGCTGGCCCCACCCTACCCCCTGGGCCCCAATCACAGAGCCCAACTTGAGTCCAGTCAGCTACTATTGATGTCCATGTCTCCAATGGACATGCTTTCCTAGCAGGAGTCCTCACTAATTTCAGAGAGGTCTGTCTAGGTTTAAGCAGAAACGTAACCAGTGCTTGGAGGTGCAATAAACATCTCCTATCTATAGTCTCAGCTAGAAGAGCTGGTAAAAGTTACCCAGAGAGACAGAGCCCCAGTCAACAAGGCTAGTTTTCAGGTGGGTTCCATCCCACCGAAAAGCTGAACTGCCAGGGCCACACTGCTGGACCAGTTATACCCAGCTGAGCTTGGTGGAAAGCCAGAGCTCATGGGCACCTGGGGACACCAGGGACCCACCCAGGACACACATGCTGGCAGTGGACTTGCCACTGAAGTTGTTGGTTGCCAATGACTCAGCGGCTGGATCCTGTCCAAGGGAAAGTGTCTAGCGCCTGGTTAGGGCTGCAGCACTCGACTCAAAACCAGGTCTTCCTTCACGCTGCAGTCTGGGGGATTTCTCAGTTGATAAGTTTGCCCGACTCCTTGCAATGCAGAATTCACAGTAAAGTCCTCCATTGTCACCTTTTAACTAAGTCAACCTTGACATTTATGGGGTCTAAGGAAAGCCTCCAGTCGCAGACTGCAGGATGTGGCCTGACACGGGCAGCCAAAGGAGCTGGGCTTTGGACTAGCATGAGCCTGCCATCCATCCCAGCTCAGCCATGTGCAGACTGTTTTGTCTACAGTAGCATCTTAACCTCTCTGAGCCTCAAGGTTCTCCTCTATAAAATGGAAGGAAGAAGATGTACCTATATCAGAGGGCTTTAGGATTAAATGAGATGACTTAGCACAGTGCACTTAGCCTTGGCACAGTGCGTGACACACAGAAAGCTCTCAGCAGATGTGCCTTCTTGTTATGACAACCCCATCTTGCAGACGTTCCAGGAGTGAGCTGCACTGTAAAAGTGGACCCTGACGCACAGAGCACAGAAACACCTGCTGGTTCAGGGAGTACGCATCCAGATATCTGCCTCTGCGTCCTGAAACAGTAGCCCCAGCACTGTCCTTGCAGCTTCAAGGGCTGGGAGAGCAAAGCCCTACAGAGAACAGAAGACTCTGAAAGTCTCCACTGTTCGGGCCCCAGTAAGGATGTACAGGGTTGGCGTACAGGGTTCCCATTACTTAGCATTCAGGGGTCTTTATTTTCACTTGTCAGGGAGCCACAAGCTGTGCACATGAGAAACTTGTGCTTGTGCAGCATTTCCAGGTGTGCTTATTAGCGGTGTGGCTCCCAAATGGCAGCAGCTAGGCTTAGGGCCCCTCTGGTATCAGCAAGCATGCCCTCCTGGCTCGCCCCACCACCCTTTGGCACAACCATTGAGGTCCAGAGTGCTCATTCCACAATGCAATAATGAAAGTGCACCTGTCCAGAAGCCAGGCACTGTCAGTGTGACCCTCTGGGAACAGATGAGTGGGCAGGGCCAAAGCTTCTTAGAAAGGAATCAGAGGCCCCAGTTTGCATTAGAACAGCCCCATCAGAGGCTAGAGCCAACAAACTTCCTCAGATGGCCTCAGAGAAGTGGGCCTTTGTGAGGAAAGTCAGGGCCAAGGCTACTTTGCAACAGATACCCATTGTTTTCCTTCTTCTCCTCTCCGAGCCCTCATCACGCTTTATTGTTAAAATCTGTCTCCACTGTTCAACTACAAGCTCCATGACAGCAGGGGCCATGGCTGGTTTGCTGTATCCCTAGCACCTGAATAAATAAAATACCTCTAAAATACAGAATGTTAAAGTCTCTGTGAAAAGACAAAGCATGGGATATCATCAAATCAGTGACCTGGAAACATTTCACGAACCTAATGAGTATTGCTGCTGCTAATGCCCAATGGTTTGCTAAGACTATGGAGACCACAGTGCTCCGTGACTGAGGCCTTTAACACAGTAGGACATGTACAGACTGGCACAGCAGTGACTTGGTTCCTCCCTCTTCCTGGACCCTGCCCAAGCCCATGGAGAGGAAATCCATAGAGACCCGCAAATAATCGTCACTCACTGAATAACACCCAGAGTTAAGTACCTGAAAATGTAGGGCATGAGCTGCCCCTAGAATTTCCCCATGCATCAACAACTCCAGGTGGAGAACCATATTTGGATAGTGCCGTGGTCTTGAAATCAGCAGAAATAAACTCATGAGAGGTTTTCATGAAAGCCCACACTGTCTACACATATCAGTGTCCTAAGTGAAAGCAAGAGAAATGTGACATCGGACCTCACTGTCACCTCAGACTGCACCATCATTGCTGCCACAGATAGCCCCCCCTCTGCCTCCCCCACCACAAAGCAGCGTCTTTCTACGTGATCCGTGACGTGTTTGCTCTCGAAAGGAAATAATAGCTTCCAGCCTTCATGAGGCGACTCCATTTCTAGGCTTTCCTTTCCTTCCTTAAGAAGCAACAATTGCAAAACCAATTTAACTCCTACTACGAAAATGTCCCATGGTACTGGGCTTGCCATCCCAAGGACACTTCCAGGAATGTCAAGCAATTACAGACCTCTAAGTCTGCACTGGGATATTATAATAAACACAATCCACCACTTCTGACCAGTGGCGCTTCACCTAACCCTATCTGGGCTATGCTCAGCCACAAGATGCCAGAGAGACTGATAAGCCAATTGCTTATGACTTGAGAACAACATCATCTGGGTACAAATTGATAAAGAAGCCCTAGAGATTATCACAAAAGTCAAGAAGCCTTAAAACTAATTCTCTGTCCTTGCGATTATAAACCCTTTTTGCAAATCTTTTCCAAGGACGAGCCTTCCCTCTTAATTATGCCACAATGTATGCATCCCTGAAATGAGAGGCTCTGCTCGGCATTTATGACTATATGCTTATCTTTCAGCCTGAAGATGCACTTCCACATGCTGATGTGCTGAACCAGCTACTATGCCAGCTTCCAGAAAACTGCCCCTGACATCAGCCTACTGAGGGGGGAGATGACCGCAAAGATGGAGGCACAGATGAGACGTGGTAAAGAGTGCAGGAACATGACATGCTATGGAGAAGAACCATAACAAAGAACCTGCTCCCCTAACAGAGAATGGACCCCTCCCCCAACCCAAGCAGCAGAACAGATTGGGGGACTTTTAGTTCAGGGACAGGTTGGAAGAACTGAGGCAAAGAAGTGTGAAACATGTTCCTATTTTTAAGGGCCTTGCAAGTTAATGGGGGGAGGCAATGCCTACAAAGGTTACAAGTTAAATACCCAAGTCAACAATGCAGGACCAGTGCTGTAGGAACTCAGAAGAGAGTTGACATATGCCTTGGTGGCCAACAGGGGACTTTCGTAGAGCAGGATTTGAACAGAAGGCTGGTCTCCCTATCAGTATATTTTCCCAGTGGGCTATGGAAGAGGTGACGTTAAGGCTCTAAGGTGGCTGGAAAAAGGCCCCAAAGCCCTCTAGGGCAATAGGAAGAGGGGAGGCACAGAGGTGGGTAAAGACTGGCAGAAGCCAGCAAAGAGAGACTGAGTGTAAGAACTAGGAATGCAAACTCCAGAAAATGGGTGACCTTCCATCCTGTGGCCTGAGACAGTCCCAGTTTACTTCCACTGTCCCACTGTAATTAGCAATAGTGTCCCCTTATAATCACAAAGGTGTCCCAGTTTAAATGAAAAATTATATGGTCATCCTAGTTAGAAGGATCTTCGGGCCATCACCTCCCAAACCCACAGGCCTCCAACAAACCCAGCGGTCTGAGAATCATGCAGCCCCTAACCCCCACCCTGAAGAAGGCTTGCCAGCCCGGACCTACACACATCCTCATTCCTGCCAGGAGCCTCCAGTCCCCAAGCACCCAGGTCCCTTCTCTCCCCCATCACTGTCACTGAGAGGTCCTTGCTTCTCCCAGAAAAAGGAAAGGGGTAAATTTAAATTAAGAAAGGGGGCATCTGGGTGGCTCAGTCAGTTAAGCATCCGATTTGGGCTCAGGTCATGATCTCACCATTTGTGGGTTTGAACCCCTGTGCTGACAGCTCAGAGCCTAGAGCCTGCTTCAGATTCTGTATCCCCCTGTCTCTGCCCCTCCCTTGCTCATGCTCTCTCTCTCTCTCTCTCTCTCTCTCTCTCTCTCTCTCTCTCCCTGTCTCTCTCTTTCAAAAATAAATAAACATTAAAAAATTTTTAATTAAAAAAAGTTAAAGACCTATGCAGAATAGGAAACTCCATGAACAAATGAAGATTCGCCACAGGGTGGGAGCAGATAGCTGTAATGTATGCAATCAAGAATAGCTTTGTAGTCAGAATATGCAGGAAATCCCTACATACCAATAAGAAAAATACAAACAACCCAATGAAAAAATGGGCACAGAAAATGGGTAGGCAATTCACAGAAGAAACTCAAATGTGAATAATCGTAAAAAGATGTTAAACCTCACTCGTAATTTTTGAAACATACATTGAAACACAGGGAGATACTTTCATACTCACCAAATAAAAAAAAAAAACATTTTTTTCAGTCTGAAATGTCAAGTGGTGGTGGACAAACAGCTACCTTTACACAGTTTGATGGGACATCACTTGGAAGAACAACTTAGTTCTATTTGGTAAAGTAGATGTATGCCCTCCACAACCCAGAAATTCAAGTCTTTGGTGTATGTCCTAGAAAAACTCTCTCACCCACAGCATAAGGAGATCATGTTTCCCGGACAAGTGAATACTTAGGTGCTCAAGAGTAGCAATGAAAAAGATTGGAAAGAAATCTAAACATTCCTTGACAGAAGAATGGACAAATCAGTTTGGTATAGTCACATGATGAATATTATACATCACTTAAAATGACTAAACCAGAGTTATAAGAATCACATAGATAAGCCTTAATAATGTTGAGGGGGAAAGCAAATTGCAGATTTACACAGTATAATACTGCCTGTATATACTTTCAGTTATGCAAAACTTTATATGTACGTATGTGTGTGTAGTTTATGGAAACACACATATGTAGCAAAAGTCGAAAATCATGAGTGGGATGACAAACTCCAAATTCTGAACTCTAAATTCTTCCTCTGGGGAGGAAGGTCAGACATGGGATCAGAAGGAGGGTTCAGGGGGCTTCTCTTGAATCTGTAATATTTTATTTAAAAATAATGAAGCAACTATGGCAACTGTTAAAATTTCACAAAACTGAGTGATGGGTAAATGGATGTTCCTTACGTTAGCAGCCTCTCTATTGTTTGTATTCTTGAAGTACAAAGAGGGTGGGTGCATGAGGATTGTATGGGCATGCTGAGAGGCCACAGCGGAGACAAGCTAGCGTGTGCCTCCCCAAGTCTCCCTCATGGCCAGCACCTACGCTACCAGCCTGGTGGGGTCGGCTGTGGGGCAAGGATGACACCCAAGCCTCTCTGAATGGCAACAGAGCTAGCAGGTGGAAGTGAGGTTCCCCTCAGTCCCCTTTTCCCTTCTTTGTCTCTGGCTGGCCCTTGTTGATCCTTTGCCCGTTTCTTCAGCCCCACACAATGTCTGCTTGGACAAGCTTCCTCTCTGCTTGGCCGTGTCAGAGAAGAACAGTTTTCACCCACCAGATTGACAAAAATTACCTTTGATACCCCCCAGCACAACAGGTACAGGTTCATTCCACAACACTCTGCTACAAGAAATGTCACATTACTCATTTGTCTAAATCCAACTAAACTTGGCCACAAGAACTCACTCTCCAGAATTGACAAAAAATTCAGTCTTAGTCATGATTTGGAAGGTGCCTTCCCTTTTGAAGATCATATTAAAGCCCTTGGGAGGGTTATAAGTTCCAAAAATAACTTTCTTTCTTTGTTCATTTAAACCAGTTGTGGTGCTTACGATACCCCTTACAAACTAATACAATGCCTAAGGAGGTGTGCGAACTAAGAGCTGCAACCCTGGAATCCAGGCAAGGGACATCCCTGCAGCCTGTGAAGTGGCTTTCCACAGGCACTCTGCTTGGCTTTTAGGTCAGGCTGACCCTTTTAGTCTGAGCAAACCCCCCAGGGACAGGAGGAGGGGGAGGCCCAGGGCAGAGATACTGGGTTCACTAATGCAGGAGGAAGGTTGACATGAGCACATTTGTTCCCAAGCTGGAATTACCAGTGATTAACTCTAGCCAATGGGATTAGAAAGGAAGTGTACTTTCTTTGATTTGTCTGTGTTTCCTCAATGTTCTAAACGAGCACATACTGCTTTTATAATAATGAAAATAGTAAGTTATTAACTTTTAAAATTTCTACCATCCTCTGGGCCCAAATCCAAAGCTGCTTCTCTACACACTGCTCCCCTAGAGCTGAATGCATGAGCTTTTTCTTCTCTGAAAGCCCATGAGAGTCGGGCTTCCCCCGTGCTTCCTGTCTGGGCTGCAGTTATTCATGTGCGTGATTATGCTCCGCTACTAGCCGCCTGCCTCAAATAGCTCCCTGCCTGCTCAGCCCGGCCCTGTCTCCTACTAACATTAAACACTTTTTCAATCGTGACTCTTTTGACTTTTACAACAAAACCAGACAATACCTATGATCTTCCTTATTTTGCAGATTTGGAAAGTAAACTCAAAGGCTGACAAGCCATGAGTCTCAGGGCAGAAGGAGACCAGAGGCCAGGCTCCAGGTGGAACCCTGAGCTGGAGAGACCCTGAATCGTCAACTCTCCCTAGGCCTTTATATATTCATCTCGTCTGGGCTGGCTGTTCTGGCTGCCATTTCAGGCAAAGAAGGGTTTCTTGGCAAGGGGAGAGGGTCTGGGTGAGCACAGTGCAGTGCGGTGAGCGCCCTCCTTCTCTCTCTGCCACGCCAGGCCCTGTACAGAGGTCTATGTTGTCAAGCGAGATGAATGAATTCAACTCAGGAGTGTAGAATTATCAATCTCCCTCAGATAACAGACTAAGACACCAGCCTCCGGCAGTCTTCTCGGTGATAAAAGAAGTATTTTGATCTCCTTCTGCCTGGTTCATGGTCCAGAACTGGGACAAGGAAGAGAAGATGTCCTACAATGACCCCCTCAAATGCCACAAGAGTCCAACTGACCCTGCTGTCCTTCCTTCTGTTAAATGTGTTGGGCTAACTGTAGGGCAGCATTTCTCAACCTTGCCATTATTGGTATTTTGGGTGGGATCGTTCTTCATTATAGGGGCTGTCCTGTGCATTGTAAGATGTTCAGCAACATCCCTGGCATGCCACTGGGTACCAGAAGTATCCCCTGGGAGACAAAATTGCCTCCAGTTGAAAGTCATTGCTCTAGACTTTTGTGCTCCCAGACTTGGCCCCCAGCATAGTGTCAGTACACAGGGAGAAGTAACGAACTGGGTCCATCATTCCCAGACACCAGGGAGCACAAGCAATGCAACAGAAAGAGGGACTTCAGCACCAACTCACAGGTACATTCCTATCAGAGAAGGTGGAAAGCAATGAAGGACCCTCATACCATCAGGCAATCAACCAGATTGTATCTATTTATTGGGCTATTATTATACACTGGGTGCTGTGCCAGATGTTAGAGACACAAAAATCAAGAAGATAAGCAGAGTCCCTGCCCTCACATAGCTTTCTGTCTTGCAGGAAAGCAGACATTACACATTCTATTGGAGTCAAGTGTGTTAAGGTGTATGTTGGAGAAGCACGGGGGGCTCTGAATGAATTTACAAAAGATGAACTCAAGGGACTAGAAGAGGATCCTTTGCATCTTCTGGAACTATAAAATATTGGTCTGTCAAGGTGTCCCTTCCCCCCGCCCCACCAGATTCCTAAGTCCCCCCTCAGATCTGGAAGCATAGTCGTGAGGTACTGAGGGTGTGTCAGGATCCAGTTGACTTTGCTCCCAGGTGTAACTTCTGATTCCATTTTGAGCCAGCTGAGGCCGTGGAGTAATCGAATTAGGCAAATATTATGGGGAAGAAAATGGGCCTGTAAGTAGCTTAAAGTGATGGAAATGACCTGAAGGTGGCCATGCAAATGGTCTGTATAATATCCTGTAATAACCCTGTCCAGGCAGCCCGAGGAGGCAGGCTTCCAATAATGAGGTGTCTGATTAGAATAATGTTCAGTGGGAGAATGTGTGAGTGTCCGCATAAATCAGGCCTGGAGAGCCTCCCCAATTAGCCGGGAAGGAGACAGGCAAGGTGGGTGCCAACGCTACACTGGGAGGCCGTTGGGCAGGCTGCAGACGTCAGGGAGGAAAACTAATCATCCTCATAGCAATGCTGACATTTTATAGCACTCTACAGTTTATAAACCTTTTTCCCGAGTGAGTACTCACCTAGTGTTCACACAGCTGTTCTGAAGATTAAATGAGATAATGGCCTCTTGTGAGATAATTAATGGCCAGTTTGGGCTGTGATTTTAGCCCCTGCACCCAGCATGGTGCCTGGCACATAGTAGCTGTTCAATAAACAGAAGCTATTAAGGACCATGTAGCAGAGAGATGACGGTTTTCTCCTTTTTGGCATTGGGGACACTAGCAAGCTCGAGTGCATCCTCGGAGAGCTTCCTTTCCTGTCCTTTGGTTCCCAATGGGGGGAGATGTGCTTTGTCCCCAGTGGTCAGCTACTTGAGAGATGTTAGTTCCCATCTGTATCCCCCCATCTCTGACCCAGCTGACAAGATCCTAGGTAGAATGTTTCAGTGGGCCCACAAGACACCTCATTCATTCAGTAATTGGGCACTGAGTGTCTACAATGTGCCGCTCATTCATTTATATATTCAGAAATAATTGTTGAATACCCAGTATGAGCCAGGCAAAGGCACATGGGGGAGGAATGAAAAATGGAGAATGGCAACAGCCCCGGGACCCTAGGCCCGCAGGAGACAGCCAGCCTGTGTGCCCACCTCCTCTCTGGGGTAAGAGAAGCAACCAGCCACAGGGCGCCAGCAGAGAGCCTCTGGGGAGAAGAGCAGCTCCCTGGCTTGCGGGGGTTTCCTCACTCCTGCCCTTTGGTCCTCTCCCCCTCACCTCTGAGAAACAGTCCCATTCTGTTTCACAGAAGAAGAGACTATCTCGCCTAAGATTGTGAAGCTGGTAAGCAAAATTTTAGTTTCAACCCAGATTCCAGACCCCAAATCTAGCCTTTATATGTAAACAAATGTATGTGGGAACCAAACTCATGGGCACACCGCGGCCTTGTTTTGTAGATCTCTATGAGATGGCTTATACATAATTAAAAACTTGGTGTCATCACAAGCAATTCCACACACGAATGCGGCCGCATGTCCATGTGCACACTCAAGCAACACCACGGAATGGCACCTGAATTCTTGGGCTTTTACGTTTTGGTGCCAAACAGTAGTAACTTGGGGGGAACAGTTAAAGGGCCTGCATCTTGTGCCCTCAAACGCTGGTGTGGATGTGAGGCCTCTGGGAAAGTGTGCACCAAGATGGAAAAAACTTGACCCACAGTGACTTTGTGGTGATCACCTGAAGCTCAAACAAATTTGATTCCTTATAGATAATCCATTATGTATAAATGCACTACCTGCTTGAATGGATAAAGGAATAAGTATTCCTTCACGTCTTAGCTTAGACTACTATCACAAAATACCAGAGACTGGGTGGCTTAAACAACAGGCATTTATTTTGTCCCAGTTCTTGAGGCTAGAATTCTGAGATCAATGCGTCAGCAAGGTCAGTTTCTGGTGTGAGACCTCCCTTCCTTCGCTTACAGACACCCACATTCTCACTGTGTCCTCATACGGGGGGAGGGAGAGAGAGAGAGAGAGAGAGAGAGAGAGAGCATGTGCTCTTTTTATAAGGACACTAGTCCTGTTGGATTAGGGTTCCACCCTTATGACGTCATTTAACCTTAATTACCTCCCTAAAGGCCTTATCTCCAAATACAGTCACATTGAAGGTTAGCGGTTCAATATACACTTGGGGGAGACACAATCAGTCCATAATACTTCCATCCCATGAGCTGAAGGAAAACTCTGGACCACTGGAACATAGACGCACATAAAGAGCTCCATGTCACATTCACACCAGGAGCAGCCCCTGCAGGTCTCGGCTGCCATACGTCTCAGACACAGCTTCTTTCTGCACCAGAGACCTGTAGCATATGCTCCCAGAGTAGAAAGGCTATCAGCGTGCAGAAAGGCTAAGAAGCAGACTCTTCCCTGGTCCTCAGGAGCCTCACCTCTTGGCCCTTCCCCAGCATCTGTAGACAGAATTGCCGATACACCTGGTCTAGGAGCAGCAGGAAGTAACCCTCTGAGCCCCTAGGTGGCCAGCTGAAGTCACACAAACCTTCTGACAGGCATGTCTGAGAGAAACAAATCTCCACAACTGGAGAATCCTCCCACCCAATCAGCAGGGACATCAGATTCCGGCTCACAAAGCTGGAAGAGCACCTAGACTCGAGCCCACCCACCCTCATTTTACAGATAGGGAAACTGAGGGAAGTGTTGCCCAAACTCTAATCTCCATACTATTCCTACTGACTTTCATGAACCTGTTTCTCTCAAAATGCAGGCTAGGGACCCCCATGCCAGGATCATCTATGGGTACAGATCCCTAAGCCCCAGACCCCGAGAATCTGTTCCATAATGTCTGAGATGGACCTTAGCGTGTTAACAAGCTCCCCAGGTGGAACTAGTGTTCTCTGAAACTTCAACTCAGAAGCTGCTGAGTGACACAGGGATGGGGACAGGAAGCATCTAATGGTGACGTTGTTAAGAGAAGGCAGTCCCCCAACCTGTGACCAGCACAGAGTTTGTGCTCAGCCCCGCCTGGAACAGCGAGGGGAAAGGAAACCCCACTCCATCAGCAAGGTCAGCCAAGTCCACCCTAATGATCAAGAGAGTGCCAGTACCACAGTCCAATTGTCCTTACATCAGAAATATAGGCACATTTTTCCCTTTGGGAACCCAGGATTTGGCTCAGAGAATAGTAATAGCCAACCAAGCATGGAAATCCTGATTCTTAACTTGGAAACCTCATGTACGTTGAAGTATATGGAACGTTGGCACACTGCCTCTCCCTGCCATCAAGTTCCCTCAGACAACAACCTAGCTGTGCTGGGCTGCAAGGCCGCCTGGTGGCCACAGGAGAAACTATCTGACCTGACCTCTCTTCCCCTGCCTTTTTGGCTTTCGGTGATGATGCAAGACTCACCTCCCCTTTTCTCTTTCCATCTTTTCTTACTTCCCTTAGTTGACTCCCTCTCAGAGCATCTCTTCCATGCATAATCACACTTACATTCTTTTTAATCCCTTTCTTCTTTTTAAATTATATCACTTGGGATTTTCTAACTCAAACGCCTACAGGAGCCAACAAGAATATGTCTTCATTAAATGAAGAGGACCTGGTTGGGTAAGTATCAGCCTACCATCACTCTGTGGAAGTTCAGTGCCATGGCCCAGGTTGCCAGGCGTCCCATAGTCAGAAATCTGGATGCTTTTTAATGGCATTTTAACATCCTGGCAGGTAAGTTTTCCTTTAAAATGCTGTGTGGGTACTATATTGTATGCAGATGGTCCTTGACTTACAACACTTGGACTTAATGATTTTTTAACTTTACAATGGAGCAAAAGCAATACTCATTCAGTAGCAACCATACTTCAAACTTTGAATTTGGATCTTTTCCTGGGCTAGCAATAAGCTAGAATACTTTCTTGCAGCCAGCCATGAGGGTCAACAACCAATACACTGACAGCCATTCTGTACACACACAACCATTCTGTTTTCACTGGAAGTACAGTATGAAATTAATGACATGAGATAGTCAACAACACTTTATTATAAAATAGTCTTTGTGTCACATGATTTTGCCCAACTGAGGGCTGATGTAAGTGTTCTGAGCCTGTTTAAGTTTGGTTCAGCTAAGCTACAATGTTCTGTAGGTTAGATGCATTAGGGCATTTTCAACTTAAGAATGGATTTATCAGGATGTAAAACCATCATCGTAAGTCAAGGAAGATCTGTACTTGAAATCTGCTAAGAGGGTAAATATTAAATGTTCTCTCTCTCTCCCTCTCTCTCTCTTTCTCCCATACACACACACACACACACACACACAACTAATTATCAAAGGTGTTAGGTATGTTAATTAGCTTGATTGTAGTGATTATTTCATAACATGTACTATTTCAAAACATCAAGTCATACACCTTACATATATTCAATTTTTATTTGTCACTTACACCTCAGTAAAGATGGAAAAATAAAATAAAAAATTTAAAACTATAAAAATCATTGCTATGTGGGCCAACACGGCAGAGGCCCAGTAAAACACGCTGGAGGGTCACACTGGTGATGCTGGGATGATTCCTGCCTCTTGTCTCCTGTTTCCCTTCTTGTCTCTGCCTCGCCGCTTTCCGATGGTAAGTCCAAACTGTTAGACACGAGAGGAGGATTTAGGTCACTGTTATCTCAAGGAAAAGATAAAGTTGTATAGAAGGAAACTTTGGACTTTTAACCAAAATCAGACATTTAAAGAACCCATGCCATCAGCCTTAGTCTAAATCCCTTAAGAGAGCCCAGACTCTCCCCAACATATTTCCATAGATCTCCTCCTGTCCTAAATTAACCTGCTTCCCTCAAGCACCAGGATTCTAGGTAAATAAAAAATGAGTTCTTACTCAATGGAATTATTCTCCTGTTTTGTAAATTACTAGTATTGTGAACATTTTATTTTCCACCGCTTCCAATGTAAATGCAGTGTTCCTCCTTCACTGTGGATTAAGCTGGGCTTTATAAGCTAGCTCTGGAAGCCAACCACCACCTAAAAACTACTCCCGTGGGAAAATACGTGCAAATTCCTAAGATCCGACTTTTACAGATGGGCTCTGGGAAATCCAACCTGGCAGGACAGTGAGGGCTGCCTGGAGAAATGCTGCGTGTTGACAGGTGCTTCTCCTCTCACAGCCCTCTGACTAGGATCCCAGACTATGAGAGGGGAAGATCATTAGAAACCAGTTAGGTCACCCTCTCATTTCATAGTTGAGCAGAGGGTTTACATGTAAGAGTACAGCAAGGTGAAGTGGCATGTCCCAGTTCACACAGCTAGACAGCGAACTGGGTCCCATATGCCAATTGCAGGGACTACACCCTTCTCAGATGGTGGGAAATACAATAGCCATAAGGCAACCAAGAAAGAAAAGTAAAACAATTAGCAGCCAACATTTATAGAAAACTGGTGTGTGCCAGGCACGATGCTAGGAGCTTAAGCGTGTTTGATCTTCCAAAAGCGCTATTGGGCAGTACAACTATTCCCTCCAATGGGCAGAAGAGACTACTGAGGTTAAACTGACAGCCCAAAGTCACACAGCAAGTTCAGAGTTCACTGTCACAGTTAAGTGACGGGGAATTCAGCAAACTACGCCCTTATTCAAAGATCTGCTCTGGGTTGTCCAATTACTGCCTTACTGCTCCATACTCCTGCCCCAGCATACTCCTGCCCGTCCAGACGCCTGTGCCAGCATGCCCCTGCCCCGCCATACCCTGCCCCACAGTACCCCTGCCCCGAGGTACCCCTTCCCCGTCCATATCCCTGCCTGTCCATACCCCTGCCTTGCAGTACCCCTACCCTGCCAGACCCCTGTCCCACGATACCCCTGCGCGTCCATACCCTCACCCCTCCGGACCCCTGCCCTTCCATATCCCTGCCCCGCCAGACCCCTAAAGCAAGAGCTTCTCCACCCAGCCATCTGCTGGAGGTAGTGCTTCACAAATCTCAGATTTGCATCCTTCTTTGCCTGTTGTAAGAGCGCTGGCCCTTGTGGTGTAAGATTTCTCTGCTGAGAAGTACTCAGTAGGACCTTTCACTTCAGGTGATACAACAGTCTAGATATGCAGAAAATTCTCTTGGTAAAGAACAAAAATATGATGAATAAAAATTAATTAACTTCATCAATGTATAGCTGAGCTGGGGGAAAGAAAATTCCTGAAAGGCCAAAAATCATCAGAAAGCCCAATCTTAGGACGTATGTGCCCACTAAAGTCTGAGGTGAGGGGCGATCAGGTGATTCTGTTAGCCAGGAGCTTGGGTTTTAATGATCAACATGGAAGGAAGGAGCTTGAGAGAGGAAGGAGGAGCCCAGACAAGGTCTGGGCTTAAGAAGAATGGGAGGCACATGAGAGACCCCATCACAAAGCCGGGACGCCTCTACCTTCTAAACAAATCCACCCCACCCCTGCCTATCTCTGCTCTGGGTAGAATATCCCTGATAATTACTTTTTTTTTAATATATGAAATTTATTGTCAAATTGGTTTCCATACAACACCCAGTGCTCATGCCAACAGGTGCCCTCCTCAATACCCATCACCCTCCCCTCCCGCCCACCCCTCATCAGCCCTCAGTTTGTTCTCAGTTTTTAAGAGTCTCGTATGCTTTGGCTCTCTCCCACTCTATCCCTGATAATTCCTAATCAAAAACTGGCTCTCAGGTGGATTGGGGGCTGAAATTTGTACCAGCTGGGAGACGCCAGAACAAAAAAAATTATTTTAAAGTGGTTTTGCTTGAAAAACACAAACACACAGACCCTCTCTGAAGGAACATAATTCAAACTTAGACATCAAAGAATTCCTACAGATAAAGCACTAAAGAAATGCTCTCAGATCTCTGTATTTTTGTGTCTATTGCAGAATTATTCACAATAACCAAGGTATGGAAACAAGCTAAGTCTCCACTGACAGGTGACTGGATAAAGAAAATGTGGTATAAATATACAATGGAATATTATTCAGCCTTCAAAAAATAAAGAAATTCTGCAATTTGCAACAACATGGATGAACCTGAAGGGCATTCTGCTAAATGAAATATGTCAGAGGCAGAGAAAGGCAAATACCATATGATGTCACTTCTATGTGAAATAAAAAGATAATAGTTGAACTCATAGAAACAGTGTACAATGATGGTTTTCAGGAACTGGGGGATAGGGAGAGATAAGGAAATGGGGAGAGGTTGGTAAAAGTTATAAGATGAATAAGTTCTGAGTATCTAATGTATAGCATGGTGGTTATAGTTAATACTCTATCGTATAGTTCAAATTAGCTAAGAGAGTAGATCTTAAACATTCAGAAAGAAAGAGACAGAGAAAGGGAAAGAAAAAAGTAAGAAAAAGTATGTGAAATGAAGAATGTGTTGATTCACTTGATTATGGAAATCTTTTTGCAATATATATATATATATACACATATATATATCAGATCATCACATTGTATACTTTAAGTATATTAGAATTTTATTTGTAAAGTATACCTCAGTAAAGCTGGGGTGTGGAGAGAAATAATCTCATAATCATAAATTAAAGAACACAAGATGGTCAACATCACTAATCATCAGGGAAATGGAAATCAAAACCATAATGAGATGTCACTTTACACCTGTCAGAATGGCCAAAATCAAAAAGACAAGAAATAACAAGTGTTGGCAAGGATGAGGAGAAAAGGGAACCCTCATGCACTGTTAGTGGGAATGCAAATTGGTATAGCCACTGTGGAAAACATTACGGAGGTTCCTCAGAAAATTAAAAATAGAACTTCCATATGATCCAGTAATTCCACTACTAGGTATTTACCCAAAGGAAATGAAACACTAATTTGAAAAGCTATATGCCCCCCTATATTTGTTGCAGCATTATTTACGATAGCCACAATATGGAAGCAACCTAAGTGTCCACTGATAGATGAATGGATAAAGAAAATTGGTGTGTACATACAATGGAATATTACTTGGCCATAAAAAAGGATGAGATCTTGCCATTTGCAACAACATGGATGGAACTAGAAGGTATGTGCTAATGAAATAAGTCAGACAAAGAAAGGCAACTACCATATGATTTCACTTGCATGTGGAATCTAAAAAACAAAACAAACAAAAAGCAGAATCAGACCTATAAACACAGAAAAGAAACTGATGGTTTCCAGAGGCAGGGGTGGGTGGGAAGTGGGAAAAATGGATGAAGGACTGGGAGATACACACTTCTAGTTATGGAATAAATAAGTCATGGGGGTAAAAGGTCTAGCATAGTGAATATAGTCAATGGTATTGTAGTAGCGTTGTTGGTGACAGATGGCAGCTGCACTTATGCTGAGCACATTATAATGTATAGACTTGTTGAATCACTATGTTACACTTGAAACTAATATACTATGGTATGTCAACTATACTCAAATAAAATTAAAAAATTACAGGACGCAGGAAAAGAGTACCTATCGGGAAAAGCTAAAGGGGGAGAAGTGAAGTGGGCTCCAAGGTGCTGAAGCCAATCCAGGTAGTGAGAGTAAAAGTAATAACAGACAGGGGTGCCTGGGGGGCTCAGTCAGTTAAGCGTCCAACCCTTGATTTCAGCTGAGGTCATGGTCTTGTGGTCCGTGAGTTTGGAGCCCTGCATCAGCGCTGACAGTGCGGAGCTTGCTTGGGATTCTCTCTCTACCTCTCCCCCCTTCTCTCCCTCTCAAGATAAATAAACATTAAAAAAAGTAACAACAGACAGTCACAGGGCACTTACTATAAGCTGTACCCTGTACTAACAGCTCTGCATGGACATATCCCTACAGCCTTTAACTGCATATTCAACCCAAAGACTGCCTTAGGAATAAGCTTAAAATAGCAGAATTAGAAAGGACATTATCAACCATCTACTCCCAGGTATTTTAAACTGCAAGTATTGTAATCTTTGTCCAGCTAGTTAGCTGTATGATAGATAGATGATATACATAGAGAGAGAAGTAGAAAGATGATAGAGAAATGTGCACACAAATATGTATATACACAAATGTGTATGTGAGGGTTCTCCAGAGAAACAGAACAATAAGATATACAAGCATGCATACATACATACATACACACACACAAGTTTGGGGGGAGGGAAGGGAGAGAGAGAAATATTTATTATGAAAAACTAACACACAGTAAAGAAGGCTGCATGCTGAAGACCCAGGACAGCTGGTGGCACAATTCAGTCCTGGCCCAAAGGCCTCAGAACCAGGGGAACCAATGGTGTAAATACCAGTCTGAGGTCAGGAGATGAGATGAGATGACTCGGCTCAAGCAGTGAGAAGGAAAAAGGGGTCAGTTCCTTTTGTTCTATTCAGCCCCTCAATGCATTGGATGGTGTCAACCCACATTGGGGAGGGCAATTTACTTTACTGAGTCCGCTGATTCAAATGCTAATCTCATACACAAACATCCTCACAGACACATCTAGAAACACTCTCACAAATATACCTAGAAATAGTGTTTCATTTGGGCACCCATGACCTGTCAATTTGACACCATATGTATATGTGTGTGTGTGTGTGTGTGTGTGTGTGTGTGTATTACGTATGTATCCACACACATTATGAATACATACACTAGGTCTTAATGTAAAATGCATTTCTTATGGCAGATCAAGGTAAAAAATAAAAGTCTAGGAAACACTGATACAGCCCTAAGCCACCATTTTCTTTCATGGGAAACTGAGGCCCAGAGAGGGAGCAACCAAAGTTGCTGACCTGGCTAAAGCAGAGTTCAGATGAGGGCCAGGTCTTTCTGTTGTTCGCCATGGCAGCAGGTATCACTGAGTGCCTTCATCATTTATAGCCATGGGCTGGGAAGCTCCTTTATGTGCCCCTTGGGGACAGAAGCACAGAGCAAGTCTGGGTCTGCACAAAACGAAACATTAGGTACTTTGCCTTTGGTGTCTCTAATTTCCCGGTGACTCCTCCTCTTTCCCTGCCCCTTTTGCAGAAACACCTGTGGCCCTTCCACTGTGTCTACGCTCGCATTGTCAAGAGCTGGTCTCAGGAAAGGAGTTAGTAACCCTCTTCACACAAAGCTGTAAGTTATCCCCACGCTGTCTTCTTCATGATTATTTGCTCTTGTACTGAAGGATTGAAAGTTTAAGCCAAAGACAAGAATGTCTCATCCTAGAGCTTTTCCCTGCATCAGCAAACCAGCAGAAAAGCATTGAGGGCAGCAGTGGGGAAGGGAGAGGACACGTTTGGTCTCTTTGGTACCTGGTGACCCACTATGTCTAGTGCTGGATAACCAAGAACCACCAGGAGACATGGGTGGTCCTAAGGGGTGCCTAAAGGGTTGGCATTATTCTTCTCCCCCATGATCTCCTCCAGCTGATCTTTTCTATGATATGGAGCTTTTTATCCCCCTCCTTGCAAGGTTGATAAAGATGAACAGATACGATTATAAAGTTATAAATCTGCTTTTCGAAGAGACTTAGCAAAATTCGTCACTCTAGATAAAGTCTGTCCCTTCAAAGCCATCACCTTGGGGAACAAATCATTTACTTCAATGATGTTTCCATTCATTTCAGGTTCACTGTTTTAGGAATATTAATAATTACCAATTATGAAATGCCTGCCATGGATCAAAAACTACACCAGGCACTTCACAAACTATACCTGATTAAATCCCTTAAAAGAAGTATTGTCCCCTTTAAACAAGACAAGACTACTTTTAGTCTATCTGTATCAGACCTCATCAGTGGCCAAAAGAAATCTAATCCCCAATTTTAGTCATCACACTTGGCTCTAAATGACTTTAGGCTGTTCCAGAAATCAAATCTACCCTTGGAATGCAAAGACTGACCCCCACAGAGAACAGTCAGAGAGCGTGTCACATGCTCAGTTGGATTTTCCAAAAAGGAGTTCCAGCAGTATTTTCTGCCATGGCAACATCTTTGCAATAAGTTCACGGCCCACAATGACTACTTTGATGTTTGAAGTTTTGTGTGTGTGTGTGTGTGTGTGTGTGTGTGTGTGTGTGTGTGTGTGTAATTAGCTAAGGTACTTTGAAGATGCAGGCTCTGCTCTTAGAAAAATCTGCTGAAATGTCTGACCTGGTACTTTGAAAGGGGAGAGTAAGAAGAAGGTGTCACAAGAGTTTCTTTTCTGACAGATGAGGTGATGTGGCCCCATGTCACCTGGTGTGCTCCCACCTAGTCTTGTACTTTCCTTTTCACCCACTACCACACTCGTGTGACTGCACACAGCTTGTGTAGAGGGGACGGCTTAGTTCTCAGCTATAGGGGTCACCCCACCTAGAAGTCTCCTTCTCCCATGCTTATGGAAGACCTCTAAGGAATTTGCCTTAGTTTTCGACCCCTTCAGCTCCTCTTCTCTTTGATGTGGATGACTGAGATTTCTCAGCCTTATGTGGTACCTCACAGGTTCACCATCAAGCTCCCTTCCTGACCAGATCTGTGTTACCCCTTCAAATACAGAAATTCTGGTGTCGCCACCTGTCAAGCAGGCACTTAGTGCCACTCAGAAATCCCACATTTCCTGAGTCCCCTTTCTCTCCTCTGTGCTCCCTTCAAACTTCCAACGTTTCATTCCTACTGTTCATCCTCAGCCTATGACTCTCACTTCACTGAGAAGACAGAAGCAACCAGAACACAGAGACTCTCACCACGGGATCTGTACTCATGCCTCTCTCTGTCTTCCCTCCCATAATAGTGATCCAATCACAACATTAATTAACAGGCTGAACACCCCTTCCTCTTCAAAACACTTTTTTCCCCCCGCAGCTTCCAGGACAGCCAGTCTCTCCTGGTTCTTGTCTCACATCACCAGCAGCCCCTCCCTGTTGTCTTTGCTCCTCCGTCCTCCTAGCCTTACTGATTGCAGTGCCCCAGGGATCAATCCTTTAACTGCTTATCTTTTTTACAAACCCTAGCTTTCACATTCACAGTGAGCTCATTCTGCCTCATGGCTTTAAAATACCATCTAAACTCTACTAACTCATAAATGTGTATCTTCAGTCCAGACTCCCCGCTAAGTTCCAGCCTGGTGTATGCAACTGCCTACCCACCATGTTCACCTGAAAGTCATGACGAACCTTAAGGACTCCACTCAGAGCCCTTGATCTTCCCTCCAGGCCTGTACTTCCTGCAGCCTTCCCCATCTCAGTAAATGGCAACTCCATCCTCCTAGCTGCTCAGGCCCCAAATCTTAGAGTCAACCTTAACACCTGTCTCTCACAGCTGATCTAATCAGTAAATCTCATTGGATCTACTCTCAAAGAATATCCAGAATCCGGTCATTTCTCACTACCATTCATCACTTTCCCCACTGTCACCTGGTCTAAAACACCCTAGCTTGTCTGGATCACCATAAGACCCTCCCTCTGCTTCCACACATGCCTCTCAAAGTCTATTCTCAGCACAGCAGTAGAGTGATCTATTTAAAATTAGGTCAGATTACTAACTGCTCAAAATCCTGCATTGCCACTTTGGAGAAAATACAACATCCTTACCCATGTGCAATTACCAGCCCCGCCCCACAACCTGGCAACCCACAGTCTCCCTACCTTCCCTTCCTGCCTCTTTCTTCCCACTCACTCTGCTCCAACCCCACTGGCCTCTGCTGTCCCACCCCTACCTTCATGCTTGCTGCTCCTCTGCTGGGAATATTCTTCCCTGTCCTCTTAGACTGCTCTAGTTTTCTCCTTAGCCCTTCACCTGGTGTATCAACTATCTAACTCCCCTTCCCCCCAACTTCAGAAGAGCTTCAGGAAAGCAGGGACTTTGTCCACTTCCCTTCCTAGTGGTGCTCAATAAAATCCTCCTACCTGTGCCTCCAAGAAACTCCCCTTGGAGCTGCAGTGGCCTCTCTGTCCTAGAAGCCACAACATCTGCTACTCTGCCCCACGCCCACCCACCTAGCCCACCTGTTTGGATCTTTCCCCTTGTCCTGCTGCCCCATGGTGGGCCCATGAGACCAGACAGTGCATAGTGACAGTCAGGGGACCTGCAGTGCTTTGCATCCAAGAGAATCTCAGTAAATGTTGGCTGCTTACAAAGAGGTCTCTATGATGCTGATTTTGTGACCCAAGAGCGGCTGAGTGTCCTTAGTGAGTATACTCACCCCAACTGTGGGGGCACCTATTGGGCCCAGGGCTGATGTAGGAAAAATCCATTCAGGCATCAAGAACACCACCTGCTCCTGAGAGCTTCTTAGACCTCCACACTCCTTAGCCCAGAAGGCCAGGGGAACTTCACAGCTTTCCCAGCCCCATAAGTCCCCCTTGAGTCTCGATACTGGCCCTTGGACAGGCATTCAATAGCATTGACCACATGATGAAAAGTTCTCCCTTTTCAATTCTCTCTCAAAGACCCTATCATGGAATGAATCGCACCCTCCTGCCCCACCCCCCACAAAAGATATGTGGAAGTCCCAACCCTCAGTGCCTCATTTTTCGGAAATAAAGTTGTTGCAGATACAATTAGTTAAGATGAGGTCACACTGGAGTAGGGTGGGCCCCTGATCCAACAAGGCTATCATCCTTATAAGAAGATGGCCTTGTGAGGTAGACACAGGGAGAAGCCATGTGACAATGAAGGCACAGACTGGAATGACAGGGCCACAAACCAAGGAGCAGCGAGGATTTCCAGCCAACCACCCACAGCTATCAGCAACAAGGAAGGACTCTCCCCTGCAGTTCTCAGAAAGCATGGTCCTACTGAACTCAGTTCCGGACCTCCAGGGCTCCAGAACTGTAAGACAAGTTTCTGTTGCTTTAAGCCACCCTGTTTGTGGAAGCCTGAGGAAGTTAACATGGATCCTGGTTACCTCCAGAGGCTGTCATCTGGGGCTAGCAGGTTTTTAATGCCTTTCCAACACTTGCTAATTTTCCTTTTTACAAAGCAAAAACAGTCCTCAGGCTAAGAGCTTTTGGCAGGAAAGGCACCTAACTAAATTTTAATAACCTTGTTTTGATCCCATTATATTTATTTTTATGATTACAATCTATTTCTAGCAAGTGATAACTGGTTTTCCTTACACAATAGTAAGACAAAGTTTTGTTTTTAAATAGATAAAGTTTAAAGTGAGTTCATCTGAAGAAAATATCATATTAACAAAAGTGGCATAAAAATATGGCAAAAACAGCAAAGGTAGGATGGTGATTGAAGTTTGGCATATATCGTCTCAGAGAAAGCTGAGACCGGCTAGCTGCTACACGGCTCTCTTTGAGGTCCTCAATCACAAATGCAAAATAGATAAAATGAAAATGGCAACACATATGATTAGAAAAAAGTATGACATAGGCAAAATTGTCTTCACATCAGTCTTGGTTTTCTACACCTTTTCTCCATCACACCCCACCCCCTCCCACCTTGTTGGCCTTCCCTCATTTGGGGGTCAGGGGCTACATATGGCCAGGCTCCCTCTTGTCCTCAAAGAAAACTGATGTGATAAACCAGGTCCCACTGAGCTTGGAGTCAGGGCATCTGGGTGATGGCCACATCACTGTCACTGACATGCTGAGTGACCTTGGGCGAATCCCCCAGTTTCCCCGCAGACTTCAGCTTCCTCTCTCTGAGAGAACATGAGACCATCTTTAAAATCTCTTTTAGCTCTGAACTCTGTGCTTCTGGGATGTTAGTGACTCTCTTGGGGAATTTCACTTTGAAAGAGACCCCAGGAAAGGGATGAATAAATTCATAGAAATTTGAATTGATGCCCCAATAGAGGAATTCCAGGTTTATTGGCATGTGGAGAAGAGATATTTTCAGGGTGGTGGTGTGGGAAACCTCTAAAGTCACACTGTGGGCTCTTTCCATCTCCGTATGAGTCTGACTTCTCTCCCAGATGACAGGCTTAGCATTATCTCAGACCTCTTCACCCCTCTGTGGAGACCCCTGCTCCCGGGGTAGCTGCCATCCACTCTATCAGGAATCAAGTAGCTGAATCTCTGATAGGCCTAAATACCACATTTTTAATTTTTAAAAAGCAAAACATAGGTATTTATTTACATGCATGTTCATACACACACACACACACACACACACACACACACACACACACAGAGTTGGGGGCAGGAAAGGGCCAGGAAGAAAAATCAGCTTTGACAACCTAATAAATGTCAATTTCTGAGGGGGACTGAGTTGGAAGATGAATCCTCACAACTTTAATTGGAGACATGATGCTCTCACTTTGCCAGGCAGCCCCGCCTCTCCCCCAGATCCCTCCACAGATAGCAAGGCCCTTGCCTTACACTAATTGACAAGAGGCCTCTGTCTTCTAGGATTTGTTTCTGGGATGTCAGAGATGTAAGGGGGGTGGTTTCTCTAATGCCTCCCATCCTCACCCTCATGCCCCTCCAAGAGGAGAGGAAGAAGCAGCAGGACATGGGGCTCAGCAGCCCCACGATGGTGCCCACAGTATCTGGTAGGAATGAAGAGGCCCCCTCTAGGACGTTCCTTGTCCCCTCACAGATATGAAGGGTCTCTTTTCTGACCCAGGAACGATGTTCTAATCCAGGCACAGCAGGAGAAAGCACCAAGATCTGGAGACATGGTACCGAGGAGGACACAAGGAAGCCGCGGACCTTCCCCCCACAGGCAGCATCCCACAGCAGTTGGGAGGACGACGGCACCAGAGCCAGGCTGCCTGCAACCAGGGGCAAGCTCCACCACCGCTGCCCCTTGGATAAAGTGCCTGGCCTTTCTGTGCCTCAGTTTCATCATCTATAAAACGGAGATAATCACTGGGCCACCTTGAAGCACTGTGAAAGGATTAGGCAGCCAAATACCAGCAGAGCACTCACACCCGTCCCCTGGCACACGGTAAGAACTCAACAAGTAAGAGCCCTTTCCCAGCCTAGCACGCCTCTCTTTGCCGGAGCGCTCCAGCCAGAATGCCTGAGCAAACTGTGGAGGCTCAGCGCCGTTACCCAAACAGACTACACGTCATGCATGAGGCAGCTTGGCTGTGACAGACTGCCACCAATCTGACCAATCTGGGCAGAAGCTGCAGCCCTCATCACAACCCTGGGCCCCTGCGTCACACTGACTGGCCACTTCCCATGCAACATGAAGGAACACTTTTCCCTCAGGACTCCCCACTGCCACTGCCCGCCCTTCTCCAAAACCCCCAAACATTCTCCTTTTGCCTTCCTGCAGACTCTGGTCCTGGTCACTCAATTTAGCTCATTTTTACATTAGCAATGGCCCAAGTAACTAGCAACTGCATGGCGCTTTACAGTTTACAAGGCTATGTTTTATTTACATGTCTGAATTGTTAATGCACTCACATGGTTCAAAAAATTAAAACTATATGTGAGAAGGCAAACAGTGAGGACTCTCCCTAACACTCCATATCTTATCCTTCCAGATTCCAACCTCATCCCCCATAAGTAGCCACCTGTTATTACCTCCTCAGGGATCCTTCCAGAATTTCACAATGTGGGCACAAATATTCCTATATCCTCCTTTTTTAAACACAAAATGCAGCATGCTGTACATACTGCTCTATAGCTTGCTTTTCTGCACTTGACAGTATCTCTTATATATCATACAAAACTTTCTATTTCCTGGGTTTTTTTATTTTTTTAATGTTTATTTTTGAGACAGAGCACGTGAGTGGGGGAGGGGCAGAGAGCAAGGGGGACAGAGGATCCACAGCAGGCTCTGCACTGACATCAGCGAGCTCGATGCGGGACTCAAACCCATGAACCGTGAGATCATGACCTTACCTGAAATCGGACGCTCAACTGATTGAGCCACCCAGGCGCCCCTCTATTTCCTGTTTATAGCTGCGTAATACTCCTCACATGAGTGAACCACAGTCTCTTAAAAAGACCCCTCTCGATGGACATTTACATTGTTGTAAATCTTTTCCCTTTGCAAACAAGGCTGCAACAAATAGCCATAAACATAGACCCTTTGCACTTAGGCAAATATATTTGTAGGATAAATTCCCAGAAGTGGAATTGCTGGGTCAGAAGATATGTGTATTTATAATGTTGATGGCTATTGCCAAATTGCCCTCCATAGGAGTTATACACATTTCTCTTCCCATGAGAAATACGAGAGTGCCTGTTTCTTCACAACTTCACCATTAGAGCGTGTTATTAAATTTCTGGCCTCTTGCCAATCCGATAGGTGAAAAAATTATTTATCAGTGTAATTTTAATCTGTATTTCTCTTATTCTGAATGAGATTGAACATCATCGTATATGTTTAAGAGCCATTTATATTTCCTTCCCTTAGATGTACTTTGCTACCTATTCATCTCCTTTGGTGTTCACAACGCCCCCGTGAGATACAGAAGGCAAGTATTAATAAGATCGGCATTTTAAAATGATAAAGCTAAGACTCAAAGCATTTAAGATACTGGCTCAAAGCCACAGGCTGGTATGTGGCAAAGCCAAATTTCATCCTGCATTTCTCTTTCGTCTGCCGTGGATCTCTCCCTACTGAACCCAGAATAGTGCTGAGATGCGGCAGAAGAAAGAGCCAGGGGACCAGGAGCCTGACCTGGCTTCTCACCGTGGCTCCTGAGTTACAGGCTGTGTGCCTTTGGGCCAGTCCCTCCACTCTCGGGGCAGACTTTCCATATCTATAAAACCAAGATTTGAACTAAATCACTAAGGTCCCTTCCAGGAAATGATTACAGTGGGAAGCGCTCCATGAATCTTTTATCATTATTTCTTTTTGAGCAGAGGAAATAAAACCGTTTTCAAACCTCCTAAGATGAGAACTTTCAAATCATACCCGTTTATGTGAACCTAGTCTAATCAGAGGCCATGTGTGAGGAGGCAGGCGAAGGGACAGAGGGGGGCTTGAGGTCGGGGGTTGTGTGGGGGGGCAGGGTCGGGAAGGAAGGTGGGGGCTGTTGCTGCACTGCTCTGGGGTTGCTCCACATTGAGAGCGATGGCAAGATTTTCAGGAGGTTTGCAAGCCACTTGACGTCAAACTGACAGCTGAGGAATGGCCATACAAGGAATATTTACACCATGGAAATCAGTGAATGCTACAGATAATGGTCTCTGCATCCCCCCCCCACCCCACCCCACCCCCACCCAGCATCTGCTGCCCGTCTCTGCTGGAGGGTCTGCAAAAATCATAAGCAACAGGGGGACTGGAGAGTTGAGAGGATTTTCAGGGAGTGTGGGGGGTCCCAGAACTGTGACAAGACCACCAATGCTCAGGCAGGGGCGGTTGCACCACCTCTCCACGTCCCCTCCAGGGGGACAGTATGAACCCTGCTCCCTCATGCTAGCAGTGCGGCCTTGAGCAAGCTGCTTCCCTGCTCTTCCTCAGGTTCCCACCCACCTCAAGGGGGTTTTGTGAAGACACAGGAAGCCTTTAGAACAGTGCCTTCCACCGTGAAGTTTCAGTTAGCGCTGTTGTTGTCCTTTGACAACAGCCTCGAAGGAGGCACCCTCAGGAGAGCCCTGGGATGGAAGCCTCCCTGTCTGTTACTCTGGGACCTTGGGCAGCTCTCTTGGCCCCTTCAGCCTGTTTCCAGTCCAAAGGACTGGACTGCACTGAATTGGACTGAACTGTCCCTCCCCTTCGGAACACATGCCTGTGTTCCATGATCCTGCTGGGTCTGCCCATGAGGAGCACAGCTCCCCGAGGCATGCACACTCCAGACTTGCTCCCTGCCCTGCCCACTGGACCTGCTATGCCCTTCTTCAAATTTCCTTCTTGACAGGGGTGGTCCGTTAGGTTCCAAGCCAGCCTTCTACCCAGTGATCGAACCTATGGGCTTCTCAGCCTGGAGCACCCTTTTCTAGTCTCCCAGTTTGGGAACACAGCTACTGTATCACCTCCCCCGGGAAGCCTTCCTTGATGCCCAAGTAGAGTCAGGCCTCCTTCCATGAGTCAGGCATCTATACTCTGGTGCTATGTCTGTAGACACCTGAGCACTTAAACACACCACACTTTGAGTATCTCCCCCTTGAAGCAAGAATCTGTTGCTTCTTTTTCCTGCCCCCTCACCTAGTGAGAGATGACCTCAATGATGGAATGAAGGAGGAAGGGAAAAATGAATGGAGAAATGGACAGAAGGATGTAGGGAAGGAAGAAGGGTAGGAAGGAAACTAGGTATTTTCTAAAACAAGCCCTGCCCACCTATCCTGTGCCCTCCCCATTCCACCCCCCCCCCACCACAATGCTATCCCAAGCCTTGACGTTCTGCTGTAGAGTGACCCCTATAACTCCACATAGCTGCACTGCTCCCCCCAAATATTGGTATGAAAAAAGAGAGAAATAGCCCAGATTAAGGCTGGGTAATGAGCCATGCGAGGTGAGCAAGCACCACATTTCTCACTCACCTTGGCTGGTCCAGAGCTAGCAAACTCCATTCACTCCTTCTTCCTGCCAGCCCAGGGAACATTTCCAGCTGGTAGTCTGCCAGGGGGCTGGCTCCCTACAGTCTTCTCTGCTGGGACCCAAAAGCTCTATGGATCTTGGGGCTTTGAGTGAAGGAGGAGGTGGGCAGGGACAGAGGGCAGGTCCCTTGGCCCTTGCACACCTGAAAGTGAGTGCCTCCTTTCCAGTCTCAATGCAGACAAAGTGAAGAGGCTAGCCCTTCCTCATAGCCAAACCCCCTACCAATAATTTGCTCCTTCCTCCAGTCGTCGTCCTATCCCCTTCCCTGCTTGACTCTTCCCCATAGCACAAACTGACTCCCCATAAATTTTATTTGTTTTTTATTTGTTTATTGTCCCCCTCTCCCAAAAGAATGTAAACTCTACAAGGGCACATTTTCATATCTTCTGTTCCCTCTGCATCCCCAGGACCAAGTACACTGTTTGGCACTTCCCCTGTGCTTGATCAATACTTGTTGAATGAGTGGAAAACATATGTCCTGTCCTCAACTCAAACATACACACACACACACACACACACACACACACACACACACACACACATATGCACACACACACTGATTGATACCTCTATCCAGACCAAATTTCTGGCTGTTATATATGTCCTGCTAAAATGATAATAATTAAGATGTTGGCCAATAATGACTTAAGGCATGACTACTTTATAGAGGTGTTTGTATTTTATAAGGGAGTCCTTTAGAAATGATAAAACCTTTCATGAGCAAATGGAGTGAAGCTATAATGGGTGGACTATATGGGGGAGATATTTGGGGACCCCTCCTGCCCTGCTCAGAGTGCCTAAAAGCAGATGAACACAAAGTGGAGAGTAAGACCCCTGAAGTATACAACCAACAGCTAGGCCTTCTCTAAACTCCAGTTCAGCTCTCCCTGATTCCTGAGAAAGGTGTATTAGCTATCCAGCTCTCTCCCCTTCCCCAGCCTGGCCCCACACAGAAGGCCTCATTTTGTCTTTGTCTATGCAGCCAGGGCCAGTAGTGAGTTCAGGAGATTATGGCTGTCTAGAGCAGTGGCTCCCAAGCAGAGGAGGAGTGGCCCAGTCCAAAGCTTCCAGAGGTTCCCTGGCATTTCAGTTGGGTTAGGCTCAAAACCTCAGGTGCCCAGAAGAGCTGGCATGCTGGCATTCTGGGCTTCAGAGCCTACAGTAAAGGCCAGAATGTTTATGGATGAAACGGGAAACTGCACAAAGCAAAGGGGATTCATGAGTCAATCAATGAAGCCCTCCTTACCAAACATCCTATGTGTGCAAAGCACATTGTTGGGCCCCAGGGAGAGGAATCCTGTGCCCCAGGTCATTGTCTCCTACCTCCAGGACATCCAACAGCTCTGATCAAGCCATGCTTGGGCTGCTTCAGGGGATCCAGCCCAGAACCTGTCCTTGGGAGGACCTCTGAAAGCAGAAAGAGCCCTTCAGATTGTTTCTCTGACTCAGGAAGATCCCCCGTGTGGGTGATGTCTGAGCCTGTCCATCAAGGACCCTAGCCTGCTGAGACAATTCTGTTACCCCTCTTGAGGGTGCTGTGAATTGATGAGGGTTGTCTTATGTTTAGACCTCCTGGAGAAGGAGATGATGGTGTAATAGGGCTGCCCCTCCTGCAGTCCCACCTTCTAGGGACAGGGGGAGGCCCTGAAGGCCTAAAACCAGCAGTGACAAGCCATGCCATGACAAGTGCCAGCCATGACAAGCCTGGGACATTCAGAAGGTGACTGCATCCAGATGCTGCAATAGAAATACACACTCACATTCCCATGTGTTCAGCATCATCAGGTGCACACCTTGAACTGCCAGTCTGCTCTCTCAGATGGAGACCACAGAGCAGAGCCTGGGACAGGGTAGTAGAGAAGGCATCTGGGATATCCTAGAATGGGGGTAGGGTGGGAAATGGCACCAGGACTCCAGCCAGAAGTGTTCTCTTCTCTGAGAGCAGGGCAGCATACACAAGGCTCTGGAGAGCCCAGCCACTCGCCACCAGGCCCCTAAGTGCAGCCCCTCCATTCAGATGGTCTCCATTGATCTCCCGGAGATTTTGCCACCTGGTCAGTTTTCCATCTCAGTTCTTCTTGTGGCTCCAATCCCCTCCTCTTCAGGCCATGCATCATCTGTCCCCTTGTCTAGATCAGCAGGAAGGGGCAGCCTCTTAAGGAGCCAGGCTCAAGCCTCTGGTGCCCTGTCAGCCTCCCACAGGCACCAAAGGTTCCTTCTTGCCCTGACATCTTTATGCTGCATCTGGCTGTTTGTGCTGCCTCTTCAAAGCTCCAAAGGGAATCAACTGGCCAAGCAGAGGACAGGTGGATCTGAGAGTTCCTAGCCTCCACCACCACCCATGGAGCCATCCTGTGTCCCATCCACACTGCTCTCAGCCTCATGCCTCCCAGAATCTTGAGTGGTCCCGGAGATAGGAGCTGGTAAGAGGTCAGGCACTTGTTTGCCACAGGGGACTCTGGAAGATGATAATGATCTGTGATTGAAGAGTGGCACACAATTTCCACTCGCTTTCCCGTGATCTTATTTAAGCCACACGGCAACCCCATGAGGCTGATGGGTGTGACTAAGCCAACCTTACAGATGAGAAAACCAAGGCTCAGAGAAGTGAAGTGACTTGCCCAAGGTAGCACAAGAGCGAGTCCCAGGGCCAGTTCTCTTCCCACCCTGCCACACTGCCTCTCAGAAGTCTTCAAGTCACAAATGGGGGACTCTCCCATAGAGACTGAGTACTGCTCCAAGGCTGCCTCACGTGGGTGTTCTGGGCATGCTGGGAAGGGCTGGGCTGTTTGCAAATAGCCACTTAGGAGCCTCATGACCTTGGGCAAGTCATCAAGTCTCAAGTCTGAACTTCAGTTTCCTCATCTGTAAAATACAGTAACACTCACTGTTCTGGAAAAAAGAAACAAACAAACAGAGGAGAATGTGGAATGCTCTGGATTCTAGGAAGCCCTGTGCCCAGGAAAGGGGCCATGGTCACCACAGCCCCAGCTGGCACCCACCCACCCAAGTGCTCGAGATGATATGATACATTATGACAAAGGGCCTCTGAGGCTGATTATGACTTCCACAAACAAAAGCTTTTATCTCCTCCTCATGACTCCCTTTGTGACAGGAACAAAGAGGACCAGACCCACGGCTGAGAGAAGCATGGAAGGAAGCTACATGGAGCAGAGAAGTAATCAGGTCAGGGATGATTTGAACTTGGAGAGAGACATTCCGGATAGCTAAAAGAGGGTGTACCCAGGTGGCATCATGGGAGGGAGAAAAGGCAGCTGGATGGAGGGAGAGCTCTAAGACCACCTTCCAAGGAAGGTGATACAGGATTTTACAGCCCTTTGCAGGCAGTTGCTAATGAAGGACCCCAGTCCACGAAAAGTGCCTCTCAGGTGTTTATGGCTAGCCCAGGTACTGGCTCCCTGTCTTCCAGCACTGATGCCACCTCCACCGAGGCCACCATGTGTATGTCTTCTACTCCTGCACTTGTGTGTCTGCTGGGCACCAGAAACTCCTAAGACACTAACTAGACCCTTGGATCTGTTGACAGTACTTGGCATCCTAGAGCAAAGAAAGGAAACTCTCCCTTTCCCTTTCCTGTCTCAACTCCAACTGCAGGAAATACCCAAAGGTACAGCCAGTGCTCCAAGGAAAAGAGGGGATACTGAAAGACAAGACCGAGAGATATATACCCAAGCACAGCTCCACTGTGGTCTATGTGAATGGCACCCTTAGACTTGTGCAGTGCACAGTCTGTGGCACTGTGCATGGTGGCCATGTAGATGTTATACAGTCCTCAAAACACCCCATCTCCTGAAAACTTGTGCTTTATTCCTTGGCCAAGCTTGTCGTGCTCACCTGAGCCTTGATTATGAATGGTACGCTCTGGCATTGTTCATTGCCCAACCTGTACAACCATGCACAGAGATGCTGCAATGCTATCTCCTTCCATTATGGTAAGTTCTCTTCCAGGAAGTTCCTCTGTCTCTCATTCTAGGGAACCCACCCTACCACTTCTCCAAACATGTCTGAGCCCCAGCAGTGGGCCCACTATATGTTTAAATTAAGATTTTGAACCCATATTGTCAAAGTCATTTCTGCTGACTTGCTGTCCTGGGCAATTTCCCTAAAACAAAGGACTATAGAGTTAATGGGAACTTTAAAGGTCTTCTAATCCAGCCCTATCATTTTGCAGATAAACAAGGCCCAGAGAGTGGAAAGTGACCTGCCTAGCATCCCGTAGCCAGTTAGTGGCAGAGTAGGGATCAGGGCTCCTAGTTCAGTGTTCTGTCTAGTATCCCGCATTGTCCCCCCTCATGAACATACAAGGTTAAGAGCACAGAGTTGCTGGACAAGCAGAGATGCCCCAAGCACAGAGCCCTGTGTATTGTTGCTGGCCTCACTGCCATCACCATCAAAGGAATCAAAAGGTTTTTTGTTTGCTTGCTTGCTTGCTTATTTTTTTAAGGAGGTAACTCTATTTTGTCTACTGGAGAGCAGGACCTTGTGCTGGGCCAGCCAAGCAAGAAAGAAGTACCAGGGGAACACAGGTTGTCTATCAGGACCTGACAAAGCCTGAAGGTCCAGATGCCAGCAGGCAGGTGGCCCAGCCTCTGCCTAAGGTTCGGGCTGGGCTTGGCTGGTCAGTTCTTTAGCTGGCACTGCAGACCCCAGACACTGGATGCCTGGCTCGGAATGCCAGTTCTTACTTCCTGCAGGCTCATCTCCAGCCTCCCAGGGGACCTGCTGAGTGCTCTATTACTCTACTCCATGCTCAACCAGGCCCAGATGAACCCACCTGGCTGCCTATGCTCCCCTGACCCCCTAAAGCCCTCCCCTAGCACCACCTCGAACACCCACACCCACCAGGTTCCCACTCCAACTCAGCCAACAGTCCTTGAGAACCAGGATTTTTCTCATTGGTTCTCAGGCATGTTCCCAGGCTGGGACAAACCAGCCTCCCAAGCACCTGGTAGAACTGGAACCTGGCTTTGGTAACCACTCTGCTTTTCACAAACCACCACTTCTTGAGGCTTCTCCTTCCTTGGTGACCAGCAGAGTGGTCTCATCCCAATGGCTCTCCTCGAAGCTCCCTAAGGATCTCCCGTCCTCATCTTGCTGGAACCTCCTGTTCCTTGCCTGGTCACCATCTCTGTTTGCTCCTTCTTATGTCCCCACCTTCCCATCCAGCCAGGTCCATCCCATCTACCTCTCCAGCCTCCATCTCCTCCCCTGCTTCCATCTCCAACCCTCCAATCCATGCTATCCTTGCTCATGGAACAAGTCGTTCCTGTCTGCAGGTGGAAACAGGAACCGGGGATCCCAGAGCTGGCTGCTACCTGGCTGAGGAAAGCTGCCGCTGGAGATCAGGGTCCAGGATAACACAGGCAAGGAACGTGGGGGGGGGGGGGGGTTGTTACTGGAGGAAAATAGAAGGAGAATAGGACCGCATAGCGTTCCTGTATGGATCAGTGAGGTAACCAGCAGAAAATGAACAGCCTTGGTCTAAGCTGCCCTTAATTAACCTGGGCCTCTGGCTCATACCCCTGGGCATTTGCTCAGGGACTTGTAGGGGTGACATTGGAGAAGCAAAACAGCTTTGCTCAGAGATAGTAGAGAAGCGGAACCAGGAATTCCTGCCACTATGTCCCTCCCCTATGCACCTAAAAGACTAGGTGGGTCTCCCTGTGGGTGTCACACGACTCAGCATCAGCAATCTGTTCCTTAGCATTAAGCACAACTATAAACAAATCCTAATAAAATGTAAATACCTCTGGGAGGGATAAAAAGTTAACTTGACCTCAGTTTCCTTAAGTGAAAGGCAAGGACTCAGGCGAGAAGGTTGCTAACGCTCCTTCTGGCTCAGATATTCTGTTCCTTGAAATGTCAGAGGAGAGGGGTTTCTCAGCTCCCAGGGCACTCAGAGGGCCCGGCTGTGGAAGAATGGGGCTGAGGTGCCAAGATGAGCACAAGAAGACAGGTGGGCATCAACAGGGGAAACCTGCCAGTTCACTATTCTAGTCAGGGTTTCTGCAGGGTTTCTAGCAGGGTTCCTGCTAAAAAGCACGGCCTGAGCCCAGGGCGCTATCTGTGCCCCCTGCATCTGTACACCTGGCTACAGTCTTTCTAGGAAGCATCAGAGATGCAGCACCCACCAACCCCTTACTCTAGACCGAGTCGGACCATTTTCACCTTCAGCCCTTCCTTCCTGCCTCCAGCAGTAGGGGCCTGAGTCTCTCACCCAACTGTACTTTGCATTTTATTTATTTTTTTAAGTTTATTTATTTTATGAGAGGGAGAGCGCACACACGTGCGATAGAGGGGGGCACATGGAAAGAGAGAGAGAGGGAGAGAGAGAGAGAGAATGAATCTCAGGCAGGCTCCGCACTGTCAGTGCTAACTCAGGAATCATGAGATCTTGACCTGAGCCACCCAGGCACCCCTTCACTTTGCATCTTAAAAGAGGCCTGCTAGGAGAGGAAGGGGGGACCCAAAAGGCTAGTGATGAGATATTCCTGAAGTCAGTCGGGGAAAATATTTCTTGGTGGGGAGTCCCACAGTTCCACAAATCATTCACACTGGAGACCCCTGTATCCTCCCAAGTAAAATGGGCTTCATTCTTTCCATCAAGAAATAGTTATCTGTGCCTACTTTATTGCCAGGCTTTGCCATAGGTGCTGGGGGTACAACAATACATTACATAAAGAATGAATCTGCCCTTTGGACAGATTCATTGGATATCTGCAGCCCAGTATGAAAGATGACAAACTCCTTCAGAGTCTCTGTCCTTTCTGCCACGTTGTCCTCAGCCTCCCCCTCCCAGAGCCCCTCTGCTGGCTGCCGGGCAGCAGCCCTACAACTGTGTTTTGATCACACCAGTTGGCAGGCCATGCCAGCCAGGCCACCAGGTGCCCCTACCCAGCAAGGAGTCTGCCCCTGTCCCACCTGCCAGGCCATGAGTGGGTGCAGGGCTCAGATGAAAGGGGGAGACATCCTTGCAGCTTCTGCCCTCCAGCTGTGCCTCAAGCCAGAGCCTTCTAGTCTATGAAGCAGCTCCCTTCCAAGCTCTCCCATTTCTGGGCATCATAGGACCAGCAAGTGCGGCTCTGCCCATGTGGGCCAAGTCCCCCCAGGAGGAGCCACCTACCCTGGGCAGAAAGGTCCTGAAAGACCTTGACATTGTTCCCCTCCCCTCTCCTTGAATATTCTTCCTTCCTATCAGAGTCCTAGCTCTCCTCCCCAACCAGGTCCTCCCTCATCCACAAAGCCCAGGTTCATTCCCCCAGAGATAGGGGGCTCTGCTTCTCTGTGCTTCTGTTACCTTGCGTATGAAATGGACACATTTTACCCGACCGGCCTTGCCGTGCCATTGGAAGTAAAATGAGATTGTGGATAACACAGGAGCTCTGTGTGTGTCAGGCGCTGCTCTAGGAGCTCTGTGTCTGTCCCCTCACTTAGTCTTCACAACAAACCTCTGAGAAACATATTATTATATCTCCATTTTACAGATGCGCACACAGGTGGTCAGAGCAGATGCCCAAAGACACATAGCTAGCAAGCAGCAGAGCCAGAATTTGAATGCAGGGAGTCAGGCTGCAGTCTGCGTGCCTAACCAACTACCCCACACTGCCCCCAAAGTAGTTTGTAAATGCTGTGCAAACTCAAGAACATTATTATTATCCCAATGGCTGTCGCCCCTTCAGGCACACCTTCACACCAACCTCCCCCGCTCTCTCTGAAAGCAGAAGGCTGACCCTGTCCCAGGGTGCAGGTCCCAGAATTACTTAACTCAGCTCTGGGACACCAGCTCCCGACCAGATCCCTCAGAACCTGCTGCTCCACCACCCACAACCCCTCCCGAACTCACCAGCTACCTGTGTCTCGCCCAGGGATCCAGGAGCTGGTGTCAAGAAGAGGGCTGCAGAGGTAAGAGAGAGGCAGGGAAGAGAGACATGGCTGGCCAGGGCAGGGAGATGGATGGGCCCTGTTCTGTGCTGGCCAGCATTGGATTGGCCTGGGAGCCGAGGATCGGAGCAGGGCAGTGATGTACAGCTGCTGGCCAGGGGAAGCCAGCCTGATGCCTAATCAGATCAGATGCCCCTGCCCAGAACCCCCCTTCATTCCTCTACCTCCCTCTTTCAGCTCACTTACCTCCTCCCTTGCTTCTCAGCCCTGCCCTCCCTGAGGTCTCCAGCTGTCCCAGCTGATTTTATAAATGGCCTTTGCAGAAGGTGGGCACCTTGGCTAATTGAATCAGTGCCTAGGAGGCAGGAGGCAGGAGGCTGGTTAGCATCACGGCTGAAAGGTGGTGGCAGCAACAGCTTGAGTATAGCCATTAGGGAGGAATCTGAGCGAGCAGAGAGGCCCAGGCAATCTGGACCTTGGTATATTCTGAAGCTGCAAGGTGGGAACTCACCAGGGGCCCTGGATACCCCCACCATGAGCCTGAGAGCAGGCTTACAGTGTAGACCACAGACACACACACACACACACACACACACACACACACACACACCACTCATGCTCTCAAAAAAAGAGAATACAAAGGGAGGCAAGAGAGAGAAGAAAAGAAACAGGAAGAATTATATACTATGCTTGTGTGGGTACATGCACAGTTATATGAATCTGTGTACACATCTCTATGCTGGGCACCACTCATGATGCCATTCTCATCTGCCCTGATGTCACCTCTGCATAATGATGAGCAAATATAAGCAGTTTCTAAGTGTCCTGGTCACAGCAGAGCATCTCCTGGTATCATAATGGCTGCCAGGTAGCAGACCCTGGAGCCAAGAGAACCTTTCTTATAGAACTGTCACTTGGTCTTACATGGCCCTGTCCCCTGGAGACCTGTCTGTTTCCTCACCTATGAATTTGCCTCTGACAGCCAGGCTGGCATAGAAACACTTCAAGGAGGGCTTTACCTCTGTGCTTCTATTGAGATGGATTCCTAAGGCTCACCTGGCCATTAATCCCCTTATTAACCATCTCCTGCATAACTATTCTGTGCGTGGGCTCTGCAAGGGGGGGGGGGGGGGGGGGCCGTGTTTCCCCCCCCCCCCCCCCCCCCGGGGGGGGGGGGGACGGGGTGGGGGGGGGGGGGGGGGTGGATGTGTCTGTCATTCCCCCCAGCCTCCAGCTCTAGGTGGGGCCAGTATGTGGTGTGGACTAAGGGATGATGCACATGTCACAGGCGACAGTACGGTTGAGGCTGGCTGCGCTGGCATTGACACAGTTCTCTGTAGGAGGACCCACCCACCTGGTCATGCCTTCTGAGAGGGACGCAGATAGCATGGTCTTTGTCCTTAACAACTGCCTCAAGGACTTTCATTACCCCTGCCAACTTCCCCAAATGCTCCACTTGCCCCGCCCTCCCAGCCCTCACACCTCCTTTCCCTAGGGCCCCAATCTACCACTTCCCTTTCGTGCAAAGCTAGCGTCAGAACAAAACTCACAAGTCCCTGGATCTCCAAGGAGAGGAAAGAGGCGGGAGGGGGCAATTTTCAGCTTAGTGTCCCACACTTCTAGGAGGCATGGTCCACAGGGCTCCAGGTGGGATTTGAGCATCTGAAGGGGCAAGCCCCGACATGACAATTCTTCAAGCTATCCTCCAATCTTCTGGGTAGCAAACATGTAAGTTCCCTCCTTCGGGACCAAGCCCCCACACCTGGCAGCAGCTAAGCCCCCAGTGGCCTTTTCCACAGGGTAACACTGCCCCCTGGTGGGCTGAGCTGGGACGTCCACCTCAAGGGCTACCTGAAGCAAATTACAAATATGGCATCCTTGCCTAAGGGCCCCCCAACTCCTGCCCCTGGCCTGGAAAGGGGTGCGACCAAATCCCTTAAAGGCCTTAAGCATTCCTGCCTGCCTCAAATTTATTCTGAGGCTGGTATTGGATGGTGGCAATAGGGACAGCCCTTTGGCACAGACAAAAGAGGCAGGGCCTCTGTCTCTTTTGCCACTCTGCCTCTAGCCTGCTCACCCACTGGCTCAACTTCCTTTAACAAGGGGCAAAGGCATGGTTTGAGATAAAACTTAGATCACAATGCAACTGAGAAGCTCTATCTCATTTCCCTCCTGAGCCTTGGAGCTCCCTTCCAACTGCTTTCAGGACTCTTCTACCTGGGTGCAGTAAAGCCATCTTAACCTCTACATGTCAGAAATGAAGCTCGCCTTCTTCCCCAAACCTGAATCTTTCCAGAAACCCTATTTCTCTGAGTTCCATACCCAATATGACTCCAAGGTCTGTAGGCCCTACCTCAACATCTTTTGAATCCAATCTTTTCTGAATTTCTCCTTCCAACTCAGCCCCAAACCATCCTGTCCCCAATCCATTTCCCACAGGGCTGGTGGGGTTATTGCCCTAATGCACAGCTCTTATGGGACTCTCTGCTCAAAAGTCTTGTCGTTCCCCCTCCCTCTGTCACCCCCCCCACACACACACACACACACACAACATGGTTGGAACCTGCCCTCCCAGCTAGATGACCACATGTTCCCTATACTCTGAATGTGGAACTCTTTTCTGAGCACATCCATACCTTCCCCCACATTTTCACTCATGCTCATTGATCTACCCACGATGCTCTACACACACTCCTTAATCTTCATCAAATTCCACCTTTGAAGATCCACATTCCAGATGAAATCTTTCTTTAGATGTCTCTAGTGAACAGCTGTCCTCTCTGGCCCCCAGGACCCTGATTCACTTCTTGCAGCACTAATGTAATGCAATGTCTTGTAACAGACATCTGTGCTTTTGTCTCAGCCTGCTCTGGGATGTCGGCATCCTGAGGCCAGGGCAGTCTAGAGCCTTGCAATGCTCTATAACATTGGCTGAACTGGCTGGTAGCAGAAATGTATTGACATGACATGACATGATATAGACATGGACCAAAAGCAGGTGTTGATGGCGGGGGGGGGGGGGGGTGAGGGCACAGGGCATAGAAGCTGACCTGTAGAGAAGTGATAGACCTGATACTGAGGGTCTATGGAAAATTACAGAGCAGGAAGCCTTCTCAGAATGCTACATGGTGAACAAAGAAGGCAAGTCTTAGGAAGGCAAGGGATCAATCCAAGGCCACACAGCTGGCTAGTCCCACTTGTAGTGCATAAGAGGTTCAGTAAGTGCCTACTCTTCCCATCCTCCAGTCCAGCTCTTCACACATACATTCTGCTTCCCCACTACTTTCCTGGTGTTGACTCGAAGCTGGCAAAGGGTTAGAGATGCTTGAACCTCTTTCCCAAAGTGCTCTGACTTTCACAGACCACCCCCCACACACACACACACACACTCTGTGGACAGATGCTTGGGACCCAGCTTAGGCCCAGAGAAGATCTTGCTGCTAGGACAGAAGGTGTCCATGGTGGTCAACTGAAGCATATGTCCCCAAGAGGGCTGTGGCTCTCCCAACCCCATCCCACAGCACTTATGCCACACAGAAATATTCCAGATGTGTTTAATGCCACAGAGAAGCCTAAAACCTACATAAAGCTGCAGCCATCGTCCCAGTGCCTGGAGCCGGGGTGGTACCCTGAAGGGACGTCAGCAGGGAAGATGCCTGTATAAGGCAAGAAACCAGGGCAATTTGCTGACATCCTTTTGTCCTCTGCCCTAAATGCCCAAGCTTCCTTTAGGAAAGACAGAAGAGGAAGTGGAAAAGGGGTAGGAGGAGGGTGTGTCTCTTTAGGGCCCCCTTCCTGCTTTGGGAGGATGACTCACACAGCAGGCCTTGGGAGGGACAATTCCTCAGACCAGACTAGGGCAGGCCAAGGCAAGTGTTCCGGAAGGAGCAGAGGGAAGTTCCTGGAGTGCAGTGGCCAGGAGAAGTAACCTGAAGAAACTAGAAGGGAGGCCTGTGGTCGTCCTCCCACTCCTTCACACTGGCCTCTGACTGGTGCCCCAGCGAGCACAGGATAGTTTCAGCACCGGCATTCGATAAGGTCAACATCTCCTCTGCCCCCATCACTTAGCGCCTTTCTTAAGTACAACATTGTCATACTCTGTTCCCTGTGGCCAGCCAGACGCAGAAAAGTCCTGCCCTGCTGGGTAGACGTGCTGGAGGCTGCTGGTGTCCCTGTGAGCTGAGGCCTGCCTCCTCCAGGCTTCACCCTGGGGCTCCTGTGGGCTGTCATACAGGGATAGGGCAGCCACTCCCTCGGGCTCATCGTATATGTGGTCGGGCTGTGGGGCCGGGTGCTCCTCAATGCTGTCATACAGAGGGTCCACTGGGGACTGGGGAGGAACCGCCAGGATACCCCTGAAGCTTTTCCCCAGGTTACGAGCTACTGCATCGAAGGGCACCGCATATTCCCCCTCTGGGCCCCGCGGCCGGGTGGTGGGGACTGGAGTGGTCGGTGACGGAGGTGGCAGTGAGTCGTGGGGCCGGGAGTAGGGGCTTTCTGGCCGGGGCAGCACCGCAGGGACTGTGGCTGGCTGGGTTTGGGGCCCAGGAGGGGCACTGATCTTCTGGGCAGAGATGGCCTCTTCCAGAGCCAAGAAGATCTCATTGCCTTGCCGAGTTTCAAACTCAAAATTGCCCTCTCCAGAGACACAACGCCGGCCTGCCTCAAAGGAAAAGGTTACCTGGGTGGAAGGGAAAGGGAGATTATTGGCCAGTCCACACAGTAGAGTCCCTTCTCCCAGACCCAGCTCCCAACCACAAACCTGTCACTTCCGACTTCCTTCCACAAGAACCATGAGAGCTTCTCCCCAAGTTGTTAAGGAAAAAACCCAGAGGGGGGTGAACCATCCCTCTGGGTTTTTTCCTTAACAAGCAAAGCCCTCTCTCCTGTCCCTTCCTTCTCCCTGCCATCCATTCAAGTGTGGAGGTTGGTATATATTCGTTCTCAATAACACCAGCCCCTGTTTACTCCTTTGACCTCCCTACCTCTTCCTGTTCTCTGGTTCTTCTAGTCCCCACCCACTCCCCCTTCCCTCTCCTTCCCCTGGCTCTCTCTCCACTGGCTGTTTTCTTCTGCTGGTTTTTATCTGTCTTCCCTTCCTCCTCCCATGCTCTCTTCCTTCAAGGGCCCCTTTGTCCTCTCCCTGACAATCTCCTCTCTCACAGGCAGCCCCTGCTCACCTTGTCCCGCCCAAAGCGCCTCAGGAACCTGTAAGGCCATTCATACAACTTGGTGCCCAGCTCAGGGCCACCCCACAGCTCCAGTGCACTCTCTCCAGCCCGCAGGGTATAGGATCCCCGGAGCCGGCACCTCTCGCTGGCTTCTGTGGGTCTCATGGTCACAGAGAACTCCTTGCGGGGGGCCGCTGTGAGGGGCAGAGAGGGGAGGTGGATCAGGCAGTTCATGGGAAACAGATGGCCTGCCTCAACTCTGCTCTAAATAAGCATGCCAGAAGCCTCCAGAAAACACATTATCCACGTGCCTCCTGCAGCCTGCATCTTGGAGGCTGAGCTGCCCTGTGACAGGTCATATTCCCCAAAATGCAGGTACCTCCACCTCCTACCCTAGTCAGCATCGTGCCCTGGCCACATGCACCCCGACCTTGTGCCCACATCCTTCCTGTCCCTGTTGCCAGAGTCACAGCCTTGTCTTCCCCATCTAATCTCCTGCCCTTACCCAGCCTCCTCCCCAAGTCCTGCTATCACAGCTGCAGGTGCAGCCGACCTTACCCTCCCAGCTTGCAGCCAACCCACCCACTGCTGACGCCATCCAGTGCCCTCTGTGAGGTGGAGCTTGAATGTCACCCTGTGCCCATCTGCTCCCCGCACATGCCCAAGTCAGTGGGCTAGACACATCACAAAAAGGGACTGCTTCGTCAGCAGAAAGTTCCACTGCCACAGGATACTTTAAATCCATAAAACTAAAACCTTCTCAGACACTCTCTCAGGTCCCCAGGACAGAGAGTTCAAAAGCAGCACCTTCACTGGATCCCCCAGCCTTGCCCTCTCCCACCATCAGGGCCTGGGCAAGAGGGAATGAGCCACAGGGGGATGGGGAGGGGGTGGGGGAGGCCTGACGCTGGAGGCAGTCCAGGCTCCCCCACCTCAGGCCACTCCCGGAAACGATGCAGAGAAGCCGATAAGGGGACTGGCCGGGGCTGGGGGCAACCACAGGGCAGGAAGACTCAGAGGCGGCCAGCCGCCGGCCCACAGCTCCTCCCCACCACACCCTGGGGAGGGCGCCCCAGGAGGGGAGGCAGCCCCTCACCTGCAGTCGTGCTGCTGTACAGTTCATTCTCCTCCATGCAGGGCCAGCTGCCCTTCCTCGTCGGCCCCAGCAGCTCCTTCCTCTGGCCCTGAGGAGGAGGCCAAGGTCTCACCACTGTCACCAATGCCAAGCCCCACCTGTGGCCCAGGACTTCCTCCAGAGCACACTCAGCCTGCTGTCCCTGTCTGCATTCTGGATTGGGCCCCCCCCCCCCCGCCCCGCCAGGAACCACCCCCAACATCCTGACCTTGGCTCTTAGAACACCTGCCCACAGCAAGTACCGAGTGCCCCCACTCCCACCTGCATGCCCCTGCCTTTTCTGCATCACTGGATGACTCACAGGGAAGGCCAAGAGGCAGATGGCCTGCATCCAGTCACTGCGCTCTGCAGCGGGGGCTGCCAGCAGGTACAGGCGTTCCTTGGTCTCCAGGAAGAAGGCGCTGGTGTCCCGGGGGCTGCTGGCCTCCCCGCCGGCCTCAGCCACCCGTAGGCAGTCACTGAGGCGGATCACCCTCCTGGCGGCCTCTCCCCGGCGTGGCTTCTCAGGGCCCTCCTGGAGCTCCAACCGGGCCAAGGCGCAGCCTGACTCTCCATACAGCATAGCCCCAAACCGGCGCCATTTCTGAACCCAGACACATGGCAGGTGAGGTGCGGGGAGGGAGCCACCCAGAGATGGAGAGATGGTGATCAATGGGGAGACGAGGAACCAAGGGAGAGGGCGTGGGGCAGCACTCGGGTCAGAGAGAGAGGTGAAGATCACAATAGATCCAAGGAGTCAGAGGGGATAACAGGAGCCTTAGGAATTAGCAAGCATTGGAGACCCGCCCCACACGGCCGGCCGAGAAAGAGGCCTGCAGTGACAGCGAGTGGAAAAGCAGAGGCAGAAGGGAGCCCCGTGGGGACAGACTGCAAGGCAGGCCCAACCAAGATCCGAGTCGAGAGGCAAAACGCCTGTGAGTCCCTGAAGCCCAGAGGAGAGATGAGAGGGTGGCAGAGGACCGAGACCAGAGCTCATCATTCTCTCTGTGTGAGGCCCCACAGAAAACCCTGTGCCAGGAACTTCAGTCAACCCTATGGAACCTTCCTGCTTCACCCCTTGACAGGTTGGGTCATGAGAGAGACAGAGAAGCCCTTGTGCAGGTCAGCCGAGGGACAGAGGACTTCCTCATTCAAGGAGGCCAAGGAAGGAAAAGGAGGCTGGCCACAGAGACCCCGGCTCAAGCTTGACACCAGCCAAACTCATCCCACTGGGGCAGGAAAGGGAGAAGGAACTTCCACAGCAATGTCAAATTATCCCCCCACCTTGCCCTCCATTCCCTCCCAAAGCATCCCCGTGTTACCACAGAGCCTCAGAGGCAAGAAATGGAGTCAGAGCCCTCATGTACCCTCCTCCCCACTGGCGAACAGCCATTTGCAAAGAACTCAGCTTGGGGCCTGTTTGGGGAAGCGAGTGGCTGCTAAGGGTCTAACGTGGGGAGTGGCACAGTCCCCACCTTCCCATACAGGTTTTGGAACGTTCAGGGGCTCCCTCTCATCCCCAGGAATTTCTAGCAGCAACCCCCCCAGCCCCTCTACCCAGTCCCAGCCCAGCCTTGCCCTTACCTTTCCAAAAGTCTGCTGCTGCAGAAGATACAGGGGGCCCTGCTTCACTGCCACTTCTTCCATCCTCTCACCATGACGGTGCCCCAGCACTTCAGTTCTCTCCTTCCACGCCCGCCCTCTTTCCCTCCTCCCTGCCGTGGGTTCCCCCTAGTTCATTTCCTCTCTGCCTAGAGTTTTCTGCAATGTTCTTGTCTGCTCGATGATGACAAACCCAAACCAATAGGCCCTGTGGTTTCTTGCTGTGTGTGTGTGTGTGTGTGTGTGTGTGTGTGTGTGTGTGTGTGTGTTTGCCGAATGAGTTTCATGCACAAGCTTCCTGCATTTTCATTGAGTAAGATAATTTCCAAAAAGCCAATTTCCAGCTTTTCAGCCAGCAACAACTCAGGTACAGAAGCTGGCCGGGGAGTCAAACCAAACAAGGAAGGGCTGACCTATAGCAACAAAGAGACCCAGAACCAAGTTCAACAGTAAAACCAGTAGCAAAAGGCCCTCACACACAAGCTGGATGTTCAGCATGACATAGCTGGAAGAGAACTTAGAAATCAACCAGGCTAAGTCCCTAATTTAAAAATGACTGGATGGAGGCTCAGGAAGATCTGAGGAAGGTGTTCAAGGCCACCAACCGGAACCCAGGTCTCTCAGCTCAGTAAGAAAGAGCTTAGCCACACATACACCCACCCAGCACACAGGACACATCAGACAGATCTCACCACTTTCACACACAGCTGCAACTGTGTTTCACTCTGAGGAGAGCACTCCCTGCCCCAGTCAACACCACACACAACACCTTCTTGGGATTCTAGAAACATGAACATCCCCACCCTGAAGCATGCTATGTTCCCAGAGCCCATCCAACTGGTTGGAGTTCACCTTCTTTCCAGCCTTTGTGAGCATTATAAAGGCACTAGAGTTTCATCTGGAGATTATCTGATTGTGTTTTTAAGTTACAATAGCAATCTCTTATATTTAAAAAAAAAAAAAAAAAGCTTTATAGTTGCCAAAACAAAAATGCTCCTTAGTTACTAAAGCTTCCAGGCATACAATGGTCACCAGACATAATATCTACCCCTGGAAAAGGGAATGCAGGTATGAACCCACCTGTTTGAGACTCTTCTGAAGTCACAGGACTGGTGGGGACAGGAGAAAGTACCAGGGCTCCTGATTTTTATTCTGATGGTCTTTTTATTGCTGGCACCTAAATGGAATCCAGACTCCATGCAAGAAGATACACTGCTTTGGGGAAATCTAAGGTTCCCAGAGAATATTTAACTTAGAACCAGATGGTTTAGAGAAGCAATCTGATGGGGCATGGTGCAGAAATGTTGGGGAACCAGAGAATTAGACCAGCACTCTTGGGGTAACCCCATAATGGGTGCTTATATAATTGGGCCATTTTCTCTACCACAGGGGTTTGTTTGCCTTGGGAAGGAGAACAGAGCAATGCACTGCTTAGGCCATCTGCTGTAAATGCCGTGCGCTTTTCCAAAACAGCTTTGAAAGATGAATGTTATGAGCTCTGGGAGGAGAGGGCTGAGTCACGTAAAGCTCACGGCACTCAGCCCTGTTGCTTGGATTTGAACAGGTTGATCCAGAGATCAAGGGAAAACCAAGGATGCTGGTGTATGAAAAGCTCCTTGGGAAGTGGTTAGGAGTATGGAAATGGGGCAGGGTCTACTCCATCTCTCCAGTCCCTAAGGAAAGGCAGTGTTTCCTAGGAGCCATTTGGTCTTTGGCCATCAGCATCTCCTCATGAGATGAGAAAAGGAGAGTATTCAGGGCCATCCTGGAGGCTGCCAGAGCCATGCCTTTCCAACATTAATGTGCAGATCCTGTTAAAAGTGCAGATTCTGATACAGCAAGTCTGGAGTGAGACCAGAGATGCTGATACAGCTGGCGGGTGGGCCAGATCTCAGTTTGAGAAACAGGGTAACAGGATATCCTTCCCCTGCCTTACTCTGATCAGCTTTCCCTAAGGCAAATTGGACACATTCTACTCAGAACCACAGGGGGGCACCCGAGCTTACCAGATTACTTGAAAGCTTTTTAAACCTGGAGGCCTGAGCCCCAGGTATTCCAGACAACCACATGCCATCCCTTGCCTCTGGAAGATGCAAAAATTCTATGGCTGTTGTCTGCAGAAGATGGAACAGCTGGAACCGCAGGAGTGTACTATGAGTGACACACTTTAAGGGCCTTCCACTTTTCCTGGTGGACTTGTGGGGTCCCTGCAGTGGAAGTATGAACCCCATTACTTTCTGCTGGCCACAGGCGAACACTGTGAGCAGAGACCCAGAAGACATAGCTCCAGACACAGCAGAGGGGCAGAAAATTAGAGGCCCTTAGGTTACCAGGCACCAATGATGGGAAGAGAAACCACCATAAGGGGGAGAGTCTCAGTGGTTTATGCTGAGGCACAAGTGGGGTTTGGAATGCTCCTTGGCTCCTCTTTGCTTTTATTGGAAATGAAGGGACACCACACCTCACCTGTGCCTCAATATAAGCCAGGGAATCCTTTCCTTTACACTGGGAACAGGGGTTAGGAACCATGCGGGTCAGAGAACACAGTTCCAAGAACTTTGCCACTTTTGGTTATCATTCTCACCAGTGATTAGCAACTAAATCCTTAACACAAAAGGGCTTGGGAGCTTGTCTTTGGGGGCAAAAAAAAAAAAAAAAAGGAAGGAAGAAGAAGAGACTGTGTATGATTCCTTGGGCAGGCTTGCAGATTAGATGAGTCCCAAGCAATGGACAGGTGGGGCAGCTACCCCAAGAGTAGTGCTGGGCACACAGCAGGAAAGAAGTAGTGTACAATGGGCATGGAGCTGGCACAAGCCTGAGAGGCATGGAGAACTGAGGAAAGAAATAAGTGACCTGGGGTCATGAAAGATCTGACCCCTGTGGTTCCTGAGTGTGGAGAAGGGAGCACAAGACCAGTCTCTCAAGTTTTGTTCCTAGTCCTTCCCTTTCTCCATTAAGTAGGATTTCACTTCTCCCGGTACAAGTAAAGAGAGACCCAATGCTGGAAACTCTCTGAGAAGGGCTTATAATAGAATACAATCATGTTACTTAACATTGACATAACATTTCAAATGCTGTGTGTTCTGATATGAACCCACACACACCACATAATGAGACAGAGACATAAATAAATTAATTAACTCAGATTATTTATTGAGCATCTATTATGTACAGAGAGATACTAGGGACACAGCATAAACAAGACAGAATCCCTGTTTCATGGTTTGTTTGTTTGTTTGTTTAGAGAGAGAAAGCGCACACAAGTGGATGCTTGTGAGAAAGAATCTTAAGCAGGCTCCATGCTGAGGGGCTCGATCTCACAGCCATGGGATCATGACCTGAGCCAAAATCAAAAGTTGGATGCTCAACTGACTGAGCCACCCAGGCACACTCATTGTGGTTACTTTCTAATTGGAAGCCCTGACGGTGAAAATAGTATGCAAGTAAATAGCTTTGAACAGTGATCAATGCTACAAGTATGACAGGGATCGGGGCAGAGGACAACTTTCAGTGGAGTAGTAAGAAAAGCCTCTCTGAGGAGATAACAACAGAACTAAGAAGTCAATGAAAGCAGGGAACTAGCCACTTAAAAGATTTGGAAAAATATTCCAGGCAGAAGTTACATCAAATGCAAAGGCCCTGAGACAGGAACACCCTAAATGTGAGGAGCCTCAAGAAGGCCAGAATGACCAGAGCATTGTTAACAAGGGGGAACATGGTAGAGATAAGATCAGATCATGCGGCTTCTTGGGCCACAGCAAAGATTTGGAATGCAGTCTAAATGCAACGGAGACTACTTAAGGAGTTTTAAGCATGGGAATAATGATCTAAATGTATTATTTTATTTTTATTTTAAACTTTTTTTAATGTTTATTTTTGAGAGAGAGCGCGCGCGCGCGTGCGCGCGCGCGCGCGTGTGCATGAGTGGGGGAGGGGCAGAGAGAGAAGACGGAATCTGAAGCAAGCTCCAGGCTCTGAGCTGTCAGCACAGAGCGCAATGCAGGGCTTGAATTTACAAATGGTGAGATCATGACCCGAGCCAAAGTCAGATGCTTAACCCACTGAGCCACCCAGGTACCCCTAATTTATTATTTTAAAATAATGTTCTGCATGGGGCACCTGGGTGGCTCAGTCAGTTAACCGTTGGACTTCAGCTCAGGTCATGATCTCACTATTCATGGGTTCGAGCCCCATGTCAGGTTCTGTGCTGACAGCTCAAAGCCTGGAGCCTGCTTTGGATTCTGTGTCTCCATCTCTCTGCCCCTCCCCTGCTCACATTCTCTCGCTCGCTCGCTCTCTCTCGCGCGCGCTCTCTTCTGTCTCAAAAATAAATGAACATTAAAAAATAAAATAACATTCTGCCACTGTATGGAAAATAGGCTATCACAGGGCAAGACAGGAAGCAAGGAAACTAGTTCGGAATCTATTACCGGACCTCAAGAAAAATGTGATGTAGCTTGGACCGGAGTGTTAGCAGTAGAGATGAAAAGAAATGGCCAGATTTGGGCATGTGTTAAATGTAGATTAAATGAGACTTGCAAGTGGATTGGATGTGGGGGACTGTTGAGACTCTAGGAATCAAGATAATTCCTGGGTTTTTAGCTGAGCAACTGGGTAGAGGGTGGTACCATTTATTGACAAAAGGAGGAGAGAGGGAGAACTAAGTGTGGGAAGGAGGACTGGTGGGGGAGTGGATGGGGGCCTGGCCCACAGAAAGCTGTTACTCCCACCCAATCAGGCAAGTAAGGACTTGGAAGACTGCCCCTGCAATTGTGACTCCAAGAATATACCACTGCAGCTGCTATGCCAAGGTCAGGAAGCCCCTGACTCACCATCCCTGTTCAGTACATTCAGGAGGCTTATGATTAGACACTGGAACACAGCACAACACAAAACATTCCAGGGGTTAGGCTGGCCAGAAGCAACAGTCAAAAGCTTCTGCCTCACTTCTGCCTCCAAAATCTTCTCCCAGTGAATCTAATTGGCAGAGGCAGTCTTGCATACAGAACCCTGGCTGCAAGGAAGTCTGGGTAATGTAGTTTTTAGGTGTCCTACCTCTGCAAACCAGGATACACCAGGAGGACCCAGGTTGAAATGGTGAGCACCAGTCTACTCTATCCACGAAAGTAATTCACTACCATTTTCATTCTGATTTCAGGTGTTAGCTCCCAGTCAATATAAACTTCAAACAACCAGTACTCTCAGAATCCAGTGAAAATCTAATCTGGGGGCCTTGATTGGAAGCCAGAGTGAACTCCAATGGAAAACAGAAACTAGCATTATTTAACACGGATAATTCCTTGTGGAAAATAATGAAATTGGCCTCAGCAGGCAGAGAATGACCTGATCTGACCCAAGGAGATGGCTATCTCAGTCAGACTGAGCCCTCGGGTCCTAAAGCCCCTTTATCTCTCCCCACCACCTCCACCTTTCCCAGCATCTGACCCCTCTCAGGAGGCAGCCTAGAGTACCGGTTAACATAATAATCTATTTGTGAAGATTGGAACTGTGCCTTCTGCACGTTTCCATTGTCACCACCATTTGGCGGTTATCTCCATGAATGTTTATGGAGGAGAAAAGGACAGACAAGAAAACAAGGAGGTCACTATTTGAGTTGCTGGCAACCCAGGATCAGAGAGCAATGTCCCTCGCCCACTGGAGCAGAAAGCTAGAAAGACACAGGCATAAATTCGGTCGAGTTTGGCAGTTCCCTGGAAAGTAAAGAATAATGTAGACACCCTAAGTGGGGGGATACCGGCTGTGGGAGCACGGAAGACCCCTCCAGAGCGTGTTGTCAGAGCAGCTGCGCGGTGGCGGGGGATGGGGGCGTCCAGGGGCAAATCAAAAGAACACTGGAGATAAGAGGACTCCACTAGGTGGTAGGTTCTGGGCGGGGACTGATCCCAGCCCCCCTCCTGGAGCCCTCACCAAGCCGCCAAGCAGCAGGCACCCCCAACTCCCGCTCCAGCGCCCGACCGCCCGCCCACCCGCCGGAGCAAGCGCGGCCCCTTTAAAAACCATGTAAACAAAGCTTTGTTCCCCCGGCTCCCCCTCCCTTCGCGCTCCCCCAGCCCGCTCCTTCTTCCCACCCCCAGCGTCTCCGGGCCGCTGACGTTGCCCGCGCCTTTACGCCGTCCCAACGGCGCTGCGCATTCTCCAACCGCGGCCCCGGCCGCCGGGGCCTGCGCAGCCGAGCAGCACTACGCCGTGAGCGTAGCGCGACGAGCCCCCAGCGCGCAGGCGCAGCGGCGACGGCGGCGGCGGCGGCAGCGGCCCCGGCCGAGGTGCGCGCTGGGGGGGAGGGGGGGCCGGAGAGGAGCATGAATGGAGCAAAATGGCGGATCATGTGCAGGTGAGAGGAGCCGCGGGGGGGAGGCGGCGGCCGCGGAGAGTGGGGAGTGGGGGGTGCACGCGGCCCAAAGGGCTCGAGCCGGCTCGGGGCTCGCCAGGCCCGCGCCACCGCCACTCGGGGTTCCGGAGCCGCCGCCCGTCCCGGAGCTCCGGGGCCTTTCCCGCCTCCTGGGCCGGGGGCCTCCTCCATCCCCTCCCACCCGGTCCCACGCCTCTCGCGCGGGGCTGGAGGTGCAGGAATCCGTGCCCCGGCGCGCACAGCTTACATCGCTTATCAGTCACTGTCTTCCCGCTGGGAGGAGGCCTTCCTCAAGTCCTCTTGCCCCCCAAGACGGGGAAGGGAGGGAGACCCCCTTGTCGGCTGTGGCCTGAGGTGTCTTCCCCATTACATCCGCCAGCCCTAAACAAATAACAAAAAGAAAACCTCATATTGACAAACTGGCTCTCCCGAGTATTTCCCGCCGCCTTCCTCTTCACGCCCCCAAATATAAGAGACCCCCCCCCCCCCGACCTTCTTCCCTCTCTCACGGATACGCCCTTCGCTCCCACACTCCTAATCGTACAGCCTATGGGACCGAGCGCCCCGGTCCTCCAAAATGGGTGCTCAGGCCTGGGCCCGCCCGCCCTCCTGTCCCCCTATCCATAGTGAAGGAGTTGAGTGCCCACACCTCCTATGAAACGCGGGGTGGAGGGGGGTGTGTCTGAAATGAGAGATGTAATGTTGGGTGCAGACTTTGCTGTGGAGGGTCTTGATCAGGCTCAAGAGCTGGCCCGGGATTGCTTTGGGCCCAAGCCACTTTTCTTCAAAGACAGGGCACAGGCCCTAGGAAAGGACAGCCCACACCAAACCTAATAGTAGCTGGAGGAGGGCAGGGTTATTTCTTGCAAACTCGATAAAGTTTTTCCTCTCTATGCTCTAGATCTGATATTTTTATGACAGTTATTGATATAAGTCTGTTGTCAGAAGCCTTCAGATTTTCTAGGTAACTGCACAGATTTTGTGTTGTGGGAAGTATAGAGAGCATAAGAAGTGTCGCCCTGTTTTGCATACTATAAAGTATCATTTCTCAGGTACAAAGAATGATCTTATTCCTGATATAATGTCTACAAGAAGCTAGAGTGGTGTGATATCTGTCTGTTTAATTAGAGAAGGCACTAATTTTCAAGTCCAGGGGTCAGTGGAGTAGGTCTTTGGTCTATGAGGGGCAAGTTATCAGGACAGAATTATTAAAAATTGCAACCACAGATGGAGGACCACAAGATTTGTGTTTTAAAGCCAGTATCATGACCTAATTCAGAAATAGCAGTAAAACTTGATACCAGGTGATAATGGTAGTAATAGTGTAGCATCTTGAATTTTATAGCAACCATTGCTAAGAAACAATAAGAATTTTATGTGATTTAAAAAAAAATTTTTTTTTCCATCCTAAAAGAGTAGGTAGGTAAGAAGTATTTATCTTGTTAAATAAAGGCAAACCAAACTATAGAACTGATATGAGATTTACTTAAAGTTAAGTTGACCAAAGGCATTTGACTTTGAGTCTAGTGTTCTTATCTTCTGGGGGATAAAATAGTGTCCAGAACATTCCAAAACATGGTTTGAATGGATAGCCTGTCTGAATGATGCTTTGGATGCTTCCTTTGGAAAGCAAAGGAAGTCAGTTTACTTTTATGAATATACATCTGGTCTGTCTCCTGTAAGAAGGATCTCTTAATATGATCTGGCCCACATCTTGAACCAGAAAGGCTGGCATTTCTCACAAGAGTAAAGTCAAGGTGCATCAAAGTAATCTTCCTAGTATTTTTGGCTCAAAGGAGGGTCTACCCTATTTTTAGTAAGGTGATATTTTTCTCCCATCCACCGAAGAATCAGAATCTGTCTAAATAAAATTTATTAACTTTTCAAAACAAAGAGGGGTATGCCAGCCAGTGTTTTCTTTTACTTTTAAGACTTGTAGTGTGTTGTTCTCTGAATTAGTGATCTTTATTGCAACAGAATAAGTTTGTGAGAGATTTTTTTTCTCTTTCTAGAATGGGGCACTTTGCTTTTCTTTGTTAGACCACTAAATTAGTTTTAGTGTTGGAAACTCACAGATTTTAGCCTGATACTTTATTGTAGTAGAAAACTTTCCCAAGAAAAAGATGCTCTTTCCCTGGTATGGAATGAAAGGATGAAAGACAGTTCTGAAATTCATTGAGGGGTACTTCTCTCCTAACACTCCTGGAACATGAAGTTTAAAAAGGAGTCTATTACAGGTTCAAGACAGTGATTATATGAAAGTATCCTATGTACTACTAAATAGTTGAGTCATTTTATGTCTAGTACTTTTCTGAACCACCAGGGTGAGCAGTTTTGTAGTTTTTGTTGTTGTTTTTGTTATTGTTTTTGTTTTTACTGACACTAAGCAAGTGTCATATGATTCTCAGGCTGGAGTCCTGAGCATCTCTTCTGATTGGTGTTTTATGGAAGATTTAAGTGTCACAAAACATTAGAAATGAGAAAATTAGGGGCGCCTGGTGGCGCAGTCGGTTAAGCGTCCGACTTCAGCCAGGTCACGATCTTGCGGTCCGTGAGTTCGAGCCCCGTGTCAGGCTCTGGGCTGATGGCTCAGAGCCTGGAGCCTGTTTCCGATTCTGTGTCTCCCTCTCTCTCTGCCCCTCCCCCATTCGTGCTCTGTCTCTCTCTGTCCCAAAAATAAATAAATGTTGAAAAAAAAATTTTAAAAAAAAATGTTAGATGAAATTAATGAGGATTCAGTATCTTCAGTTAGTAGCTAGTTAATGCAAAAAGAAGACAGCTCTTAGTGTACAGGGGTGATAATGAAAAAGACTAAGAAGAATCAGATGTTAGCTTTGATAGTGCTCGCTGGTGTTCAGGATCTTGAAGGAAAAGGAAAGAGTATATAATATATACTATATATGCTCTCAAGTATGTAAGTATATTAAATATATAATAATTATTATAAGATAGTATAAATGAAGAACAGTTCTGGGGTTTTGTTGGATTTATTATATTGTTATGCTGGGCCTCACACACAGTCTTAAAGTATGATTTACTGAACTCTGCATTATGACTATGTAATAACAAGATACTGTTTTCAAATAGTCATTTTATTTTATTATTTTTTTTAATGTTTATTTATTTTTGAGACAGACAGAGACAGAGACAGAGCATGTGTGGGGGAGGAGCAAAGAGAGAGGGAGGCACAGAATCCGAAGCAGGCTCCAGGCTCTGAGCTGTCAGCACAGAGCCCCACGCACAGCTTCAACTCACAAACCACGAGATCGTGACCTGAGCCGAAGTCAGACTCTTAATCTGACTGAGCCCCCTATGTGCCCCTCAGATAGTCATTTTATTTTAAATTTAAGGCTGAGTAATTAAATATTGACAACTGGTGTAACTTTAGGGAGTCACGTAGAAGAATTGTTACAACTGGTAGGTTAAAACTTTAACAGTGCAAAAGTTTATTTGGCCTGATTATAGCAAAGTCAATAGTTGTATTTTCAGCTTTTAAAAATATGCAAGGAAATGGAGCTATGGGTAGTCCATTTTGAGAAGGTAGTTCATACACTTCAAGATTTTTAAATGGAAAAACTCAGTAACTTCTGCAACTTTTTTTCAGTGATACCCTAAAGCTTAATGTGTACAAGGCCCTTTGCTGTATTGTGCACTGCAGAGAATTCAGAGCTGAGAAAGACACAGGACTGCTGAAATGTCAAATTCTGATGCTCTCTTTGGGCAGGCTTCAAAAGTACAGATATAAGAACTAATACACTGATTTCAAAATATGCTACATTTGTGTTGGATGATAGTGGAATAGCTACATTCCCTCATTCACTGCATCTCCCTCTTTTGTGGATTTATACAAATAATATGTGTATATTTTAGAACATATTTATAGTTACTTGATAATTCTGACCTTAGTGTATTTTCTCTTATGAGAAAAGCCTTCAGAAAATTTAAGATATGCATGTGTTATTTATTATTCAAACACTTGTGCAGTAAAACACAAAACATATTATTGTAATGGAATCTCTAATTTAGGTGGAGGTAGAAGAAAGAAGCATTGAGAAGATCCCTGTTCTGTATCTTAAAGACAGATTAACTTCCATTTGATGCAAAAATTGATGTTCATAATCACCAGCTGTATTTTCTTTTTTCTTGCTTGGGTTTTGAAAGCAATATTGTACCACAGCTTTTCAAGAAGGAAATATTGCCAATTTAAACCAATAAGCTAATGTCCCAGTAGGTGCAACCACTGAGACTACTTTGTTCACTTCAATGTAAAAGGAAGGCAGTGTTTAGAAACCGCATCATCTTTTTTTTGAACACCAAACATATCCCACAAGTTTTCTCAGAGTGAGGAATCAGGAAGTGGTTTACCTAGACCCTTCTAGCTTAGGGTCCTTCACAGTGGGGCTGTCAACTGGGGCTGCAGTTAATCTCAAGGCTTGACTGAGGATGGAGAATCTGCTTTCAAGCTTACTCCTGTGATCACTGACAGGGCCCAGTTAGTTTCTTGCAGGCTGTTGGACTGAGGGCCACTGTGCTCCTCACTGGCTGTTTTCTAGAGGTTTCACAGGGGCCTCTCCTGGCACATTATTTTTAAGGACTTCACTTTTTACGATATGTAATGTCTGCTTTGTATAAATAACCCATCTTTGTTACTGTGGTGTGTTTTTTTTTAACCTGTAGTGAAATATGCCTTTTGACAGGTAGAAAAATCATGTGTTTTCAGAAAGCGAATACTCGTGTAGCCAGCATCCACATCCATAATATAATCAGTGCCTGAGAAGTCCCTCTGATGCCCCCTCAAAACCACCCACACATCCATCTTCCAGAGAGTAACTACTACCCTGTCATTTGATTTTTTAATATGATTTTAGAACTCAAGTTAGTAAGGCCTATCTATGATAGCTTGAACTTTAAAGCCAGGGAAAACAGTAGAGAGCAGTGGTTCTTTAGCTTTCGGGGGGAGTTTGGTTTTTGGGTTGTTTTTTGGTTTTGTTTTTGTTTATTAAGAATGATGGGCAGTTTGGAGGTTCCTCAGAAAATTAAAAATAGACCTACCCTATGACCCAGCAATAGCACTGCTAGGAATTTATCCAAGGGACACAGGAGTACTGATGCATAGGGGCACTTGTACCCCAATGTTCATAGCAGCACTCTCAACAATAGCCAAATTATGGAAAGAGCCTAAATGTCCATCAACTGATGAATGGATAAAGAAATTGTGGTTTATATACACTATGGAATACTACGTGGCAATGAGAAAAAATGAAATATGGCCTTTTGTAGCAACGTGGATGGAACTGGAGAGTGTGATGCTAAGTGAAATAAGCCATACAGAGAAAGACAGATACCATATGGTTTCACTCTTATGTGGATCCTGAGAAACTTAACAGGAACCCATGGGGGAGGGGAAGGAAAAAAAAAAAAGAGGTTAGAGTGGGAGAGAGCCAAAGCATAAGAGACTGTTGAGAACTGAGAGCAAACTGAGGGTTGATGGGGGGTGGGAGGGAGGAGAGGGTGGGTGATGGGTATTGAGGAGGGCACCTTTTGGGATGAGCACTGGGTGTTGTATGGAAACCAATTTGACAATAAATTTCATATATAAAAAAAAAAAAAGAAAAGACGGAAAAAAAAATAAATAAAATTTTACTCAAAGAAAAAAAAAATAAATAAATAAAGAATGATGGAAGCTGTGTGCTCTACAGGGAGGAAAAGCATACCTACACAAAAATTTGCCTGCAGTTTCAGGCCATTCATGAACCTTAGAACTAGAATTTAAAGATAAATTTGTTTTTAAAAAAAAATGCTTACCACATTTTTTTGAGAAACTAATTTATAAGTGTTTCTCTTTTGACCCATATGAAAGGATAGTTCAGGGTCACGGTATGTGTTCCTGGAGTGTTACATACAGATCGAATTTTTAAATATTACATTCTTGAGGCTGATTAGTAGTGACTATTAAGCATCTGCTAATGTCCTGATCTTAATACTATGTAGATACATGGAAGGAAGTACAAGGTGTGGTATCTTATTTTCAGGGGCCTTGCATTTTAATTGGGGAAGTAATATCAAGTTCAGGGTATTGAGTTGTGAATTTGTAATGAAACCATGGTTTTCTCAACATGTCCTTGAATGTGGGGACTACCACTCCCCTTACTTTTTCCCCCATTCCAGTACATCTGAGTTCACCCCTCCGTTTATAGTGACTAAAGCAGGGAATTCGCAATGGAATGAGATTGGTACCCAGGGAGCATATAAAAATCCTGGGGAAAGGAGGAGAATTGTCAAAAACTGGGTCTTAAAGTATGTCATGTTTGCATCCCTGGCCTTTCACCCCTTCCTAAATATTCATGCACACTTGCACTCACACTCACACATTTACTACCATACATGGAAAGGATGTGTTTGAGAGAAGGCAGACATGGAACCTTTATGCTAGCATTTATTGGACTCAGCTGCTTGCCACTTTACATGATCTCATGTAATGCTTACAGCAACTCTATAAGGTGGATATTGTAGAGATGGCAGTAATGGAATTTTCCTTGATAGAGGCTGACGAAAGGCCCTGGTGTCTGTGAAGACTGGAGAACTGTTGGAAGATTTAGGTGATTATTGCAACGGTAGTTATTGTGAAACTTAAGTGGTGTGGGATCTTGGTTGGGGGAGGGTAGAGGGAGGTGCCAACGTTGATGAGCATCTCTTAGCCAGGCATCTTGCTAAGTCCTTTTGTGCCATTTAATTGAGCAACTCATTTAGTCTCTTTGAGCCTGGATTAGGTGATCTGTTCAGTCTTTTATACTTCCCAGCATTCTGGCTAGAATTTCCAGTTATCATCCTTACCATTCTCTCCCAAATAAACCACCATGTTCCTAATTCATATTTACAGTATTGTGAGTTTTCCTAAAACATTTATGTTCATACTAACATTTCCATTTCATCTGTCTTAAATATGTCTTCCTCTACCCTTACCCCCCATTTTTTAAACTCCTAGAGTATTTCTTAGGAACTGAAGAACTCTGACACTTTTCACAAACTGAGCTCTATTATGCCTCAGATAGTAAAGAGGTCTTTTAGTTGGACAATAAGTGAAAAAACATTTATTTTGGGACAAGAAATTGACATTTATTAGTTAGATGTTGATGCTAGTAGACTAAAAATTCATTCTCACTTACAAGTCCCTGATTTAGGGGCGCCTGAGTGACTTCGTTGGTTAAGCATCCGATTTCAGCTCAGGTCGTGATCTCACGGTTCGTGAGTTTGAGCCCCGCGTGGGCTCTGTGCTGACAGCTCAGAGCCTGGAGCCTGCTTCGGATTCTGTGTCTCCCTCTCTCTCTCTGCCCCTCCTCCGCTAGTACTCTGTCTCTCTCTCAAAAATAAATAAAACATTAAAATTTTTTTTAAGTCCCTTGGTTTAAACCTCTCAGATAAAAATTAGATGAAAAACAATTCGAATGCTTTCCTATAAATACCTCTGAAACCAGTTAGATTAACGAAATATCCCTTGTGCTACTTCAGGAAGTTGTAATCTTCTAGCTATGGTGGCCTTTTAACTTTTAAGCGTAGGAACTTGTTTTGGACAAAAATACTGATCTCCTTGATACTTTGTATGGTAAGTCATAGTACTTGAAGTATGTAGTCTCTGAATTGAGAGAGTTAATGCTAGACATTTTTCCCTAATGCTTGAGTCAGCTGTACAGTTAAAAGGGTTGTGTTTAAGTCCAGGAAAGAGAAAAACAGGGTTTTTAAAAGGATATATTTCAGTTCTCTTTAGAATTCTTTGCAGAGTTTTGAAAGTATGTGTCTTAAAGTTTGGCAGAAATCATTTCAGGGCTCAGGTTTTTAACCTCATTCACCTCCACTGGCTCCTGAATTTTGGTGTTTTATTTCTCCCAAAAGGACATGGTCTAAAGTCAAGCATGAAATTAATTTGACTTTAGGAAGCTGTAACAGAATAGTTTTCTCTGAAAAGAATCTGGGAAGCCAGATGTATATTTCACATGTCTGTACTTGGCTGAAAAAAATTCATCCAAATTTTGCCCAAGGTGTGGCCACAAATTATTTAAAACATTATTTGTTACGGGGCGCCTGGGTGGCTCAGTCGGTTGAGCGTCCGACTTCGGCTCAGGTCATGATCTCACAGTCCGTGAGTTCGAGCCCTGCGTCAGGCTCTGTGCTGACAGCTCAGAGCCTGGAGCCTGTTTCAGATTCTGTGTCTCCCTCTCTCTCTGAACCTCTCCCCGTTCATGCTCTCTCTCTCTCTCTCTCTCTCTCTGTCTCAAAGATCAATAAAGGTTAAAAAATTTTTTAAAAATTAAAAAAAAATAAAACATTATTTGTTTTGTGTTAGTAGATGATTTTTTTTTTTTAATCATCAGCTTATCATTGACCCATCTGAGGAATCCCTGTAAGGTCATGGTCTTGTCAACAACTGGTCTGAGGAGGGGCACCTGGTGTCTCAGTGGGTTAGGCATCTGACTTCAGCTCATGTCATGATCTCAAGGTTAATGGGTTGGAGCCCCGTGTCGGGCTCTATGTGACAGCTTAGAGCCTGGAGCCTGCTTTGGATTCTATGTCTCCCTCTCTCTCTTCCCCTCCCCCGCTCTCATTCTCTCTCCTTCCCTCCCTCCCTCCCTCCCTCTCTCTCAAAAATAAATAAATAAACTTAAAAAAAAGAAAAACTAGTCTGAGGAATACCCAAGCATTTGAAAGAATAAAGAAAACTTACTGGGAAATGGGACCTTTTTTTTCTTTATTCTTAATATTTTAAACTGATAACGTTGTAGAGATGAGCAAGTTTCATCCAGCTTTCAAAAGACCTGTAATGAAGTGTTTTTAAACAAATTGAATCTGAGCAACAGGGTGTATTTAAAATAAAGACATTATCCCAAAGGTGTTACAAATGAAAAACTGTTGTAAGGTAAAAGATTATTTACTAATTCTTGGAATTCTGCATTGTAGTCTAACTTAAAATCTGTGTTCCAAACAGGGAGAACAGAGTGTTGTAAACAGGAAAGGTTTTGGCTCACAGAATTCCTAAAACCTTTCCTCAAAGTTTTTTGATTTGGGTTACTATTAATGTGCTTTGGAGGTACAAGAGGCACATTTCCCATAAGAAATGATGATAGTGTGAGTCTTCAAACTAACTTTGTATCTATCCCTTGCTTACTCAACTCCTCAAATTTAAACAATTATTTAAAAATTTATTATTTAAAAATAATTTCAAAAAATTATTAAAAATAAAATTATTTAAATTATTTAAAAAATTATTTAAAATTATTAAAATTATTTTTAAAAATAAAAAGTGAATATATCAATTCATAAAGATTGCTATGTGTAAATCTGATGCCAGTAGAATCAGATTTTCCTTTAAATCATCTTTATGTGTTCAGTAAATTGCATGCATCTAAGGTGTACAAACACATACCTATGACTCCTTCACCAAGATCAGAATACACAACATTTCCTCCTAACTCTGCCATCTATCCTTTCCCCAACCCTCACTCAGCCCCAAGCAACCCTGATCTGCTTTCTGTTCCACAAATTAGTTTGCATTTAATGGAATTTTATGTAGTAGACTTACTGTGTACTCTTGTTTCTTTTTTTTTTCTTTTTTTTTTTTAACGTTTATTTATTTTTGAGACAGAGAGAGACAGAGCATGAACGGGGGAGGGCCAGAGAGAGGGAGACACAGAATCTGAAACAGGCTCCAGGCTCTGAGCTGTCAGCACACAGCCCGACGCGGGGCTCGAACTCACGGACCGCAAGATCATGACCTGAGCCGAAGTCGGCCGCTTAACCAACTGACCCACCCAGGCGCCCCTGTACTCTAGTTTCATAAGTCTTTCACTCAGCATGTGATTTTGAGATTCATTCGGGTTATTGGGTAGTATCGGTAGCTGGCTACTTTTTGTTGCTGAATAGTATTCCATTCTATGAATGTATCACATTTTATATATCCATTCACACCTGGGGGGAGATATTTGGGTTGTTTCCAGTTTAAGTCCCTCTGAATAAAAGGGCTATAAATATTCACATACAAGTTTTTATGTAGACATAAGTTTTCATTTCTCTTGAGTTCAGTACCTAGGAAAGGAATGGCTAGGTCCTATGGTGTATTTAACTTCTTAAAGAAACTGTCAGTGTTCTCAGGTGACTCCCATTTTACTTTCTCACTGCAGTGCCTAAGAATTCCAAATGTTACATGTCTTCAACCTTTGATATTGCCATTCTATAGTGAGATCTTACTGTGGTTTCAGCTAGCGTTTCCTCAGTAACTAAGGGGGTTGAGTATCTCTTCATTGCACTCCCTGACTCTTCAGGTATTTCAGAGGTTTGCAAACCAGGCTGGTAGTTTGGCCCCACACAGCCTGTTTTTGTATGGCCTGAGAGCTAAGCAAAGTTTTTAACGTTTTTTTGATGCTTGAAAAAAATCTAAGAGAGTAATATTTCATGGCACACAATACAATTATATGAAATTTGAATTTCAGTATTCTTAAATAAAAGTTTTATTGGAACATAGCTGTGCAAGTTCTTTAACAAATTGACTATGGCTATTTAAAAAAATATTCTTTATAATGTTTATTTATTTTTGAAGGAGAGAGAGACAGTGTGAGTGGGGGAGGGGCAGAGAGAGAGGGAGACAGAATCTGAAGCAGGCTCCAGGCTCTGAGCTGTCAGCACAGAGCCCAACGCGGGGCTGGAACCCACAAACCGCAAGATCATGACCTGAGCCAAAGTCGGACACTCAACCGACTGAGCCACCCAGGCGCCCCGACTATGGCTATTTTTATGCTACAGTGGCAGAGCTGAATAGTTGCGACAGAGACGTTTTGACTTACTGGACCACAAAGCCTAAAATACTATTTGGCCCTTTACCGAAAAGGTTTGCAGACTGTTGGGGTATTTGTCCCTTCATATCTATTGCCTGACTTTTGGGAAGTGGAGGGAATGGCCCAGCATGGTTTTAACCCAAGGCCACTTTGATAGGGACCAGATCAGACTATACTTTTTGTTGACAGTGGCATTCTGATATCTCTACTACACTGACTAAAATGATAACTGCTACCCACATGTTGCTATTTAAATTTAATTAATTTAAAAATTTAGTTCTTCATTCACGTTGACCACATTTCTAGTACCCACTAGCCTCATGTGGCTAGTGACTACCATATTGCACAGTGCAGGTAAAATATTTCTTTTATCACAGAAACTTTTATTTGATAGTACTATTCTAAGAAAAACTTGCTGGGGCGCCTATGTCACCCTACCTCTCTGCTCCCTCCCCCCCCCCCTGTCCCCCTTCACGCTCTCTCTCTCTGTCTCTCAAAAAAAAAATAAAAATTAAAAAAAAAAAAAAAAAAAAACTAAGAAAAACTTGCTACTGAACCAAAGGGAATGGGAGCAGAAGTGGAATGAATACAGGTTATAGAATATCTTTACTGGGTGCCTGTAAAAATAAGCTAGATCCTCATTCTCCTAGGTATGTAAATGCAAATGGATATTTTGTAAGGTATTTAAGATTACTTACTGTTTATACTATGAGCCTAAGATATGTCCTGTTCTCTTAGCTGAGTGAGGAGAAGAAAGTCAACTCATATTTTGAAATTCAGAATTTTACTGATAGAAAGTCGTATTTTTAGGACCTTAACAAAAAACACTCTAAGCATGTATTCTTCCCCAAAGCACTTGTCAAAAACAAACTTTATAAAATTCCCATGTATTTTTTTTTTAACATTTATTATTTATCTTTGAGAGAGAGTGTGAGAGGGGAGGGTCAGAGAGAGAGGAAGAGACAGAATCTGAAGCAGGCTCCAGGCTCTGAGCTGTCAGCACAGAGCCCACTGTGGGACTGGAACCCAAGAACTAGGAGATCATGACCTCAGCCAAAGTCAGACGCTCAACCTACTGAGCCACCGAGGCACCCCTAAAATTCCCATGTATTTTGAAACCATTCACGATAAGGTGGGGAATATTGAGGAAGGTATTAAACCATGAAATCAGTGATTCATTGTGCTAAGTCTGAAATACTAGCAATTCTGATTCCATTCAGCTACTGATTTTAAAATATTATTGTCCTTTAAGTTTTTCATAATGATAGCATTAGCTTTGAAAATAACCCAAAAATATTTTAAGTTAAAATGGCTAAGGTGTCCTATATTAAGATTGAATTTAAAGGCTTTCTTTCACATCACTGGGAACTGTTCTGTGTGATTCTGCTCTTGGAGGCAGGCAAGACTGATTATAGTGAAGTGGAGGTCAATAAATATATTAACAAATGGTCATTCTCTGGCCAAAAAAAGAAAATTATGTAATTATTATACCTTTAGATATCTTATTCTTTTTTTTTCAACGTTTATTTATTTTTGGGACAGAGAGAGACAGAGCATGAACAGGGAAGGGGCAGAGAGAAAGGGAGACACAGAATCGGAAACAGGCTCCAGGCTCTGAGCCATCAGCGCAGAGCCTGACGCAGGGCTCAAACTCACGGACCGCGAGATCGTGACCTGGCTGAAGTCGGATGCTTAACCGACTGCGCCACCCAGGCGCCCCCTTAGATATCTTACTCTTAATGTAGAGATGTTTATAAGTTTTTGTGATTGATTAGTCATGTCATTACGATCTATCCTAGAAATAAATGTTATGCTGAAGTAAAAATCTAAATGCACAGATAACACTGAGAAAGTAGCATATGGGTGTTCTATTGATGTTCCTGTATATAGACATAAGGAAATGTGTAACAGGTGTTTTAGAGGCTTCCAGAAAGATACATTTTTAAACAACTTTTGTCATTTCTGGTTTCATAGTTCTTGTCACATCCTGGAACTGACCTGATGTGTCTCATATGTGCCCTAAATGTGTCCCCTATTTGCTATTTGACAAATGTTGTTTAGAATAGTATCATCGTCTTGGTGAATTGGTAAGATAGGAGAAATGACAACTAAGATACACAGATCAGTAATCATTACTTCATTGGGCTGATAGTTTTTGATTGTGTGCTGTGTGCCAAGCAATGGAAATATAAAGATGAATAAGATCCAACAACTATGCTCCAGGACCATAATAGCTAGAAATGTATGCCAATAAGGGATATAAAATGATAATGGGTGATATGATACATGTATGCATAGAACATAATGAGACACTAATGTCAGTTGGAGAGTAGGAAAGTTTTCTCTTTTTTTGAAGTTTATTTATTTATTAGGCGGGGGGGGGGGGGGGAGGCAGAGAGAGAAGGAGACAGAATTTGAGGCAGGCTCCAGGCACAGAGCCCAACATGGGACTTGAACTTATGAACCGTGAGGTCATGACCTGAGCCAAAGTTGGACACTTAACCACCCAGGTGCCCCAGAGTAGGAGAGTTTTCTTAAAGTGGTGAGTGCTTAAGCCAGATCTAAAAAGATGTTAACATAAAATTGGGGTGCCTGGGTGGCTCAGTCAGTTAAGTGTCTTATTCTTTACTTCAGGTCAGGTCATGATCTTATGGTTTGTGGGTTTGAGCCTCGTGTTGGGCTCTGTGCTGACAGTGCAGAGCCTGCTTGGGGTTCTCTCTCTCTCTCCCTCTCTTTGCCCCCCCCCCCCACTCGCACGTGCTTTCTTTCTCTCAAATAAATAAACTTTTAAAAAATTAAATTATAAAATTAAATAAAAATAAAAAGTTCTCCAGGTCCTTAAGAGCATACCAGGCAGAGAGAATACTCTAAGGAAAGCTGTATATGTTCATGGAACATTCCAGAAAATGAAAGCAATTAAATATCGCTGCTTTATAGGAAATAAAGAGCAAGGTGAGAAATGAGACTTTAATGGTAGGAAGAAACCAGAACCTGAAGAACCTGTTAATGTCATAATAAGGAATTTGTAGATGTGTAGTTGAAGGTTTTTAAGTAGAAGTGATGGAATAATTGCATCACTGCATTGATGGTATAGAAAACTGAGTGGATGTGGACAAATTAGGAGATAAAGCAGTAGCCTATGCAAGAAGCAGTTGGGACTTGAATTAAGGTCATGGCTTTGAGGATAGGAGATGGGAGATTAATATTATGGAGTTTTACCATTGGTGGGATTTGAAAGTTTGAAAGAATAAAGTGAGAAGGCAAACTTCTACATTTCTGGGCAGCTAAGCAGACAGTGAATGAACAGTATGTTGAAGAAGTAGTAAGGTCAGTCTTGAACACACAGATTTTGAGGTGTTGGTGTACATTTGAGTAAAGATACCCAGTAGACAATTGTTTACCTTTATCAACTTCGCTTAGAACTCACATAATCATAGTGAAAGCCCATTTCAGTAGCCTTCAGATGTTAGCTATTCACAATATACACCTGTCCTGTTTCTTAGTAAGTCTTATAGCAAACTGTAAAACTTAAGTGAAACCCTGATGTTTTATTCTCATTTATATTTTGGAACAGCCTCAAAATTTGTTACCCTCAGCAGGAATAAAATACTTTTGACAAACAGCAGTGAAATTGGCATGTGTTTAATGCAAAAAAAGAAGAGAGTGCTATTCTCAGGAGTTTTCCTAAACCTTAACGATGTTAACTCTCTAACCATCAGTCTCATGAGTCTTTAAGAGTCTCATGCTCTCCGGACTGAGCTAACCCGCCAGTTGGGCCATCAATACCTCTTAAAGATGTCATTGTTAAGTCATTTAAAACTTAAGTCTCCTTGATCTGCCCTTGGTCTGTTTTGTCTCCCCATCCCATTTTAACTTTTGGAAAAGATTAGTTTTTCTTTATTTCTCCATCATAACTAGTGTTTGAGGGGTACCCAGAAAAGACTTCTTTTTTTAAAACCTCCTGTTCATTCTATTAAAAGATTGTTCTGAATCTTTTGTTTTGCAATTAGCCTGGTCTTCCTTATTTGCTGACTTGATAAGTTCCTGGAAAGCATTTTTCATAGATCATATAATAGTGTTGAAGCAAATTGATTATTTTACAAGACTTTAAGGGAAAAATTATTTAGAATTCCAGAGAATCAAAAAGCCAGCATGTATGGGGTGTGTATGCCAAAACTTCTTTAAAAACATTTACTTAATACTCTTTTTTACATTTTTTTGTCAGAGGGTAAATACAGAACTCTGAATTCTTTCCTTCTCTGAATCAAAGTTCAGGGTTCCAAGATTAAGTATATGTGGTTGCTTTTATCTTTTTTCCTTTAATGTTCTGTTGTGAGTTTCTTATGCTTCTTTTTTGTTGAATCTTCTAAAGGAGTGTGTTCGGTGTTTGGAGTTTTCTCATGGGAAAAGAGCTGAGAAGCTATCTCCTGAATTTTTAGGCCGGTGAAAACCCTGTCTTCTGTACACCTTTATTTCTGAAATCTTTCATTCTTACTAGCAAACTTTTAAACGTTTATTATCAGTAGTTAGACTGCAAGTCTCAACAGATTAGAGGACATGCTGTCTTAATATCTCAGAATATTACATCTCAGCTAGGCTAAGAAACTACAGGCTATGCATTCTTGATACCTGTGATATACGAGAATATACAAGATATAAAGAAATAGCATTTAAAAATAGGACATTAAAGAAAAGTTAGCTGTAATGTGTATTTAATGTACACATTGACTTTTAGAGAATCAAGGATATATTCTATAGGGGAAAAAAGTATTGGCCTCTTGTATATTGTAGTATTTTACTGAGGTTTGACAAAACAACTGAAATATCTTCCTCTTTTCCTAGATTTTATAAAGTTAATATTGTTACTGGTGTTTAATCGGTGATGTGGCTACCATTTGAAAATTCTTCCAATTCAAGCCTTCAAATCATTAGTTCCCCATTCACATTTACAGATTTGTTTACAATGGAATATTGCCCTGACCCCTGTTTTCAAGCAGACTATTGTAATGACATATAACACTAGCTCGCCTTCTGTTTAATATTATATTTTATTTATGTGGGTGTATTAAGAAAGCATTTTAAAGCCAGTTAACATTTCTCCACCAAGTGTACTGTTTTTGTTTACACACAACTGAATATTTAGAATGTTTCATTTATGACTGCAATAATTGTGTTACATGTCCATGGTAATCAGAATGATACCATTAACAGGTTAATGAAATGGGATTAGAATCACATAATTTTTAAGCTAGAAAGAATCTTAGAGTATGATGATACAATTTAAAAAATTCATATGACCTCTAAAAGAGCTAGGATAGCTAGCTTTATATTATTGTTTCTTAGAGGTAATGTAAGAATTTAAACTTCTCAAACCATAACAATCTTAATTTTGTTATACAATTAGCACAATTAAAGAAAAAGTACAAGTAATCATGCCTAGGAAGGTTTAGACAAAAATGGGTTTAGAAAATGTTTTAATTGTATATTTCACTTCTGTGGGTCAGACACTGCTAAATACCAGAGATGAAGCAAAGAACAAAATCGGCATGGTCCTTGCTTACAGATAGATACTCCTGAAATTGTACCAATAAATATAAATTTACAAATTGTGATGAGTGATAGGAAGGAAAAGGTGTACTGAAATCTTTTGAGAGTACTGATTTCTTTTTTTTTTTTTTTTTAATTGGGTGGGGATATGAAGAGAAGGAAGGGAACAGTGTTGCAGGAAAAAGAAATGACATATTTAAGGCCCTGAGGGAGGAAACCTCTACTCAGAACTGGAAGAGGCCACGCTAACAGAAACTTAGTGCACCAGAGGTGGGGGAGACAAGGCTACAGAGATAAGCAAGCAAGTGTTAGAATGTGATGGGTTGCTATGCAGGCATTCAAACCAGGTTTTCAGAGATTTGAATGATTTATTAAAGTATTCATTCTATAAATTAAATGGAAAAAGCAAGGAGTGAAAGTTGGTATAGTATCTTGATTCTAATTTTCAGTTGTGGGGGCTGTAATAGCAAAAGGTGGAAGTGCACCGTAAAGTAGATCGTGATTATTTGTGATTTTTTTTCTTCCTGTGTTTTCAGTTTAGCTGTTTGTTAGAATTAGTCATGAGAAATTAAATGACCAAAATAAGGATATTTGCATTAATAAATGGAGACTGTCTTTTGAATAGAACACCCTTTTCCCCAAGATAATTTGTTATCCCTAAGGAGTGTACTGGTTATGTACATATACATTTAAAGTTGTGTTTTGGTGTATCGTGTATATGTGTGCATATGCCTTATTATAGTTTCACCTAGCTGGGACATTTATTCTCGTATTCGTAGGAAATCAAACTATTTTTTCAAAGAAAATTTAATGTCCTTTGGTTAAATCATTCTATTCTGGATATATTGCTATTTATGTGAAAAAGTAAAACCTTATATTTTTATCATACTTTCAATTTTATCTACTGAAAATTCATTTTTGGAAAGAGATGTAATTTGACTTTTTCCCACATGGAATTTCTCAACCTTGTTTATTGTGTAGTTCACTCACCCTTTCTCTACTGATCTGTATTGCCACATATGTGGTGTAAGTCTCCTTTCAGGTGGTCTGGCTTTTCCATTGGTCTATTTCTCTATCCCTGTGCTCGTAATCATACTGCCTCAATTTTTTTTTTTTTAAGTTTTATTTATTTAAGTAATCTCTACACCCAACGTGGGGCTGATGCTCACAACTCCAAGATCAAGAGTCACTTGCTCTCCCAACTGAGCCAGCCAGGCACCCCTCATACTGTCCTGATGGAGCTTTATAAGTTTTAAGGTGCTCCCAAACTTCTTGTTCTTCAAAATGCCCTCCATTATTCTTGGCCCTTTTCTCTTCCGTATGAATTTTAGGATCAGCTTGTCAAATTTATCATACTGGATTTGGGTTACTAATATTTTACTTAGGGTTTTTGTAAGTGTTCATAAATGAAAATGGGCCTATAATTTTCCTTTGTCATTGTATGCTCTCCCTTTGTCTTTTTCTGATATCAAGATTATACTAACCTCAGATTCCCGATGAGGAGGTTGCCTGTTTTTCTTTTCCCTCCTTCCCTCCCTCCGTTTTTTCCTTGCTTTTCTGGAACAGTTTAAATAAGATTGGTGTTAGTACCAAAATGATTGGTACTATTCACCATAAAACCATCTAGCATGGGTTTTAGAGGTGGGGCAGTACCTCTATTCAGATTTGCTTTTCTTTCTTGAGTCATTTATGGTGAGTTGTAATTTTCTAAATTCTCATTCTGTCACCATTTTCTAATTAATTGATAACAATTTTCATAGAATTTTTTTTTCATCTCTGTGCTATCCTTCTGGAATGAATTTCCTTCTTTCTCATATCATCCATTGTTTTTGTTTCAACAATCTGAACAAGAAACTGAGTCCATTTTTGTCTGAAATGTTTTTATTTAGCCCTCACTTGTGAAAGACTGTATAGCCGATGTAGAAATAAAGACAAACAATACTGCTGTTCTCACCCATTGGAAAGGTTATTTCATTGTCTTCTGTCTTTTCCTGTCAGGAATTCTGCTGTTGGTCTCCTTATGTCTCTAATAAAAACTATGCATTTCGGCTGGGACTTATAGACTAGAACGGTGTCAATGTTTCCCTCCTTTTGTCTTGGGGTCCCATCTGGTTTAACATTTGTCTCTGACAAGTGTCCCAGTGTAAAGAATAAACTGTGTGGTCATTCTAAGATTTTCTCTGTGTTTTACATGCTTTGCTACAAAACAGGTGGTTTGTTGTTGTTGTTTTTTTAATGTTTATTTTTGAGAGGTGGGGAGGGGAGGGCAGAGTGAGAGAGACCAAGGATCTGAAGCGGGCTCTGTGCTGACAGCAGAGAGCCCAATGCAGTGCTTGAACTCATGAACGGTGAGATCATGACCTGAGCCGAAGTCGGATGCTTAACCGATGAGCCACCCAGGCGCCGGTGGGTTGATTTTTAATGAATCTGTTTGATACGTGTTGCATTTTTCTGAAATTGGGGATTTGTAGTTTTTATCAGTTCTGGAAAATTCTCTGAATGTTGCCTTTTGCATTTGCTGTCTTCCCTTCCGGAAGCCTTTTTAGACATATGTTGGATCTTCTCATTCTGTTTCCTGTATGTCTTCACCACTCTCATATTTCATGTCTTTATTTCTTTTCTCTTATGTATAGTTTCTACAGATTTCTCTTTTAGTTCACTAACTCATTCTTCAGCTGTGATTACTCAGGTGTTTAACCTGTCTGTTGAAGCTTTTGATTTAATTGGCTTATATTTTCTATTTTCACAGTTTTATTCCATCTTTATTCAAATCTGCCTCTTCTTTTTTTCAGTGTCTTGTTTTCAAGGTTTTGATCACTTTAACATCTGTACTCATCACTGTCATATTATCTTACATGAATTTCTTAGAGGTTTAATTCTGTTGGTCTGCTGATTCTTGCCTTCTTCGTGTGTTTTCAGCCTTAGATTATGAGCTAAACTGGAATAAAGACTTTAGGGGGGAACCTCCATGGTCTGGATTGGAGGTGCCCTCTTCCAGAGAAGTTTTGCATTTACTCCACCTAGCCCAGAAGCATCATTGGCTCAAAGGCAAACATGTTAGTTTCGTGACTTGAGATTTCCTAGATTTCCTAAACTATGGTGTGACACCAGTCCTTGGTAACAGATTCTTGGATTTTTTTTTTTTCCTTTACTCAGAGTTCAGATTAACGTAGACTGGCTTTCTTATTATCTCCCAATCTGGTAAGCAGATTTTACTAATATTTTACTATCATTATTATTACTCTTCCTTCTTTTTGAGCTGCTTTATTTTCTAGCATGAATCAAGAATCCCTGGGCACTTGGTTCCAACTCCCCGCCCAGTGCGGGCCCAGAGCATCTCCAGTCCTTGCATGATGTCAAAAGCCAGCTTGCCCAATCTGCACCAGGACAGTCACAGGGCATGCTTGCTTCTCTGGTTTTTAGTTCTCTTAGTTTTTGGCCCTAGTTGGCTTCTTCTGCTGCTTTTTAGTTACACACCCATGCATTTAAAAAGATTTTTGCCTTATTTAAATAGCAGCTCTAGATGTTTATGTCAGGAAGGTTGGAAGCTAACTAGTTTGCATTTTGCTGGAACCAGAAGTCTAAACCTAATTTGCAAAGTATCTTCAAATACATTATTTCTTTTGATTTTTATGTCAAGGTGCAAGCTTCTTCCAGGTGAGCAGACTAGTTAGAAATTAAGCTTGTTGCCCAAAGTCACAATCAGCAAGAGCTAGTATTAAAACTTGAGTATTAAGCTCCAAGTTTGGATCTCTTGCCAACACTCCTCCTTTTCCACTGAATACAAATAGACTTATGTGTTTGTTGGTATGTATATTCATTTTCACTAAACAGCTTGACTTTTTGCTTCTTTCTCATAGATAGGACTTTAAGAGGAATTTATTTTTTCATACAGTCTAGTTTAGTGGACGGGGCATTGGATTTGCCCCCTCCTAAAATTGCCCCCTCCTAAATTTTAATCCATTTAGTAGTGCTGTAACCTTCGGCAAATGCACTGTCAGAGCTCTAGTTTTCTTGTATGTGAAACGTTGCCTGAGGTATTGGGACTGTGCCTCCTAACTGAATCTGTGGCTGCTCTCATGCCCATTCAGAGTCCCTGTAAGGACTGTGTATGGGCAGGGTCTTTCTTTGTTCAATTTCTGCAAATCCCAGGGTCTTAAATCTGCTTTCCTTATTTTTGTTAGTTGCTACTATATTCTGTCCCTTGGGGCCTTCTTTCGCAAAACATTTTTATGCAGTGTTTTTCCCTGAAACAATATCATAGGACTCTTCTTTCCTTTCCTTTCCTTTCCTTTCCTTTCCTTTCCTTTCCTTTCCT
>NW_024412412.1:35673720-35812615 GCF_014898765.1 Herpailurus yagouaroundi | reverse complement strand
TTTCCTTTCCTTTCCTTTCCTTTCCTTTCCTTTCCTTTCCTTTCCTTCTGATCACCAGAAGAGTACTGGTCAGGAGTAGGAACATCAGTATATACTGAGCCCTCTTCACACAGCAAGCACTTTGCTATGTGTGTTTATATAGTAGCTCATGTAAGCCTCATGACAACACAGTTGGGTCCATGTTATTAGTTTAATTTTATAGATGGGGAAATCCATCTATACATAACAAAGAGGTTATGTAACTTGCCTAATTTCACACAGCTAGTAAGTTACAGAGTAGAAATTCAAACCCATAAATGAACTACTTCAGTTGTACAGTCCTGTAATATACACTAAACATTGAATTCTTGTAGTCATGGTCCATGATTTACTGTTTCCGGACTCCCTTCTGAGATGGAGCTGGAGGCATCTTGCCCTTCTATTTTATTCTTTTGCAAACGAGGCTCTCCACTGTTTGGTCTTCCAGGTCAACCACTAGGAGAATCACCTGGGGCCCTGCCTCAACCTACTGAATCAGAATCTTGATTTTAAGAGCACCTCCAAGTGATTCTGGTTAGCAGTCATTTAGGGGTTACCGGTAATTATTTCTTCCACCATGACCTCTCTTTACATCCAGAAGATACGATTGACAGAACAGTTTTTGTCCTCTTGTTTCACAGAAGCAGTTCAAATCTTAGAATCTGCAATCCATCATAACATCCAGGTCACTAGATTTCTGCCTTATAAAGAATGTTTATGTGTGATGCCTGTCTTCACCAGTGATACTGTAATGATTAAACTATACATATTCTGTGATAGTCTCAAAAGACTAATCTCCATACTTCCACAAATCTTCAAATTTTGTGAGATCACAGTAGCAGCATTTGCTAAGTACTGTATTTCATGGCTCCCTGGTCTGTCACCTATTCCATGCACAAAAGGAAACTACATATTGCATTTGGTCTTAGAAGTTGGGAAACTACATATTGTACCTCTCTCTTAAAAATTCATGGTGTACATTAGCATACTGAAGGACCCTTAGAAATTCTTAGTTGAAAACTGTTTTTTGCTTTGTTTAACTTGTCATTCCCCAAACTGGAATCTCTCTTATTTATGCAATTCTATTAGGAGCCAATGTCAAACATGAACTGCTCTATATGCAGAATTTTCTGATTCTTCATTTGAAAGGGGAAATAATATCTGCTTCATTTGGGGTGATTTTTGAGGATGAATCAAGAGTTGAGAGGTAAATGTTGAGTAGCTAGGCTACTTGCTACTCCTAAGTATCTTGCTACTACATACCAGGATCAGCAAAATAAAAACTTACTTTGTCATCAACCTGTGAACCTGTCACTCTAGACAGAGTTAGACTTTGACTAATCAAATCTATGAGTTCCGAAGTTGAACTGTTATTTTAAATGTCTACCACAATAAGAGCTCAAAAAATTTCAAACTTGCATATCTTCTGGAATTTTCAACATGGCTGGAAAATGTTCACAGTAATGTGTGTCATTTACATAATTATTGGTGGATTATAAATTACCACCATAAAGCACACATAAATTCATATTGGTTGAATGAATCAATCAATCAGTCTTATTTGGGCTTATTAAATGTATTTCCAAAATATACTTGAGTTCATAAACTTTTTATTTGCTCTTTAAAACATCTTGCTCTGTTATGTTTCAGGCAGAAGCACTTTTGATTTCTCTACTACCAAGAAGATTCAATCTTAGTATTCATGTAATAGGGAAGACTTGGATCTGATGTTTTGCTGACTGACCTCATAGGAGCTGAGCTTAGTATACTTTTCAAACTGTGCTTGTCTAGTTGCTTAGGATTCTGAAGTGCTCTTAGCTGTTTCGTTTCTGTTCCCATCACTGTTCTGGTCACTGCAGTGTCCCCATCTGCCTGACAGCCTATCCATGGTCAAAGCAGGGAAGGTATTCCTTTTTTGAGCTTATTAGTTGCTGAGAGTCTTGCTAAAATCACTAGAACCTGTTTACTAGTAACTTTGTTTAATTGTAAAGGATCAACAGAAACTGAAGTACCCTGGATCAGCATGGAAACCTGAATTTCTGTTACTCAGTGCCTGATTCTTGGTATTTTTGTTCCTCTTTTTTAAAGCATTGTATATTTGTTGAATAGCTATGTTCAAGTTGGTATTCAGTTTTTGCCAGTAGGAATGTTACATGGGTAAATAAGAATCTTCAGAGGTCTTAGAGTAGTTTATAAAGAAGAGATAAAATTTGTATTAAGTTCCCATTTTTGTTAAACTGTTTTATTACTAAAGTTTCAGAGAAAAAGGATGTGGATCATGTTTATGAATCTTTCATAACATTTTCTCAAAATTTCCTACTGTATAGTCTGTCTTAAAAGGGCAAATGGTATGTCACAAATTCCCAACGTTGAATTAAATTATTTTGGTTTTAATGTAAGAGATGTTAACAACCATAAAACTAGGCATAAATTCCTCAGGGCTATCACTCTTATGCAACAATAAATGAGTCAAAAATTTAAAACAAACCACAAGATCAATTATATTCCAATTGGCAACATAACATTTAATATGCTAAGTGATGATGTCTGTAATACTGATTGCTGTGTTCTGTGTTCTTTCTTTTTTATTGATGTAAAATTCATATAACATAAATTCACTATTTAAAAATATATAATTCACTGTTGTACAAACACGAGTAATGTGTAATTCCAAAACATTGTCCTCACCCCAAAAAGTAACCCTATACCCATTAAGAAGTTTCTATAAGTCCTCTTTTGAGTTCAGCATGCCAGTACAGCTGTGTGCCATGTAACCCAATTCTCCCACCATTTTCCTGTATTCGAGGAGTAGGAGACTTTCATTTATTCCATAACTTGACCTTTACTTTTTTTTTTTAATTTTTTTTTTAACGTTTATTTATTTTTGAGACAGAGAGAGACAGAGCATGAACAGGGGAGGGGCAGAGAGAGAGGGAGACACAGAATCTGAAGCAGTCTCCAGGCTCTGAGCTGTCAGCACAGAGCCTGACGCGGGGCTCGAACTCACGGACTGTGAGATCATGACCTGAGCCGAAGTCAGACGCTTAACCGACCAAGCCACCCAGGCGCCCTTGACCTTTACTTTGTAGAACACCTTGTTTACATATTAAGTCTACCTCTGCACCTTTTTAATTAGCCCTCAATTATTAAAGTATAACTGCTTGGCACTAGTCAACCCTAAGCAGGTATGTGAGCAACAAAACCATAAGACTGTACTTGGTATTAAGGTGACCAACCAAATGATCCAAAATATGCTTATATTATTTTTTTACAATATAAATAATCAATAAATAAACAGTCATAAAAATGGAAAGACATCATTATAAAATTCTTGTTGAGAACTCATGGAACACTAAGACTGTTTCTGAAATCTTGTTGAGGTCTGTGTGTACTTCATGAGAATGAGGAGCATGGGCATTTTAAATCTCTTCTGCTTTAAAATTTTTACAATAATTGGGGGCGCCTGGGTGGCGCAGTCGGTTGAGCGTCCGACTTCAGCCAGGTCACGATCTCGCGGTCCATGAGTTCGAGCCCCGCGTCAGGCTCTGGGCTGATGGCTCAGAGCCTGGAGCCTGTTTCCGATTCTGTGTCTCCCTCTCTCTCTGCCCCTCCCCCGTTCATGCTCTGTCTCTGTCCCAAAAATAAATAAACGTTGAAAAAAAAAATTTTTTTTTTTTAATTTTTACAATAATTGCCCTGGAGCGTGGAAGATATCTTTTTGGGAAAATCTCATTCCTATCTCATTTTAGATTTTTGTTTACATACTCTTTTTTCCACTGGAAACATGATACTACTCCCTTTTGGAAACTTCATATTGATAATAAAGTGGAATAGCTTCATTTCTAGCTCTTTTATTCTCACTTTATTCCTTATATATCTTTGTAACTTAAAAATAGATGGATATAGGCTTTGTCTATAGAATGTGCCCATGATTTTTAAGCAATAACTTATTTTTGGATTTTTAAGATTACTTGAGAGTAATTATTTCCAACAGTTGAGTCATGGTGTTTTTTTTTCCTTTAATGCCAAAGTTAATTGAGTCACATTCTTGTAAAAGTAATTGTAATATGAACTGTGTTTAGATATATATGGATAATTTTTAAAACATATCAGGAAAACATCACCAAAGCAATTTTTTTTATTTATATTACCAAAAAAGATGAAAGGGTTAGTGGAACAGAGTGGCAGGAGATGAGCCCAGAGACCAAATGGTGATGTGCTTTATCAGCTGAGCTAAAGAGATTTCATTGTATTCTGAAAATCAAGGGGAAGTCACTGAAGAATTTTTAAAAATATAATTAGGAAACACTTCTCAGACTTTTTAATTTTATCTGAACTTGTCTTCATGAAAGTGTTAAGAAAATCATATTTTTTAATCTACCCTGAATTTTTTCATTTAAGAAGTAATTAGTTGTCAGCCCTTTCCATAACTAAAATGCCTTTGCTTATGGAAAGGTATGTTTTGAGGTGTGAAGCCGATCTTTGCACAGCTAAAATCTAATGTATAAATCTAGCTCTTCGTGGCCCACATGTGCTATTTGAAAATTTGGCAGCAAGATTAATCAAAGGTGTTTAAATCTATTAATTCTTAATGATATTTAAAAGTAATAAGGGAAATGATTGGTCATCTTCAGAGGATGATAGGAAACCAATTCATTATCTTGAAATCTTACAAGGGAAAAGAATCCAGTGTTTCCCATTTTTTCTATATTAATTGAACATGTAGGTAACCAAGTAGTAGCTGAGGGAGAGAATCATTTTATAAATATATTCCAGTTAATAAATGAAAAAGAAATTATAAAATTAAAGAATCACCATTTTACAGTCTCCCACCAACTGAATAGATACAGGCAGCGAGCATCAGTGGCTCCCAAGATTGCAAAAAGACCAAATTGGGCATTAAGTGTCTCCTATAGTCTTGTCAAAGAGGCAACAGGACCTGAGTGTAATCCACTTTCTGGATTCATCTGTCAATTTTTAGGTTATACTAAAACAAGAAACATGCTGAACTGCACCAAGATGAGGCAGTCAACAAAATCCAAACCTGGGGAACTCTATAGGTGAAATAGCCTGGGTCCTTCACTAGATAAATTATAGGGAAGTGAAGGACATACTGGCTCTCCTGTGGGTTAAAAGAGACCTTATAAGACACCAAAATTTTTTCACCTGGGCAAAACAAAACTGCAGTGTCAAGGGAAGCATACAATAAAAAAATGTCAAGGAGGTGATTAATATAAAAGTCAGATTACTTACAGCAAGAGTGGGAAGGTGTTATGATTGGGATGGAGCAACATAGAAAGGGCTTCTGGGGTGTTTGGCAAAATTCTATTTCTGGACTTGACTGGTGTTCACCTTATAATAATTTATTAGGTCCTGCATCACAATATTGGAGAAGATATGCAAGCAAATAGTATTCTGAAGTATTTCTTGCTAAGTAAGAAAAATCAGTTTGTAAGTCCTGCTGTGTGTAAAGTGGAACAGGTTCACCAAAGTGACGTTTTTCATTAACTACAGCAGTTGTCAAACTTCTTGGTCTCAGGACCCCTTTATACTCTTTAATGTTATTGAGGATCCCAAAGAGCTTTTGTTAATGTGATTCAATCTAGTTACAGTATTTGCTTTATCAGAAATTAAAACAAAATTTTTAGAATATGTTCATTAATTCATTTAAAATAACAATCATAACCCATTATAAACATTTTTATGAAAAAATGTTCTAAGACAAAACAGAAATTTAGTAATAGCATCATTTTGTATTTTTTTTTAACTCTCTTTAATATCTGGTTTAATAGAGTAGAACTGGATTCTGATACTTCTGCATTCAGTCCATTACCATCCATTGTTTGGGTTGAAGTGTATGAACAAAGTCCAGCCTCACACAAATATGTAGTTGGAAAAAGGAATATATAGAATCCAGATAATTATGGATATTCTTCAATACCTCTTTGACAAGGAATGGTTTTGTGAAGGTTAGCTGCAATATGGACTCTGAAACCATATCTGAACTGTACTTATTACATGAAAACTCATTGGTATGCAGAAGTTTTTGTGCATGCTTCCTATTTGTCAGAGTATTAAAAAGATACATCCTCAAGGTTGAGATTTAATAAAAATATTTTTTCTGCTTCCTTTATCAAGGAATTCTTAAGTGAAAACTGGCCTTTCTAAAAAATAAGTATATGGCAATGAAGACTACAGTGGTTGCTAGTACACTTTGACGCCTCTGTCTTGGTTTGTGCCAAGGCACCGGTGATTTTACCCAGCACTGCCTTTGTGCCATTGGTGCACTATTGGTGCAAATGCCAATACAGTGAAAGGGGTGAATAACATCTTAGTATTATTTTGAAAATAGCTTGGATCTTAAACCTGAAAGAATCTCAGTAACTCCCAGGGGTCCATGGACCATGCTTTGAGAACCACTGAAGTAGAGAACTCCATGGTTTCTCACTAGCTGTTCTATTCAGCTTGGTTATTTTTTGAGAAGGATATGAAATAACTTCTTATATTTTTAAGGAATTGGCATACAGTGTGGCTTTCCCAGGCTTGTCACAAATTAAGAACTTGATCGCTTATGGAAGTTCCTTTTGGGTGTCATCAAATAAAATATTTAAGGCTGTAGTGTTAGTATGCTATAGTGATTGACAATGTATTTCAAAATACTCTGTTTCACATCATCTGAGGCTCCTTCTATGGATTGCTTTAACAATACATCTCTCTCACAAGTGTTTGTTGCTCTACTTTGTTTGAAGAAATAAGATTTCTATTTCCTGTTTCTTCCCTTCTGTTTTCCCTAGTGAGGGTGGGACTAGAGATGAAATTTCTCATTTTCTCCCCAAATATCATACATTTAAAAGACATTCTGCTGTAGGAAAGCAGTTATTTATTGATTGATTGCTGTTTGTTCAATACTGTGTTAAATGTCACGGTCCCAGACCCTAAACAGCTTTTGAGGAATGCAGGGAGCACTCAGCATCACTCTGTTGTATTGGTACAGTTTATCACTACGCTAGATTAGAGGGATTCTGTGTCACCCTTCAAATGTAAGGTATATTTATGTGTGGATATGGGAACAAATCACCCATTTGTGTTATTAATTTAGGAAGGCAAAGTCTAAAACTAAATACAGTAAGTTCCTGTTAGTGTAAGAACATATTTTCTGTGTGTAGAAACAGGTGTTTGTGTCTGTGGGCACACACACATAGCTATGCAGGTATAAAGAAAAGTTCAGTGAAGATAAAAACAACTTTTACAGTGGTTGACGCTAGAAGAAGAAACAAAGGATTAGGGTAGAGGGAAGATACTCTTTTAAAATCCTTTTTTACTGTATGAATTTTTAAATCACATGCATAGAATTCTTTTAAAATAGTTTTAAAATAGCAAAAAAAAATGTCATGGGAAGATTATAAACTCATTAAATAGTAAGGCAAAAAAATAGTAAGGCAGCATATAAAGTGTAAAAATGTGTGTTGCTGAGTTCAAAGTTGTACTAAAGAGCTCAGTTTGATCTGAATATTCAAAAAGGCTTCATGAAAGATTTAAGATGAGTTGATAAGGCTAGTAGAAAAGGGAAATGCTATAGACAGAATGTGTCTGGATGTCAGCAGAGCATTTGATAATATCTCTCAGAACATTGTCATAGACCTTAGATAATTGGCTGAAATGTGAAATTTAATACAGTTTCAGATATTTGTTGAATCTTTGAGTTGAATAACTAGTTGCATGACCATAACAAAGAGTGCTAATTAATGGACCATTGATAGCTAGGTACCAGGCCTGTCTTAAGGTTCAGGGCTCTGACCATGGGCTTATCGTGTTTAATATTTTTACCAGTAACTTAGTTAAGGACATTCAGTGTGCATTTATTGAATACCTCCTAGGTTCAAAAATCAAAAGTAATTAAGGGGCTGCTGGGTGGCTCAGTTGGTTAAGCGTTGTACTCTTAATCTCAGCTCAGGTCTTGATCTCAGGGTCCTGAGTTCAGGCCCCACATTGGGCTCCACTGTGGGCATGAAGCCTACTTTAAAAAAAAACAAAAACTCGGGGCGCCTGGGTGGCGCAGTCGGTTAAGCGTCCGACTTCAGCCAGGTCACGATCTCGCGGTCCGGGAGTTCGAGCCCCGCGTCGGGCTCTGGGCTAATGGCTCAGAGCCTGGAGCCTGTTTCCGATTCTGTGTCTCCCTCTCTCTCTGCTCCTCCCCCGTTCATGCTCTGTCTGTCTCTGTCCCAAAAATAAATAAACGTTGAAAAAATTTAAAAAAATAAAATAAAATAAAAATAAAATAAAATAAAATAAATAAAAAAAAAAAAAAAGTAATTAAGATAGTTCCTATTTTTTAATCTGAAGGGGTAATAAAATGATCATGTAAACAAATAACTGCTGGAATATAAATTTAATAGGCTGTTTATATACAGGGTGAAGGGATGTATTGTTTGATAATAAGAACTAGAAAGATCTCAGTATATTGACTAGAAAAATTCTCCAAATCTAACAAGATAAAATTTTATACAAGTAAATGTAATTTATTTATACAAATTTATACAAACATTTATACAAATAAATGTTTCTATATCTACATGTAGATATAGAAAAACTACATGGGTATAAAATGGGAGCGATCTAGCATAACATGTTTGGGGGGGAAAAACAGGACTTCTGAAATTTCTAGCAGAATGGCAGGGTACATTACTTAACATTCTTCTACACGACACTCAAAAATGCTTAGTAAAATGTTAAAATAATTCTTTTTAAATACATAGTATTTACTTACTTTACATACTTACACCAAAAAAGTAAGGAAAATCCCTTGGGAGCAAAAATGAGTAGGAAGATAGTGTGCCCTTTCCTGTTGTATGGCAAACTAATTTTTCTGAAGTACCCTGTCACTATCACATAAGTAGATCTGTTAGAATTTGAATAAGCATTAACAGGCTTCCAAGGAGTAAGTGAATCTCCCAAGTCCCCCCAGCCCTATTAATTAATTTTGATGAACCCACTCAAACTGGAGTGTTGGGAGTGAGTGTTGATGTGAAAGTCACTCTAGAGTCAAATGCCAAAACCAAACAACTGTTCCTACTGCAAAATGAAGAAACTAACACTGAAATTTCTGCGTTAAATCCAGGACCCTAGGAAACAGCTAGAGTTGTTAGCAGTCCCTGGCCACTACTAGCAGAAACAAGGAAACATAGGTACTCAAAATTTCCATAGATTTACATCGACCAATTATGAATTTATATTATCCCACACACAGAAAAGTCCCCTGTAAGTAAGCTTGAGCAGAAACTAGAAGCAGCAGTTTTCGATTACTCTGTCCTCCCCTCCCTACCCCTAGATACTTCACAGATACTGCAAATCATCAGACAGAAAATTAAAACAAACTACATATGAAATACTTAACAAAGCAATAAATTTTTTTGAGTTTATCTATTTTGGGAAAGGGAGAGAGTGTGCACACATGAGTTGGGGAGGAGCAGAGATAGAGGGAAAGAATCCCAAGCAAGCTCCGTGCTGTCAGTGCACAGCAACATGGGGCTTGATCCCTTGAACTATGAGATTATGACCTGAGCCAAAACCCAAGAGTCAGACGCTTAACCAGCTGAGCCACCCAGGCACCCCTGAAGTAATGAAATTTTTTTTTTAAATGTTTATTTATTTTGAGAGGAAAGGGTGCGTGCAGGCTCCAGCAGGGGAGGGGCACAGGGGGAGAGAGAGAATTCCAAGCAGGCTCCACACTGTCAGCACAGAGCCCAACATGGGGCTTGATCCCACAAACCATGCGATAATGACCTGAGCCAAAATCAAGAGTCAGATCCTTAACCGACTCAGCCACTCAGGTGCCTCAACAAAGTAATGAATTTTTTTTTAATGAAGCAAAGAGTGATCATCAAAAATGACAAGATGTATTTGACAAAAAAATCAAGTAGAGTATAAGTTTAAACATGTAACCATTGACATTTTAAACCCAGTGAATAGATTAGTATATTAGACACAGTGAGGAAGAGAGAGAACTGGAAGATCTGAAGGTATTATTCAGAAAACAGCACAGGGAGACAAGTATCGGAAAAATATGAACGGTTAAGGGACATGGAGGACAGAATATCTAATATCTACAAGGAGAGAATGGAAGAGAGACATCTCAACTGCAACCAGGAAGCCAAAAGATAGTACAGAGAGAAATAAATGTCACCTTAGAATTGTATCCCCAAGAAAAGAATCTTTCAAGAATGAAGGTGTGGTCAGTCATGTTTAGATAAACAGAAACTGAGTTTACCATCAGTAAGTCTTTACTTTAAAAACTTCTACAAAGGACCATTAAGAAAGAAAATATACGATAAGAAGAATTTGTTTATGTGAGAAGTAAAGGTCAGCAAAGAAATTGGTAAATATAAGTAAATCTGTACAAGCATATGAAATGATAGTAATCTAATTTTTAGGACTAAAAAGACAAAACCAAAATAATGAACAATAATAAATATAGGAGAGAACTGATCATAGTTCGTGTTCTAAGGCATTGTGTTATTCAGGAGGAGGGATGAATTATTGCCTAACTTTGGACTTTTTAAGAGTGAGATAACTGGTATTGAGAAAAATAGATTTCAGAAACTAGCAAAACAAAAAAAAATTTTTAATCCAAAAAAAGGAAAGAAAAAGAAAAGTAGGACAAATAAAGTCGAAAGGAAGAAGGAAGAATGAATCCAGGGTACATTAGTAGTCACAAGTACTAAGTAATCTCAGTTAAAATCTGATTGTTCGAGTGGATTAAAAGTTAGAAGGGGCCCTTGGGTGGCTCAGTTAAGTGTGTAACTCTTGGTTTTGGCTCAGGTCGTGGTCTCAGGGTTTGTGCGTTGGAGCCCTGCACTGGGCTCTGTGCTGACAGTGTGGAGCCTGCTTAGGATTCTCTCTCTCCCTCTCTCTGCCCCTTCCCTGCTGACTCAGTCTCTCTCAAGATAAACATTTTTAAAATAATAGTGATATATGGGGCGCCTGGGTGGCGCAGTCGGTTAAGCCTCTGACTTCAGCCAGGTCACAATCTCGCGGTCCGTGAGTTCGAGCCCCGCGTCAGGCTCTGGGCTGATGGCTCAGAGCCTGGAGCCTGCTTCCGATTCTGTGTCTCCCTCTCTCTCTGCCCCTCCCCCGTTCATGCTCTGTCTCTCTCTGTCCCCAAAATAAATAAACGTTGAAAAAAAAAATTAAAAAAAAAATAATAGTGATATAAAGAAGTAAAGCTTGACCACCACTCCCACAACGTACTCACTTCCAATGGCTTTTAGATCTAAAAGTGAAAGTAAAAGAAACAAAACTTTTAAAAAAATAGTATAAAAGAATAGGTTTGTGATCTTAGGATAGGAAAAGATTTGTTAAACAGGGCAAGCAAAATATTAACCATAAAGGAAAATAATGATAAAATGGGCTGTATTATTAAGAACTTCTCTTGATCAAAGACACCATCAACAGTAAACCTACAAAGTAGCAGGAGAAACTTGTAACAATAACTGGTTAAAAAAAAAAAGCCATTGGAAATCAAAAAGTCACTAAATAACAAGATTCAGCTCCTGTACTTGTATGCACCTAATGAAATAGCTTCAGAACATATAAAGTAAAAACTAATAAAAGTATAGGGCAAAATTCTAAATCTATTATCATAGTAAAAAGTCACTCAGTCATTGATAGGGCAAGAAGCCAAAAAGAATAAAGCTACAGAAGATATGAGCACAAGTTAACAGGTTGGAGTTGATGGACATACACAAACACATTTTTCTCAAGCACACATGGAATATCTGCAGAAATGAACAAGAATCGGGGCACCTGGCTGGCTCAGTCCATAGAGCATGGGCCTCTTGATCTCAGGATTGTGAGTTTGAGCCTCACACTGGGTGTAGATTACTTTAAAATAAAATCTTTAAAAAATAAGAAGAAGAAAAAGAAAAAGAAATGAACGAGCATAAAACTGGAGTGGTAAGCAGGCCCTGTAAGCCCAGAAGAATGAGCATGATGGATGTGAAAACCAGAGACCAGGGGTTTGTTTCGAGTAGTGAAAATAGTTTTAGAATAAGTAGATTTCAAGTCAGATTTGTTTACCAACTTTGTAATTGCACTCACCCTAATATATTGATCTAAAATTGAAATCAAGAGGCCCCTGACTGGCTCAGTTGGAAGAGTATACAACTCTTGATTTCAGGGTTGTGAGTTCAAGCCCCACATTGGGTGTAGAGATTACTTCAAAATAAATAAAAATTAAAAAAAAATAAAATTGAAACCCAGCCCTTAATTAGAAACAGAACACCAATTTCAAAGTGCTCTTTGAAGGTTTTGTTTTGTTTTGTTTTTTGAAGGCATTTTAAAGTATTATTCTTATATACTGGGTTGAACCACATAAAACTGCCATTTTTCCAGGAATGATTGGATATTTGGCATTTTCACATGGCTCAGGCTAATACAAGGTGAGGAGATGAGCTTTTCTGGGTTTGTTTTGGGTTTTTTTTATTCATCTCTTCCAGAAAAAAATGAGTATTTGTAAGCCAGAATTCAACATCCTATCAAAAGCATCTGTGCCAAAATCTTCCTGAATTTTAATATTTTATATTTCAGAAGATGTCTCAGGCTCTGGTAATGACATGTTCTCAGACTGGAAGGATATGGTGGGATTATTTAAAAGAAAACATCTGACTCCTCCAGGGATCCTTTAAAAAGCCAGGACCCTAGAGAGTATAGGTACTGAATGTGTGATCTCACATGTAATTGTTTGAGTCATCACAAGGAAATAACCTGGGCCTGGGGACTTCTGGCAACAATAGCAAATGAAGCGTCCTGAGATAGGAACAGGGTTCCAAAAGTTCCCACAATTCAAAATAATTCTCCCAAATTTTGCTTATCTCTGTGTTCCAAACTCAAGGTGCCCCCTGCTTCTGATTTCTATTTAACTGTTGAATTACACTTTTCAGAAAATCTCATACATTGACACACTAGTTCCAGAAATTAACATTCTAGGCAAAATGAGTATGTTATTCTCACTCTGTGAAGTTTAATTTCCACATTTATAATTAAGTGGAAGACTTTTCTTCCTTATGTAACACAGGCTTTCCTGGCTTAACCAACTTTTGTTCTTGGGGATTTAGTTGTTGCTCCAGTAACTATAAAAGGCTGACCCGGACATTATCCTTAGGTCATTGCCTGTCATTGCCTTTCTCCAAAGCCTACATATTGAATAACATGAAACTGACAAACAACTATGACATTCTTGCTGTATGCTGTACTTATGAAAGTTATATTTGCGCATTCATCATGCCAAAGTAGTTACAGACAGGTTTGGCGTTTGCGATTTAATTGGTTAAAAGCAATGTGATGGGGACGGGGACAGGGATGGGGGAAGCAGTGTGGTATAAAAAGTAGTGTTAACTGTGGCTTTAAAGGCTTCAGGACTTCCTTTCCCCCTGTGACAGCTAAGGTGTCTCAGCTGCTGCTCTTAACTCTGCCAGGAGTCCCATAAAGCTTATTCATGCCAAGGGCAGGGTTCTTTAAAAGCTTTCCACCTCAGTCTTTGAGTCTCACTGTCATTTATTGTTTAGTCCTAAACTTTACTGAGCACTGTTGATTATTTTTGGTAGGGAAATGCAGACAGAACTTTCATTTATTACAGTTTGGAAAGTCTTAACTTTCTGAAAATGTACAGTTAAGGAGTACTTTGCTTTAAACCTAATTACCAAAGTAGGAACAGAGATTTAAGTTCCAGAAGGTAATTTTAAGGTCATTCTTACTGGGATTTAAGTTTGGCTTGGCTTGGTTTAGAATTTAAGCAAACAAACAAAAAGCATACATATTAGATGGGTTTGCTTTTTGCCTTTTGCTTATTAACTCCTAAAATATTTCTGTTTCCTGTTGGGCTGACTGGATTCAAAGTCATTTCACATCCTTAGAAGTAGTTTCTTTAATCTCATTTGTTTCACAGGCTGTTATGGACATTTTCAAAGAAACACTTACCTTGAGATTTAATTAGCATTAGTACCATTCTGTGAAGAAATATTTCATGTTCCTAAACTACAGGAGTTGATTTTTGTTCTTCTAAAAGGAAGAGTAAACTGTTCTCCCCATCAAATAAGAAATGTTGGTGAGGTTATGGTGAGAGGCTTAGGTTACATCATGTCTGTTTCTGGGATTACTACTGTTTTTAATTTCAGCTGCTAGATTGTCAGCTTGGTTTCAGGTTATCTTTACCAGCCTACAAATGTTACATGGACTTTCTTTGGAAGTATCTTGCAATAGGCCCTTGTTAATTTCCAAAAACAAAAAAACACAGCATTTGTTGGATGAATTATGCATGCTTACAGTATATACATACATATTCCTATTTCTTTTTTGGTAACCTTTAAATTAACTCATGTAAAGTTTATATTTGCCTTTACTTTTAAAAAAATGAGAATAACTACCAACAGGATTTTAATATCCTAACTTTGTATAGAAAATGAGACATGTATAAGTACATAGCACAAGGATTAACACACATTTGATAGGTACCCAGCCAAGGGATAGTGTTTCCCTTTTGAGGTCCTCATGTGTGTTGTCTTATCCATAGGGAATCCTTATTAGGAGTTGTGAGTAGATGTGCTTACCTCGTTGGTTAACTCACTTTCTAAACATTTGGATCATTTTTTCACGTCTCTATGAAGCCTACCTTAACTACCCTACTGAACTCTGTAACCTTGCACCTCTTATACCTCCATCCCATGTATACTCTCTTCATCCTCCTTTCCTTGCTTCATTTTTTTCCATAGTATTTATCACCTTCTAACATACCCTATAGTTAATGTATTACGTTTATTATGATTTGTCTTTCCTCACTGTAATGTCACCTCCAAGAGTGCAGAGGTCTTTGTTCACTGATGTATCTCAGGCATTTAGAATAGTGCTTGGCCCATAGCAGGCACTCACATATTTGTCACTGAATGAATGGAGCCTGTTTTCTCTGTGATCAAATAGAGGTATCGAGTTGGGGAACTTCCCCTATCACATAAATAGTCCTAAAGCAGAGTTGCCCATGAAACCTCCAGTTAAAACCCTCCTTTCCTGACTTTCAAATTCAGTGTTCTTTTCTTTAGTCTGCCATTCTGCTCATGTAGTTAAAATATTGGTGCAGTCCTCCAGCATTTGATCACATTTGGAAAAGCCAGTAGCCATATAGATGTGTTATCAACTGTTTTGTTTCTGTCTCCAGCTACTCCTAATGGTTTTTCAGAACTTCGTGTTCTCATCCCAGTATTTTTGGAAAATTACTTTTGAAGAGTATTTATGGTATTTATGGTACTGGAACTTACATTAAGATCTTATGTTAATTATGAGTATATAAAGTGTACAGTTAACTGTGAGTCCTGTGTTGACTGTGAAAGAGAAGATCCTGATGCTTGTTTGAACAATGAGAATCCTTAAAGGTGACAGACACAACAATCAAGATAGGAGTGACTGGCAATAACCCAACCCATTCTTAACAAATTTAAATAGAAATTGTTCAGTATCATCCCCCCAGTGTTAGAGTTCCTCCTCGGTATTAGTAACCTGTTTAGCAAATGTCACTTGTCTTCTTTTCTAGGATATCAAATGCCTTTCGCCCTCCTATTTCTTTTGAGAATTTAGCTCAGAAAACACATACCAATTTAGGATGTCAGAGGTGGTAAAATACCACTAGTTGTTTCCTGCAACAAGTTTGTGATGAAGACCTCAGGGCTGTCCAAAAATAAGTTTATTGGTATGTTGCACACATTACTTTTTTTTTTAGTTGCACATTTTGTTGTTTGCATGTGACAAATCCGTGAAAATTCACAATAACCTTGGTTGTTCAGGTGAAGCGAGTATTGTTTTGGTTTTTTAAAAACTGAGACAAATGGGTGATTAAGCTGCAGAAATTTACAGAGAAAATATTTTCAGTTGTTGAAATGTACCAGAATTGTATTCAGAATTTTGAAAGGAGGACAGAAAATGCTATAGAAAATAGAAGACCCATAAGACAAACCAAGATATATTTTGCTGATCTTTTCTATATGTATATAATATTTTGGTGGTAGGGGGTAATAAAGGAAAGTAAGTGCGCACACAAGTGGGGCAGGGGCAGAGAGGGAGAATCCCAAGCAGGCACTGATAGTGCAGTGCCCCGATGCAGGGCTCAAACTCACAAACCATGAGATCATGACCTGAGCCGAAGTCAGCCACTTAACTGACTGAGCCACCCTAGGCGCCCCACAGTAAGTGATTTTAAGTGAGCATTCCTTTGAAATGATCTTATAAATCTAACTTTTAAAGAGTTTTCCTACATAGATCCTCTAGCAGAGAATATTTTTTTACAGATAGGTACAGTATGGATTCTAATTTAGATCTGTAGAGGGGTGCCTGACTGGCACAGTTGGTAGAGCATGTGACTCTTGATATAGGGGTCATGAGTCTGAGCCCCATGTTGAATATAGAGCTTACCTAAAAAAAAATATTTTTAGGGGCACCTGGTTGGCTTAGTATGTTGAGCATTCAACTCAGGTCATGATCCCAGTGTCATGGAATTGAGCCCCACATCAGGCTCTACCCTGAGTTTAGAACCTGCTTAAGATTCTCTCCCTCTCTCTCCCTCTCCCTCTCCCTCTCCCTCTGCCCTTCTCCCCAGTTCTCTCGCCAAAAAAAGTAATAAAAAAATTTAAAAATTTTTTAATTTATAAATTAATTTAGAGCTGTCAACTACATTGTCGTTGAACATGAATAGTGGTGTTGTAATGTCTGTGTATTAAACTAGAGAATTTTAACCATTTTATTGCTCTGTCAGATGAAGAGGGTGAAAGCTAGGATATAAAATGTCATGTTTTATTACCTAACATTGGTTAGTAAACCAGACAATATTAAAATAAAATTTGAGGAGGGAAAGTAGCACTTTTTAAACTGTCAAATTAGATTTATTTTTAATAGACTGTATATTTTAACATACTTTGTAGAGTATTTTTAGGTTTACAGAACAATTGAGGGGAAAGTGTTGCCCACATACCTTCTTATCCTTTCCTACACAGTTTATCTTATTAACATCTTGCATTACGATTGATGAGCCAGTACTGATACATAATGATTAAAGTCCACTGTGTTGTACATTCTATAGGTTTTCACAAACATACAGTGACATGCATCCATCATTACTGTATCATACAGGGTAGTTTTGCACTCTAATATTCCCTGGGCTCCCCGTATTCTTCGTCCCTCTCTACCCCCCAAACTCTTGGCTGCCACTGCTCTTTTTACTGTTTCTATAGTTTTGCCTTTTTCTGAATGTCATCTACTTGGAATGGTACAGATGTAGCCCTTTCAGATTGGCTTCTTTCACATAGTAATATGCATTTAGGTTCTTCCATGTCTTTTTGTAGCATGAAAGCTCATTTCTTTTTATCCCTGAATAATGTTCTACTGTCTAGATGTACCACAGTTTATTTATCCTTTCACCTATTGAAGGACATCTCAGTTGCTTCCAAGTGTTGGCACTTCTCACGTACAGGTTTTTGTGTAGACATAAGTTTTCAACTCCTTTGGGTAAATACCAAGGAGTGCAATTTCTGGATTGTATGGTAAGAGTATGTTTAGTATTATAGGAAACTGCCAAACTTTCTTCCAAAGAGGCTGTACCATTTTGCATTCCCACCAGCAATGAACGCGAGTTCCCATTGCTCTACATGAACGCGAGTTCCCATTGCTCTACATCCTTGCCAGCATTTGGGGTTTTCAGTGGTTTGGATTTTAGCCACTCTAATAGATATGTAGCAGTTTGTCATTGTTGTTTTAATTTGCATTTCCCTGATAACATATAATGTGGAGCATCGTTTCATATGCTTATTTGCCATCTGTATATCTTCTTGGTGAGGTATCTGTTCAGGTCTTTTGCCAAATTTTTAATTGGGCTGTTATTGTCAAGTTTTAAGAATTCTTTGTATATTTTGGATACCAGTCTTCTCAGATATATGTTTTGCAAAGATACTTCCCAGTCTGTTTCATTCTTTTAAGCAAAATAGATTCTGTCTGTAAATGCAGTTCCTCTTAGCCATGGAAATTCTAAAAACTAGCAATATAAAAAGAAGGGGGAAAGCCCTAAGACTCCTGAAGTTCCCTGAATACCAAGCCAGTCACATTTATTTGGATAGCCTGTTAAGAAAACTAAGTGTAAATGCTTTAATCTAAAATCACTTTTTATTTAGTCATTGTAATGTTTTACAGTAAACAAATAAAGTTTGGTGACCTGGTGGCCTAAGATAATTGGTGATTCTGTGTTTGATCCCTTTCTTTGCTTTATTATATACAATTCAGCGTTGTTTTTTTTTAATAAGTTTATTTAGAGAGAGAGCGGGCAGAGGAGCAGAGAGAATTCCAAGTTTTTATAAGTTTATTTAGAGAGCAGGGGAAGGAGCAGCAGAGAGAGAGAATTACAAGTTTTTGTAAGTTTATTTAGAGAGAGCAGGGGGAGGGACAGAGAGTGAATTCCAAGCAGGCTCCACACTGTCAGCACGGAGCCTGACTCAGGGCTCAAATGCACAAACTGTGAGATCGTGACCTGAGTTGCAATCAAGAGACACTTAACTGACTGAGCCACCAGGTGCCCCTACCATCAGTGTTTAAATGGCACTTTTAATATTTTTTTTTATTTTTATGTTTTGTTTTTTACTTATTTTTTTAGTAGGCTGTATCCAACATGGGTCTTGAACTCACAACCCCAAGATCAAGAGTCATATATTCTACCTACAAAGCCAGCCAGGCACCCCACTTTTAATATTTTTAAATGATTCTGTACAAAATATTCCCAGTACTCTAAAGTTTGAATCTTATACCAAATTGATATTAAGAACACAAAACTAGAGGCACCTGGGTGGCTCAATTGGCTGAGATCTGACGTCAGTTCAGGTCATGATCTTGCAGTTCATTGGTTAGAGCCCCATGTCAGGCTCACTGCTGTCAGCTTATCAGTGCAAAGTCCACTTCAGATCCTCTGTTCCTCTCTTTCTGCCCCTCCCCTATCCTCTCGTGCTCTCTCTTTCTCTCAAAAAATAAAACATTTTTAAAAAGAACACAAAACTAAAATAATAAATGTACACTGGCCAAACAGCATGCTTCTATAGTATAACTTAATAAAGAACTCAAAAACAAATCACTCTTGGAAACCAGGACTAAATAAAGTGAAATTCTGTACAACTTTCATAGTTTGGCTCCTTTAACCAACAGGCTATCTTGTTTGACCATGCTTGCTATATGGTAAAAATCATTATTAAATTTATAAGGAAAAAATCTGATGATATCAGGAGACATTATTATTCCAACTTAAATTGTTAGAGACGTGGTTTAACACTCTGAACAAGAGTACTGAACTATTATAGGATTGTTCTCCCTGTGTAGATGTGCTCTTAAAAATGAGGTTTTAGGGACGCCTAGGTGGTTCGGTCGGTTGAGCATCTGACTCTTGATGTTGGCTCAGGTCATGATCCCAGGGTCACGGGATCAAGGCCCATATCAGGCTCCATACTAAGTGTGGAGCCTGCTTGGGATTCTCTATCCCTCCCTCTAACTCTCCCCCCCTCAGGCTCTCTCTCTCTAAAATTTAAAAAAAAAAAAAAAAAAAAGGGGGGTGTTTGGGTGGCTCAATCGGTTAAGCATCTGACTCTTGATTTCAGCTCAGGTCATGATCTCACGATTTGGGGGTTTGAGCCCTGCATCAGGCTCTGCGTTGTCAGTATGGAGCCTGCTTGGGGTTTTCTCTCTCTCACTCCCTCTCTGCCCCTCCCCTGGCTCTCTCTCTGTCTCTCTCAAAATAAATAAACTTTAAAAAAAGATTTTTTTTTTTTAATGAGGTTTGAGAGGTGCCTGGTTGGCAACTCTTGATCTAGGGGGTTGTGTGTTCAGGCACCACATTGGGCATAGAGCCCACTGGGAAAAAAAAAAAAAAGAGGTTTTAGGGAGATGGTAATATAGCAAAAAAGCTAATTTAAAGGTATGTTGTTTTATACTGTAGATTTGGGTTCCCACATGGCTGGGGTGTTGGCCTCCCTTCGTAAGGTGATCTGCTTGGCCTACATAGTCTACTCTCTTAGCCATTTTCATAGCAAAGTACATTGTTTTGGTCTTTCAATACTGTCAGCATGACAGAATCAAGTTCCATAAAAGGCATTTGAGAGACAAACAACTTTATGTATAAAGAAATTGAAGGTGGCAAAAACCAAGTATATTGTTCCTTTTTTTTCTTATCGTAACTCCATTTATAAATCATAGGGTGCAAAATGTTTATGCCTAAAGCCTATTACAGATTTTTTAAATGCTGTGAGTAACCATACAATGCAGTATTAATTTCAAAGCCATCCTTTAATGTTGCACAACTGCGTTTGTTCTTAGAATGTTAGTTTAAAATGATTACATAGCTCTATAGAAAAACTTTCCTAAGTTTAATAGAGAGTTGTTACTTTGTCAGTGGAGGGCTTTTCCAGTTCAGTGTGGATTAAGGTGAAATCTTAGCATAAGAATCCTTACCCAGGTATTCTTAAGGGATCTTAGTGATGTCTTCTTGAAGAAGACGTGTTCCTTGAGCCACTTTGCTTGAATAAGGCCTGGTTGCTTGGATGGACACCACAGTTTTCCTAGGATCTCCCTTCCCCCATCCCTCCAGGGATTTCTTTGATGTCTCTGCAGCTTTGGGAGTTCCCATTTTCTGCATTCCATGCTTACCTTTATATATGGGATTAGTCTTATTTTGATATGAAACACTTTCTTTCCATAGAAGCACCGGTGATAGGTTGTTGGGGCTTACATGTTTGAAATAGCTTTGTTCCACCCTCACCCTTGATTATTTGTTTGGGGTAGGTTTGAGGTTCTGTGTTGATCGTTTCCCTTCGGAATCTTGCAGATGTTGTTCTGTTGGCTTGTTTCTAGTGTTGCTTTTGTGATACGCAGAGTCATCTGATTCCTGATGATTTGTATCTGACCTGGCTTGGGTTTTGTTTTTGTTTTCATTTTTTGACCCACCGACTCGTATCCCCCTCACCCCCTGGGCAGCTTGTAGAATCTTTTCGACCTCAGGTTTCTGAAGCTTCACAGCAATGTGCCTTGGCTTGATTTTCACCTGTGATGCTGGGCATTTGGTAGGCCCTTTCCTTCTGGCAGCTGATGTTCTTCAGTTCTAAGAAGTTAACTTGAATTATTTTGTTGATAATTTTCTCTCCTTTACTATCCACTCCTGTTACTTGGATGTTGGACCTCCAGAACCTGGTCTCTGATTTTATCTGTCTCTCTTATTTTCCATCTCTGTCCTTTTATTCTACTTTCTAAGAGACTTTAACTTAATTTTCCAACCCTCTGATAGAATATTTTCTCTGCTACCATATTTTTAATTTCTGAGATCTCTTTTTATGCTCTTTGAATGTTTCTTTTTTAGAGCATCCTGTTTTTATTCCATAGTTGCAATATATTTTCTTATCTCTTTGGTGAGCTTAATATTTTTTCTACCCCCCACCCCCATCTCTTTTTTTTCTTTTTCTTCAAGTTTCCTTCTCCCTGCACAGCTTCCATTTGTTCTATTGGCTTTTTGTTTGCTTGTTTAGATCACTGGTGTTAAAAGATAAACTGAGGCATCTTAAAACTTGCAAGAGTTTATTTGGGCAAAAATTAGTTCAAATTGAGCAGCATCCAATCTAGAAGACAGAAAGGAGCTCCCAGTTACTGCACAAAATCAAAGACTTCGAGGTAAGAAGGAAGTGGGAACAAGGAAGTCATAGTAGGCCAAAAAAGTGGATTGGTTATTGCAAAGTTACTTTCCTTTAGGGGATGGCAGGGGTCTATCAGGCAGATTACCTGAGTAGTGCTGATCAGATGATTTCCTGATTGACTGGTTTAAAATTCCATTCCTGGGAGAGTCAACCTGTAATTAAGTCTCAGTTTGGTGACATGAGACTTAGCATAAACGACTGCATTTTGGGCCTATTGTCTTGTTTTAAATACTGTCATCCATGTTAAAGGCCTTCTTTAGGTTTTTAGTAATTTTTGATTATTTGCTCATAATCAAGGTTAAGAGACTACAAAGCTAATTGGAAATTCTGAGTGTGGGAGTGAGGCTTGTTTGCTTGAAGCATCACGGGGAGGATCTGACTGTGCCATTTGTTGGGTAATCCCTATATCGTTTAAGTATTGCCTTTCTTGGGGAAAATCTTCCCAATTCCTGCCTAGAGAGTATTGTCTGGATGCTGGCATTTCTGGGTTGAAGAAACCCAGGAGAGGAAGATTCCATAGCATTCTGTGTCCTTGTGGCTGTATAATTGACCTCTTAGCTACATGGTGCCCATATCCTCAGATATGCTTTTGACTGGCTTGCTGTCTTCCATTCCAGAGAGAGAGGGTCAGTCATTTAGAGGCATGGGGTGAGTGAAAGTGTCTGGAATCTAACTTATCAAAAATACTAAGACCCCAGTAGTGTTGTTTTAGTTGGGCTTTGGGATGGAACAAAATTAGATGTGTGGTCAATCTGCCATTTTAACCCAAAGTCCCTTTAGAAGCTTTTAAAAATTAGGCTTAACCATTTATACAAGACATTTTTATGAAGCTCCGATTATGTGCCAGACACTTATGCACACTATCGTCTTTTCCATCAAGTGTGTTCATTACTGCTCATTAACTAAAATCACAATGCATAAATAATATAAAGGCAGTTTCAGCAAACATTTGAGTCAACTGTGCAAGAATTCAAGTTTTATAGACATTAATATGGAAGCTATGTAAATTAAGAAATGTCTCTGTTTGATACAAATGCCTATAACAGTGACAATATAGTTTTCTTTCTATGGGGAAACATGTACTGACTACTACCTAATGTGCCAGAAATACCGTTGGTCCTCATTACTCATGGTGGTTCTATTGTCTGAGTCACCAAGAACACTGAATTCGCAAATATTGGAACATTGCTCCCAGAGGATATACAGTGTTAGGTTTCTGCTGACCTCTGGTCACAATATTTTCATCAGCCAATCAACCTATAACCTCATTTTATTAATGTTTCTAGTTTGTTTTGTTTTTTTCTCTTTCTGTTTAAAGACACCATATTTAATATGTCTGAGTAAGCTTATCTAACATGCATTTTCACACAGCCTTCTTGGGCTTAGGAACATTAGACTGCACTTTAGCACTATGCTTGAGAGCCATTTTAAAGAACAAAATCAAATATGTTACCTATACTTTAATTAAAAATTTTTAAATAATAGGGGCGCCTTGGTAGCTCAGTCAGACTCTTGGTTTTGGCTCAGTTTATGACCTCATAGCTTGCCAGATCAAGCCCCACACCAGGCTGTATGCTGGCAGCGCAGAGCCTGCTTGGAATTCTCTGCCCTTCCCCCTCTTGCATGCTCACGCACTCTCTCACTGTTTCTCAAATAAATAAATAAACATTTCAAAAATTGTAAATAATAAAATACTGTTCTCAAAAGAAAAATAAATGGCAAAAATAAATAACAAAAAGCACAAAACTGTAAAAAGCACATAAAAAGCAAAAAACAAATCACAAAAAGGATGCTGTGTCAAGTGACTCACATTTTTCACAATTCTGTGTATGTCCGTGAATGACCGCAAAATTGCCACAAGTATTGATTTTGGGATTACAAATAAATTTTAGCAAGTGGACAGATTCACAGATAAGGAATCCACAAATCAGCACTTATTGCCAACACCCTAGTTACTCTTACTGGGAAAGGCATTTATGACTCCTCTAGAAGAAATAGTGCAGTTTTTATATGCATTTATGCATGAGCTTTTATTTTTTTAATGTTTATTTATTTTGAAAGAGAGAATGAGCTGGGGGCAGAGAGAGAATCCCATGCATGCTTTGTGCTGTCGGCACAGAGCCAAACACAGCACTCCATCTCATCAACTGTGAGATCATGACCTAAGCCAGAATCAAGAGTCAGACACTTAACTGACTGAGCCACCCAGGCATCCCTGTGCATGTGCTTTTAAAATGTTCTTATTTATTTTTAAGTAATCTCTACACCCAACATGAGGGTTGAACTTACAACCCCAAAATCAAGAGTCACATGCTCTACTGTCTGAGCCAGCCAGGTGCCCCCATTGTTTTTAGTAGCTAGTATAATTGATAATAGCCAGTAATAAACTCAGTCATTAACAGTTAATTTACTGACTTTTACAGCCTTGTGAAGTAAATATTTCTATTTAAAAGAAATGAAAACTAATTTGAAAGATCTGAGTAACTTATTCATACTCCCATAGCTAGTAAATAGCTATGTATAGTAAATAGAGGAGTGGGGTTTTGTCTGGCATCTAAGGTCTTAATCATTACACTGTACTGAACCTCCCCTCCAAAAGGATCCTTGTTCTGCTAGGTCATTGAAGTGGTTTCTGAGTAAAGCTCCCATGCTGTCATGAGAGGGATGTGCAGGAGTGTTACCAGATTGATTTTTTTAAGTGTAATTCTCTCTTTAAGATAATTTGCCCTGTTTTCATGATTAAATTAATTTTAATATTCGCTTACTTTTAAATCTGATTTACTTATATAACTAAAAGAGGAAGAATAGTATATTACAATCACAGAATTTTAGAACTGGGAGTGTCTTTTTAAAATAATAAAATAAAATCCACATATTTTACACATGAGCAGACTGAAGCTTCAGGAGATTAACTTGCCCACACAGTTAATTACGAAGGCCATTATCCAAATTGCTTAAACTCTCAATCTAACTTCTCTAAGTTTTATGTCGTTCCTTGTACTCCAAAGATTGTTTTAACCAGATTCAGCAAAGAGTAATCAGAGTTAAGCCAAAATCAACTGCCATATATGCTCACTACTTTTTAACCTTGACATCCTGTACTGAGCCACTGATATGAGACAAATCTACATTAGAGCAGGGGGAGGAGGCACTCAAAGACACTCAGGCACCTTGGTGAAGGAAAGAGAGCCTGCCTGAGACAAATGTCATCTGATTAGTGACACTTGAAAATGCAGGCCCAGTGTTATCAGATCCTTGAATTTTTCATTGGAAGCTCGAAAAACAGATATTATTATGAAATATTGGCAACTATGTCAAACTTTAAAACCACACTGTAAGACAAAAAGCAAATATGTCCATGGGCCGGTTTGAGGCCACCAGCAGTTTGAGACCTGTACTTAAGAGGATTCAGCTTACACTGCAACTTGCATTCCTGTGCACAGTGAGTGACTATGAGAAGGAACCAAAACCAGAGTTTACTGACAGGCTAAATGAAAATGCTTGAGTCAAGTTTATAAGTCAATAAACCATTAAGTGACCAAGCACAGTTAATCTGTCTGTTTACTTCTTGAAATAGCTTGTTTACATGTGTTTTGGCTGCCTGTTACCCACAGTGCAGAGATCTTCCATGTTTGTTACAAGTTCAAATTGATTAGTATTTTGAGGCTAAGTAGAATTTTGCAGTCTCATATGTTAGCAGACTTGCTGTCCTTATCTAATGCCTGCAAGCCTCTGACGTAGTATTATCGCTTGCTGGAAATTCATATTTTATCTTGTTTCACAGCAGTAGACATTACACAGCATCTGCAACCAAAGTTTTACTCAGTAAAACTTAGTACTTAGTACTCTCTTAGTACTCTCAGACATAGAATGTCCCCCAGATGCATCCAGAAGTCTTAGCTTATTTCTTTCTTTTTTTTTTTTTATTTTTTTTTTTTAACGTTTATTTTTGAGACAGAGACAGAGCATGAACGGGGGGACGGTCAGAGAGAGAGGGAGACACAGAATCCGAAACAGGCTCCAGGCTCTTGAGCGGTCAGCACAGAGCCCGACGCGGGGCTCGAACTCATGGACCGCGAGATCACAACCTGAGCTGAAGTCGGACGCTTAGCCAACTGAGCCACCCAGGCACCCCTTAGCTTATTTATTTCTTGAGAAAATGATGGAAGTTACGGTTCTAAAAGCATGAATTGGTATAAAAGTACAGCATTCTAATCTAAAGTGTAGCCGTCGGTTATGATAAATTTCTGTTCCATTAATATCAGAAAGAAATAGATGAGAGTAAATACCTGGAAAATTATGGGAAAACTGTGGCATTCATTCATCTTTGTTTTAAAGCTACTCATTGAAGTAGAACACACATACAGAAAATTATACAAATTACACAGTTCAGTGGATTTTCTCAAAATGAACGTGCCTGTGTAACCAGAACCCAGATTAAGAAATGAAATATTTATACTATTGTTGATGGACATTTGGCTTTCCATTTAGGAGTGATTACATTTAGTGCTGCCATGAACATTCTTTTACATGGTTTTTTTTGTTTTGTCTGAGGTGAATTTAGCACACATCTCTGTTAATTATATACACAGGAGTAGAATAGCTAGGTCATAGAGTATACATATTTTGAGCTTTAATAGATAGTGGCCAATTTGCCAGTATGTTTGAACTAGTTCAGACTTCACAATTGTGTATGAGTTCTTGTTTCACATCCTAACCAATGCTAGATCTTGGCTCTTCCATTATAAATCATTCTGATGGATGTCTCATGTGGTTTGAATTTACATTTCCTGATAATTGAGATTGAGCACCATTTCTTTTGCTTATTGGCCATTTGGATATTTGTAAAGTGCACTGGCTTTGTAAATTTTTTTCTTTAACTTTTTTTTACATAAAGTTTATTTATTTATTTTGAGAGCAAGAACCAGTGGGGGAGGGGCCGAGGGGGGGGCAGAGAATCCAAAGTGGGTTCTGTGCTGACAGCAGAGAACCCAATGTAGGGCTCGAACTCATGAACCAAACCCTGAAATCATGACCTGGGCTGTAGTCAAATGCTTAACCAACTGAGCCACCCAGACACCCCTCTTTAACTTTTAAAAATAAGTAGTTTGCATATATAAACATTCTCATTCGAGCTAGCTCCTTTCCCTCCATTGACTCCACTGCAATGTATAACATCTTAGAGATCTGCTGATATATGTGTAAAACCAGAATGGCTTTGGCCCACAAGATTGCCTTCTAGATAACTTTATAAACAAGAGGAAACTTTGTGTGGAATTTTTTAGGCCATTTAAACTACCAGCATTTGAACTTACAGCATTTCTTGGTAAGAAAGAGTAAAATAAAAGTAATAAATAGAGACATACTTTTTAAAAATTTCATTTTTGGAATAGCCATTTGCCTTTTTGGTTTTTTTTAGTTGGTTTTATGAATTCTGATGGTAAACAGAATCAGCTGTTAATTAGTAATATGTTCCTAAGTAGAAGAGTTAATTTAGAAAGAATGTAGCTCAAATTTGCCCTTTTAAAAAATATTTATATAGTTGTTGGGGAGGGGGGTGCCTGCTTACAAGTAATACATGGTCATAGTCAAAACTTCAAAAGTTACAGAAATACATAACATAGAAATTGACAGTTTCGCACAATCTCATATTCCAGATCATTGGTTGATTTGTATTCATCCAGATTTCCTTCTGTGAATTTGCTAACATATATCACAAATGATATACCCTACATACAGCTTTGTCACTTGCTTTTTAACCTAACAACTACATGTTACTGCATCTTTAGGAGTTTAAAAGATATCTGTGATAATTGGGTACTCATTATTGATAATAAGAATGACTTATTGAAACGATAAATAATAAATTAGTATATTAATTTTATTAATCTTACTTATAGATGCTTAAAATGGTTCACCTAGCAGTTTCAGTACGCATTTTTTAAAATATTTATTCATTTTTGAGAGCGCGAGCAGGGGAGGGGCAGAGAGAGACAGAGACAACAGAATCCAAAGCAGGCTCCAGGCTCCCAACTGTCAGCCCAGAGCCTGACCTGGGGCTTGAACCGACAAACCGTGAGATCACGACCTGAGCCGAAGACGCTCAACCGACTGAGCCACCCAGGTGCCCTTCAGTATGCATTTTTAATTTACTTAGCACAGTGTTTTCCTAGGACACAGAAAAATTCCAACTAAAGAAGATCTAAATTAATGTAGTTTATGAGCAGTTGAAAGTGGCTTGATTTTTTTTTTCAGCAGCTTTTTAAAATATATTTAAGACATCCTAATCAGAATCCAGATGCTGAATTGGTGAATCTACTGTTTTTTATGAGAAATTCACTGGATTGAGCCTGTACTTCACACTTTGTAATAAAATGGTAGTTTCTCATCATTTCAAGTGGTACTGGTGGCTGTCAGATTAAGAATGTGCTCTGCAGAAAACCTGGAAATCTGACTAGTCATCCAAGGGTTATGTTTGTTTTCTAGTTCAGTACTCAGCACTATTGGGAATGTCATCACATCCTTCCTAAAAGTGAGTTATCCTAGTCTCTGGAAATCTCCAAGTGAATTCTTTTTAAGCAGTGAGGCTTAAATTTAAAAGTATTTACTGTTAGGCTTTATAAAAAGCAATATTTTACAAATTAAATAAGTTCCAAGGTATTCTGCTTTGTATCTGATGTACAGTCTTCACTTTCCTCTAATCTAAAGGAAACTCTTCAGGTAAATCATTGTATTCTGAGCGTTCTAGTCTCAATTGGTTGCACCTTCTTTTGAAATGAGAATAACAGGCACCTGGGTGGCCCAGGCGGGTAAGTGTCCACTCTTGGCTTCAGCTCAGGTCGTGATCTCACAGTTTGTGAGTTCGAACCCCATGTCAGGCTCTACAGTGGTAGTGTGGAGCCTGCTTGGGATTCTCTTTCTCCCTCTCTCTCTGCCCCTCCCCTGCTCATGCTCTCCCTCTCCAAATAAACTTTTAAAAAGTGAGAATAAATGAGCTGCATTTTCTCTGTTCAAGTTTGAAAGGCTATATAAAATAATACTGTTGCTAAATATTAACGAAGATATATTCTTTCAGTACCTTCATCTTAACCATGTGGTCTAGGTTTGGGAGTTTGCCTCGCGTTTCTAGTACTTTGCTAGTGGAAGAACCCTTCCAGTCTTGTGAAGTATTTTACCCATGTTTGCTTTTCTGTTCCAGTGGGACCAGATGGAAGTTTCTTTGCGGATTATACATTTGGCAAACTCAGGAATAGAAAATAGGCATTCTTCTCTGGAGGCTTTTCTGTGACTGAACTGGCGTCATGTAATAGATGTCCTCAGTAAAGCTGGTGGGTGGGAGAAGGTTTAATACAGCTGTTACTGTGCAGAGGGAAAAAATGCTGTGATGTGTTGTTGCTATCCAAAATGTGAAATTTAATAGCTGATCAGATAATTGCAGGATAAATTGTTTTATTCAGGGTCCCAAAAAAGGTGATTCAAAAGACTTAGATTTGCTTTGGAAACATTAGGATCCAAAAGAGCATAAAGATAAATGTCTCATTCTCCTCTCCTTCCATGGGTAAAATGGGTTAGCCCAAATAAAATGACTCTTAACCCTGTGGGTTTTAGATGTTTTCACTAATTGGGAAAACAAAATTGTTTCCCATTTGTTCTTCTGGAGACACAGAAATAGAGCTATAGTTCTTCAAACTGTTTGTGTAAATGGTCAAATTACTTTTTTGGTTTTTAAACAGACTTGTTTCCTGAGCTGAGAACTCATTAACAGACTTACCCTGCAGTATGTTTTTGTCTCCTGAGTTAAAGCAGATCAAAACAAAACAACAACCAAGAAGGCCCACCATAACCTGCATGTAGGTTTTTAGCAATAAGGAACTACCCGTGACAGATGCCTAGCCATTGTCATGTGAACAACTTTGTTATAGTAAACATAAACAAGAGATGCACTGGGGGAGCTACCAGAACTGCTTGATCAGACTTTAAGGAGAGTCATTATACCTTAAACAGCATGACTATTTAGGGAGTATCCTGTTCAGGATTTTGGAAAGCTACAAGTGTGTGGTGGCTGTGGACTTATGAGGCTGCTGATGGTTTCTGTGTTACCTGTTTCTAAAATAAATTTTCCCTTTTTAAATGAATCATTTTATTCTATTTTATTTTTTTTAATGTTTATTTATTTTAGAGCAAGAGATAGAACATGAGTGGGGGAGGGGCAGAGAGAGAGAGAGGGAGACACAGAATCTGAAGCAGGCTCCAGGCTCTAAGCTGTCAGCACAGAGCCTGACATGGGGCTTGAACTCACAGACCACAAGATCATGACCTGAGCCGAAGTCAGATGCCCAACTGATTGAGCCACCCCAGGCGCCCCTAAATGAATCATTTCATGGGGGGGGGGGGGGGGGGCTGAAACAAAATCTTGTGAACTTGGGGATTTAAAATTAAACTGATTTGGGGCACCTGGGTGGTTCAGCCGGTTAAGCATCAGATTCTTGATTTCAGCTCAGGTCATCTTCTCGTGATTCGTGTGATTCGTGTGATTCGTGGGATGGAGCCCCATGTTGGGCTCTGCATTGATGCACTGAGCCTGCTTGGGATTCTCTCTCTCCCTCTCTGCTGTCTCTCAAAAATAAATAAAAATTTAAAATTAAACTAATATATTTGTCAGTAGGGTTGTGGGCCAATATTGCAACCATATTGCTTTCACATGTGTTTATGGACTATATGTAATTAATTAGTCTTATACTTTATTCTTTGTGTTTATAAGCTTGTGAAAAAATCAGGTACTTATGGAGGAAATTCATCGAGATCTGACTTTGCAAGTGCAGTTTTGTCTGTGCTTTTAAGTTCAAAAAGTTATTAAGTGAGACTCCTGGAGGTCAGAGAGGGACAAATTAAATATAAGGCTAATCAGAGTCCCAAGATGTTTTGAAGGGTGGCTGGTTTGTTTTGTTTTGGAGTAGCAGTTGTGTTTGTTGTGCTCTCGGAAGCAAGACCCCTGATCTTAAGAGTGTCAGTACTTGTCTTTCTTGTTTTCTTTAGGTTAATGTTTGAAATTTCTTAATCAGGTTGAGTAAAATAGGTATCCTGCCCTAAGGGCTTTCCTGCTTAGTGGAAAAGCTGTGATTTATAAAGTTAACACCATAATGAAATAAATTGATGGTGAAAAGCCTTGAGCAGATTGCCTGTGTAATAAATTTTAGACTATTTACCCAGGTCAGTTTGTTTATTATTATTATTATTATTATTATTATTATTATTATTATTTCTGTTCTTGTCAGAATTGTCATTTCTAATAGTAGGATCCCTCAAACTCTTTAAACCAAATCTTGCTTGCTATTGTAGAAAATAGGCTCAGATTTCTTCTTAAAGTCCAAACCATTTCTTTAAAGACTAACAGATGTTTGCCCTCCTCTTCAGTCAGTGAGAGGTGACAGTTAAGTGCACTCTTACAGGTTTCTTTCCTCTTTGCTTCTCAACACTTCCACATTCAGTGGAAGTAGACTTGCATCCCTTTGGGTTTTGACTGAAGCACACACCCATCCCCTTCCTGCCTCCCTGGAACTGTTTCAAGATTTGAAGAGAAGGGTTTGTTTGGGGGCGTTTCCCTCGTCTTATCTCCGTCTGAGCATATGCTAGGGTTGAATGTATTTTGACCCTTCCACTTTAAATTTGGAGCTGAAACACAAGTTTAAAGTACAACAGGAGAAGAGAGTCTGCTGAACTTTAAACATGAGGGATCCAGGGAGGAAGGTGCGTACATGCATTCTGAAGCTTTCCCAGAGAGGTTGTCCATCTTTATTTATTCAGACACAGAACTGTAAGCTAATAACTACTAGGCAAAGGGAAAATATTTAAAACTATATAAAGATGTGTGACACATTGTGTGTTTATGTGCTTAATTTTACAGGAATGCCTCTAGTATTGAGTTTTGAAATTGATGGGAGAGCAAGTAAATTCTGAATTTTTATTTGAAAGCCTTTTGGAAAAGCTTAGGAGGATGGGTATTTGCAAGGAAAAATGTATTGTTTGTGATTGATCTTTAAGGCAATGACTAAAAAAGTATAGATAGACATTTTAGGTATTTTATCATTTTGTCTTCTAAAGCATAAAATTTTTAAAAAGCTATAAATAGTTATTATGAGATAAAGGTCACCCAGATTCTCCTCAGAGTTGAAAAGCAAGTCTTTCTCCATTGATTATTACTTATCTTTGTCTAGTGGCTTTGAGGACAGTACATTGTGTGTATAGACTGATTTCTTTCTTGACTGATCTTTTCCAGAGCCTGGCCCAACTCGAGAATCTGTGCAAACAGCTCTATGAGACAACAGACACAACCACTCGACTGCAGGCAGAGAAAGCCTTGGTTGAATTCACCAACAGCCCTGATTGCCTGAGCAAGTGCCAGCTGCTCCTCGAAAGAGGAAGTGTACGTAAGGCTTGAAAAATCCTGTAGGATCAGAAAGGTTGAGGAAAATACATTCTAAGTTTAAGGGTGGACTGGGATAAGTTTTGTTCCTTAATTCTTCTAGGTACCTCTGCCTCCTTAATTTCACCTTTAAAAAGCACCATAGCCAGCTGCCTGGTCGACAACAAAAGGACACACAGCCCCATCAGGAAAATCTCACTGAAATATATCTTGTTCTCTCATTTTTCATCTTGAATCATATTTCTGGGACTTTTTTTTTCCTGTTTCTCACACTTAAGTACCACCTCATATCCTTTACAAAGAAGACAGACCTTTCTTACCCACATAGCCCGTGTCACACAACGTACAAGCTTCCTGGTCACCTCTGTTCTTCCTCCTCTGTACCAGAGCCACTGCTTACTGCCTCAGAGGGGTTGGGGAAAATCTTGACAACGAAAACTACAAGAAGTTACAGTTTTTAAAAAGGGAATCAGAGCTCCTTCCAGCTTAAAAATGGCAGTGTGGTGATCAATATAATACTGTTAATGAGACATAATTTGATTAAGTTAACATTTTAGGCAAGATGGAGATCTTAGGAAGGGAAGGGTAAGAATCCAACCAGGGTATCATGAAAGGGCACTGAGAGTCAGAATCCCGACTAGCAGCAAATATCTGAAGGTTACAGAGACCCGGGTCAGAGGTTGTAGAGTGCTCTGCTCTGCTTCTGCATGTACTGTTTTGTATATTGCTTTCCAGTCACTCAGTTTTAGGATTGACCCACTTAGATTTGTATATTTGTGCTATGGGAGATGCACAACCAGCTCTTACAGGTGACTCCCACTGGGGCCCCACCCTGTCATATCTGACATCGTTAACTCCGGATCCTCATGTTGACAGTCAGTAAGTAAAACAGGCTGGAATAAATTGGTGCAATACTAAACACAATTATAGTGGATGCTTCCTTCTAATCTCTATGGACTTCTTAGAGTGACCTAGCAGATTTATTGGAATTATGTGTGAAAACCATTTAGATGTTATATATTGTATAGTTACATTTATATGCTCTATTCTGCAGTTAGAGTAACCTCTCTTGCGTTATTAGTAATTTGACACACCTGCTGTAATCAGTTAACCCATGTTCAGGGCTGTTGAGTAAAAGTCACATGTCAAGTGATTTTTTTATAGATTTTTTTTTTCTTAAGCATAAAGTTTTTTATAACTGGTGGCATTATGCAGTGCCTATGGATAGCCTGCTGTCTTAAGGACTTTTAGTGTCGTGGGAAATTATCCTTAAACCTTAATTAAATTGTTTTAATAGTTCTGAGTCTGTCACTGTTATATGACACTATTATAATAGAGCCACATGGAAGAATTTGTATATGGCTCCCTTTTATACATTATGATCAGTTAGAATACTCTTGATTCTCCATAAGGTTAAAATTCATAAAATCCACATACGAGAATATGATAATGCTATTCCCTTGCACAGGGCATAATTTTTCTTTCTCATAAATAATTGTTATAAATTTACTTTAAAACTACCATATACATTCTGGAAAGCTGTATCTGATTGCTAGTTATGCTGCTGTGAAGATAAAAGTTTAGGATTAACTGTACAGCTTAATGTAATGACTTCCTCTAATGCTGCTTTCTTTTTTTTTTAACTTTCTAATGGTATACTACAGGAATATTTTGAGTTGAAACTTTTTGAAGCATCATTATAACAAGGCTTTTGACAGAAGATTTCTCAGTTTAAATAAGAGATCTGTCTTCTTAATATCTTTCTGAAGTGACCCCCTCTAAGTGATGCAGAAGTGGCACTGGGTTCAGTTTGATCAGGCCATTCACTTCATACTGCCTTGTTCGTAACTGAAATCAGTTAAGTGAACACGTACTGTGTGTGGGACTCATTTTTCCTGAGGCCCTCTAAAATGCAGAGAAACGAAGAAAATAGCAAAACTGATTAATTTTTCTTGAATCTAAGCATAGATATCCAAATAAAAAGCCTCATGACTGACTAATTCAATAAAATTGAATTCTGAGTCTTTTCCCCCCTCTTTTCACAGTCCTCTTACTCCCAGTTACTGGCAGCTACATGCCTTACAAAGCTTGTATCACGCACAAACAACCCTCTACCATTGGAGCAACGCATAGATATTCGTAAGTAGAGAATTATTGTTTTTTCCTTCAAGAAATTAGTTTGTTTAATGATGTGCTAATAATAGTTAAATTCATGTTGCTTGTTTGATAATGTTCTGAAATTGCTGAGCATAAAAAATATATAGAATCCAGTTTTTTTCCAGAATTAGGGGCCTTATATAATTATTTCTAGATAAGTCTAAGTCCTCCCTTTTGTCATCAGGGGGACAGTCCTGTCCTTTGTCATCAGACTGTTTTGTTCAGCCTTTACTGCCACTAATAACTAAGAAAAAACAATTGTTAAGGATTTTGAATTCTGTGCAGACAAGCTCAGTACATTCAAGCTCAAGTAGATTCAGAATGGCCATACTCCAGGGTCTTCATTGTGACAACTATAAAATCCTGAATTGGAAAGCCTAGTAATCTTAAATTCAAAGGGCCATTTTCTCAGTAGTATTAAGAATTAAGGGGGGCGCCTGGGTGGCGCAGTCGGTTGAGCGTCCGACTTCAGCCAGGTCACGATCTCGCGGTCCGTGAGTTCGAGCCCCGCGTCAGGCTCTGGGCTGATGGCTCGGAGCCTGGAGCCTGTTTCCAATTCTGTGTCTCCCTCTCTCTCTGCCCCTCCCCCGTTCATGCTCTGTCTCTCTCTGTCCCAAAAATAAATAAACGTTGGAAAAAAAAAAATTTAAAAAAAAAAAAAAAAGAATTAAGGGAATACAACAAAAACAAGAGTTACAGGAGGTTTAGGGGAAATAGTCTAAATTTACCATTCCTCAGACATTTCGTATATTTAAAGATGTTTGCCCTTCCCTGGCAGAGCTTGCTTTATGTGACTTTTTTTGTTTTGTAGGGAACTATGTGCTCAACTACCTTGCCACTCGGCCAAAGTTGGCGACTTTTGTGACGCAAGCGCTTATTCAGTTATATGCCAGGATCACAAAACTGGGCTGGTTTGACTGTCAGAAGGATGACTATGTCTTCAGAAATGCAATCACAGACGTCACAAGGTTTTTACAGGTAAGATGTATATATCTGATGTAATAAGAATGTGAGAAGCAGCTTGCATACGCATATGTAATAAACATTACACATTTAAACATTACACAAAGTGGTATTATCTTATACATTCTCTTCTGTGTCTTTTTCACCTTTAATATGCCTTAGCTTTGCATGTTTACATGTCGGCACAGACAAACTTCGTTCCAATCTTAAGATACCATAATTTAGTTAACTAATTTCTTATATAGGTGGGCATTTAGTTTAGTTTTCTATTTTGACTGTTATGTAAACACTTGAATGAATATCCTAGAATATATATACCTGTCATATTTGGAGTAAGTGTGTTTGAAAAGTGAATTCCTAGCCATGGAATTATACAATCAAAGGGCTATGTGCATTTTTGGCTGTCAAAGATACTTCCAAATTATCCTCAAAAAAAGTTGTTTCCTACAGCAATTAAAGAGTGTCTGCCTTTCTCCCGTACCTTCACCCTGGGAGCTCAGCTTTTTAATTTTTCCAATTTAATAGCTAAAAAGAATTAGTATCTCAGCATTTGAGTTATAAATGAGACAAAACAAAATTTTCATTTGTTAATTTACTACCTATTTTTTTCTGTGAACTTCCTGTTTTATATCTTATGTACATTTTAAAAGTCTGGTTCTTTGTCTTTTTCTTATTGTATGTAGTCTCTTTGTAAATTATGTTATGCATTCATTTGTCACTTATCTTAAATGTATTTTGCCAGTTTCTCTTTGTATAATGGGTATGAGGTAATACGAGTATTTTTAAAGTACAAAAGGCCTCAATGTTGATAAAGGCAGATTTAGCAGTCTCCCTGCATGACTGCTAGGTTTTGTGTGCTGCAAAGCAATAGTTTTATGTTATGTTATGTTATGTTATGTTATGTTATGTTATGTTATGTTTATTTACTTTTTCAGAGAAAGAGAGAGACAGAGGCATGAGCAGGGGAGGGGCATAGAGAGGGAGACACAGGATCCCTAGCAGGCTGCAGGCTCTGAGCTGTCAGCACAGAGCCCAGCACGGGGCTTAAACTCAAAAACCATGAGATCGTGACCTGAGCTGAAGTCAGACACTCAACCAACTGAGTCAGCCAGGCGCCCCAGCAAAGCAACAGTTTTAAACTGCAATTCCTTGCTACCTTATCCAGGCAGTTTTGATAGCAACACAGGATTGTGCCATTTCAAAATTGTGAGTGCACTGCCATTACTGAAATCAAGCTGCACATCCCAACTTCTACCTTATGTTTTTGTTTTTGTTTTTGTTTCCAGGATAGTGTTGAATACTGCATCATTGGCGTCACAATTTTATCTCAGCTAACCAATGAAATTAATCAAGTAAGTGCTACAGCCTTCCTCATTGAAGTAAGTGCCATATTTTTTCTCAGTATTGGTGTTTTCTGCTATGTGTGGGATGATCTTTTTTGGCAGTTGTGTGCTTTTGCGGTAAGTGATTAATGCCCTTTGAAACAATAGTTCCATTGGGTTTTCCTCTGTAAGTGCAGCCTTCCTCATTCTTAATGTCCTGGTCCTCTTCTGTCTCCAGAATATTTGATCCTCCCATCAGCTAGCTATCCTTGCTGGAATTAAGGTTCATTGTGAGAGATGGGAGGAACAGTCCTAAGTCAAAATGTTAATGAAACAATTGTTAAATGAGTCCAAAAAAGGGACCACAAAAGTGGAACCAGAATATTTGTGTGCCACTTCTGTATACATTAGTATGTGTTTATAGTCATTTAAAACTCAGTTCCCATGTGCTATTAAAGATTTGTGGGGGGATCTTTTTAGAATGCATAAAACATTGTGCTAAATACCAAATAATTATTTGAGTATCCATTGACGTTATAGATTACTACAGAGGAAACACCAGTGGCTTTCTTTCGCTCTGGCTATTATTTTGGTAGTCATTTACTTTTATATCCGGCTAAAATTTTATAATTATTGAACAGGCCAGTATTAATATTAATTGTGACATCTCACCCTTCGGTTGTCAGCTGTTAATTACATTGGCATCACTGTTGCTCTGGTGCATATTTATGCAGACATTTTTATTAACCCTGAGAAATTTTAACTGTGAGTTAGTACTACTATAAATGCATCAGCTTACAGCCATTTAAAACCTGGAGTCCATATTATATTCTATGTCACATGCGATCCCCACTGTGGTCAATCATTATCAAAATAATAATAGCTTATACTTTTGAGTGATTACTATGTGACAGGCACTCTTCTAAAGACTTCACTTATATTAACTAATTTTATTCTCACAGTAGTCCTGTGAGGTAGGTACTATGGTTGTCCCGTTTTCTATATAAGGAAACTGAAGCACATAAAGGTAAATAATTTGCCTAAGATGTTGCAGTCAGCAAGCAAAAGTATCTGAATTTGAACCCACATAGTCTTATTCCAGAACCGATGTTCTTAACAACTAACTTATTAATGTAACTGCTATTACTTTTGTGGTAATAGTAAAGCATGCATTAACTAAATACAGAGATTGCGGAGTTAATGTTCTCCTTTTTGGGGGTGACTGGGTGGCTCAGTCAGTTAAGCATCCAACTTTGGCTCAGGTCATGATCTCATGGTTCATAGGTTTGAGCCCTGCGTTGGGCTCTGTGCTGACAGCTCAGAGCCTGGAGCCTGCTTTGGCTTCTGTGTCTTCCTCTCTCTCTAATCCTCCCCCACTTGTTCTCTGTCTCTCTCTCAAAAATAAATAATAAACATTAAAAAAATTTTTTTTTAATGTTCTCTTCTTTGAAGCTTAACCCCACAAAATACATTAATGTTAATATTTTTAAAAAAGAAAACTTCAAACTTTTGTCTGTCTTAATGGAAATGTGTGTAATGTACTTAATGTAATTATTCTCTATTATGATCAGCATAACTGATTATACTTGGAATATGGTACATAATCTAGCAATGGAATAATATTCAAGACATTTATGATGACACAGTGACAGTGAAGCTAGAATTGGGGAATATTTTGAACCTCTATAAAATTCAATTTTCTGTTGGGTTTGTGTTTTTTGGGGGGGAGGGGATTGTCAGATTTAAATCAGCATTTTTCTGTTACCATTCGTGTTTGAACTTAGAAATAAAATCAAGGGAGGGGTGCCTGGCTTGTTCAGTAGGAGGAGCATGTGACTCTTGATCTCATGGTCGTGAGTTTGAGCCCCACACTGGGTGTAGAGATTACTTATAGATAAAGCGTTAAAACAAAAAAAAGAGAATCAAAGGGAGTGCTGCATTACTCTTTAATGAGCCCCCTCTTGAATGAGTTGATTGGTCTATAGAAGAGATTTAAGCTTTCAGTAGGTGGTTGGGCTAAAAATTCCCTTGGTAACCTTGAAATCCCTTTGTTCCCTTACTGAAGTGTCTGTGTGTCAGAAATAGAGGGCATACTAAAGAAGCCAGCGATGGAGTCCTTAACCACAGAAACCTTTAAAGTTTGGCTGAAAAGAGAAGAACAGAGGAAAAAAATGAGAGACCAATACAACCATTCAATTTAAGTGCTCACTTCTGGGATAGAGACTACATGTTGAAATAGGTTAGAGAAGGCAGAGAATGTTGTGGGCTATTGTCAGTTATCCTAAGTTCATGGTTGTGAGTTAATTAATGACTGTTGTAGAAATTCTATGGTAACTTTAGCCCTGAGCAGATTGTTTACCAAACCCAAGCCTTGCCACTGTCTGTTTCTGAGACTAAGCCACAATACAACATGCTAGTAATTATTAGCAATATCTGCCAGCAGTTTGTTAAATTTTACCCTCATGTGCAGAGGAAATTAAAACTTTGGAGTGGAGATACTCATCTCTCTTTCCGTCTTCCATCTGTAAGCAATAGACAGATCCTGGCTAGCTGTTAGCCGCTTATTGTCCTTTGCATCCTCTTACTATACATAAGTTAATGGTGATTTAAACATTAAAAATGTATTTTGTATATACAAGTTGGTTTTATTGGAAATCCTAGTTTATTTGAAGTCTGCATGAAAGTTTTTTTTCTTTGCAATTAATTCTAAAACTTGGATTGGTTTATTTTTTGCACAGGCAGACACCACCCATCCTTTAACCAAGCACAGAAAAATAGCCTCTTCTTTCCGAGATTCATCGTTATTTGATATCTTCACACTTTCCTGCAATTTACTAAAACAGGTAAGATTGTAGGTTGGGTCCTCCTTCCCAGGCCTCTTTGAAAGGATGAGAATGAGTGGGGACCTGTTAGGGGTCAGCTCCAAGCCAACCCCTTGAGAGTTGGTGCAGCCCTTTAACCATCACCATCTCTCCTACAACACCTGCCTCTGAGATGCAGAAGAAAGTGGCACGCTGACCACTGACATTAGGAAAAGGATTGGAATTGCCCTATTTCAGAGCTGTTCCCCTAAGCAAAGCACAGTAAATGAACACATATCCCAAGGAATCTAGTATAGCACAGAATTTGGGACTTGCTGTTGGCTTTTTTTATACGCACATAAAATCTTCCTTCATGGAGTAAAGGCATGTTAGCTTTATGGTGTTTGGATTCTTAGTGCTCTGAAAGTAGGTTCAGGCTGCATTGTTAGCATACTGAAACAGGCCAGCTCCCCTGCCCCCTGCTGAGTTACAGGCAGCAAATAAACAAGCAACATCTGTAAGGAAAAGTAGATTTTGAATTTTTAACATCCATTTAGATTTCATATCCTGAAGGGGTAGACAGTTATCATATAAGGAAATTACCTGTTTTAAAGCAGAAAATTGGTGTTGTGGTTCATTTGTGGATAGAGTTGAACTAAGAAAACAATGCTCACCTATGAGTTCTACACATTTGTAACAATGTGTAAGGAAGCTTCTCTCTGTAGAAAGCTAAATGGGATTAGCCTCTGGCTGTTTGTTTTTGTTTTGTTGTGGGGGGTTTTGGGGAGTTGGGTTTTTGTTTTTGTTTTGTTTTTGTTTTTAGTCTCTTTTTCCATTATGTCTCAACTTTTAGAAGCAAGTTTGGATTCTTTCTCTTGCTCCATTTAATGATGTTCATCTTCCTCAATTACTTCATTCTACCTCAGAATTCCCAAACATTCCTCAGGTTGGGCAAGCTGCCTGGCAAAAGCTGTTGTACCCCCTGGAGGGGAAAAGCTGAGGGGAAAAGCTTTGGAGAAAACTGAGGATTGACTCCTCCCCACTGATACTGTCAAAAACAGTTAGCCAGCCCGTCACTGAGTTCACAGACGCTATCTAGAAATTATTAGGATCTCATAGCAAATGGAACAACCACACATCCCATATTGCTTCAGAATCCCTTGTGGTCACTGTGTCTACAACATGTAAAGGATAAGTGTCCAAAGAGGGATGTCTTTAAATACCAGTTTCATGTTTTTATGGTAAATAAGGATCTAGGATTTTCATAGTGACGTTAAGGTGATGGAAGTACAGTGTCTTTTGCAGGGGAAAACTTGCTTTATTGAGTTGAAATACTGCCCTCCTTATCTGGCTTAACAGCTTTCTCAGGAGTCTGGCAGCAAGCTGGGAAGAGAGGAGTGATTGTTTGGGGCTCATTATGTGGTCACTTTTACAGGCTTCAGGAAAGAATCTAAACTTGAATGATGAAAGTCAGCATGGCTTGCTCATGCAACTGCTCAAACTCACTCATAACTGCCTAAACTTTGATTTCATCGGCACTTCTACTGACGAGTCCTCAGATGACCTGTGCACAGTACAGATCCCCACCAGCTGGAGATCAGGTAACAGAATTTTACCACCTGGGACAGACTGCTGCTGCTCAGACCTGCACAGCGTCTGTGGGATGACAACCCTTTGCTTGTCGTTAGAGACGATTTAGAAGGTCAGCATCTGCCTTGATAAAGTGAGGAAGAGGTTGTTGGAGGAATCTTACAGATCCCTCAGCCTCAGAGCCTTTTTTTAGTTACTGGGTTACTAACGAATGTAACTTTGACCTTCCTACATTAATCACCTAGAGACCTCTGTGATCTTACTCATTTGACATAATTTCTAGCTTTAAAAATGAAATAAAAGAACTTGTTCTTATTCTGTGTTCTTTAGGATAAAACTTGAACACAGTCCTGATTGGTTTAAGTTCTCTGAGAGTCAGAAAAATGAATCTGTCTCTTAGAGGAGCTAAAACCTAGTTCTCTAAAAACAACAGCGAGGGAAACAAAAAGCCCCTCTTACCTTGTCACTTTGAAAGGAGGTAAACACTGGGAGATAGGAAAGCAGGGAGATGTCCACTGATACATAGTCCCATGTGTACCACTGGCAATGAGCAGACATACTCAGTAACGCACTCCTTTGTCTTTTTCCAGCATTCTTAGATTCTTCAACTCTGCAGCTGTTTTTTGACCTGTATCATTCCATCCCTCCTTCATTTTCACCTCTGGTGAGTCAGGACCACAGTTTCTAAAACAAACCTACTTCTAGAAAGTAGCAATGGTGAATGAGCCTTATGCTTGTTCATTTTGTTGTATAAAATCCTAGAAGCAAGGCATAGAAATAGTGGGGGTAGTTATCTAGCCTTTTGTGGTAAAGCTTGTACCCTAAAGGTTCTTGCAGTAAAGTCTTAACTTAATTCTCTCTAAATTATTCCTGTCTAATGACAAATTGCTGCAGATGTCAAGCTCTTTTGGTCTCATCTTGAATCTGACTTTATACTACACCTCAAATCACAGGCTGGAGTGGGAGGGTTCACCTTGTATTGTCTAAATGAAGATGATCCTGCCCAAGAAAAGTTTTTAAAATCCTCAGGCACATGTTACATAGGTGATAAATGGAAGCTGTAAGGGGAAGACAAATTTGTATACTATCCTGGACAACATTTGAGGGCTCTTGGAAGTAATGCATTTCTTCTTTAAAGCAGAATAATTACCCTCCTCAAATCTCAAAATTATCCAGGTCCTAAGAGATACTGGTCTCGTATTTCAAATTGTTTGGTGTAAAATGCTACTGTACGAAACACAAATAAAACAGGAAAGTAATGGATGTTTTGCATAGTTTTTCTACAGTAGACTGTTTTCCTGATTATTATGGTACTTTTCCAAATGTAGACCTTTGCTTTAGTAGAAACATGAATACATTGCTGTTTGTATCTTTATGTTTACTTCAGGAAAAGGTAGCTCACTCAAGAGGGGTAGTTAGTGAAAGGACTATTTGTAAAGATATGTGGGCAACGTTAAGGGAATCCAACAAGGGGTGGTGAGGTGCCATACACCCTTAAGGGAGTGCAATAGTGGGGAGCCCTTGGGGGCAAGAGAAGGAAACCCTGGAAAGAGCTGAAGCTGTGGCTTAGGGGAGGGCTGGACAGCAGAAGTAGGGACACTGCCAATCATGGCCCAGCCAGGAGTTGAGAGGGGGTGCCTCTCTCTTCCTGCCCTTAATCTCCTGCTAGAACTTTCCAGTGGTTGAGGCCTACTAGAGGCAAGAGGGCAGTGGAGCTTGGCTCTGCTTAGTTAACAGAAGGCAGCTTCTGAAGGAGTAGAGCAGTGTGGAGAAGGATAGAAGATATAGATCTGGAGGGGCAAACAGTGTAAATATCTAACATAGTGGGGAAAGAGAAGTGTTTTCAGTATAAAGCCTGGGTTTTTTTAGGACACAGATATAACTTGGTTATTTCATTATAGCACTACATAGCAAAGCCTGATGAGCCAAAAGTCTTCATGAAACAGAGAAAACCAAATCTAAAACTTTACTTAAACTATGAATTGAATGATATTTTAAAACCTTAAATACATATCTTAACAAGAATCAAAGAAGCCGGTAGGTGGTCAAAGAATAATACCTAAGTGAATTTCTAAACTCTGGATTTAACTAGTTGTTATGGTAACTTGGATCTAATGGGGTTTTTTTTCTTGTAATAAAGCTGTTTCCAATATCCTAAGTTGCATCTTCCTCAACTTTTTCTACATCATTGAAATGGTAGCAGGGGTTGAAAGAAAAGAATTAATGGCATATGTAAGAAGAATATTATAGGAGGGGAAGGAGGGAAAAGATAATATGGAATAGCCATATCATCTTTTTAATCAATTGTGTTTGGATTGCATCTGCTTTTAGGTATTATCCTGCTTAGTACAGATTGCCTCAGTCAGAAGATCCCTGTTTAATAATGCAGAGAGGGCCAAGTTTCTCTCTCATCTTGTTGATGGTGTTAAACGAATACTGGAAAACCCACAGGTAAGATTTTTGAGAATTTATTTTTATTTGAATAAATACATACATATATATGCTGTTGTGGGGGTGGGGGTGATTAGTATATGCCTATCTGTTAGGAGTCAGAAGGAAATCCATCTAGAGGCCACACTTAGCAGAAATCCTAGAGAGCAGTTGGGTGTGTCATTCTTCAGAAGGTTTAAGTGAATCTGTATCTGTAGGCAGTTTCTTGATCCCAAACGAGGGATTTGTATGCTCTCGCTTCAAGAATGCAGGACTTATACAGGAAAAATAGGGAGAGAGCTAGTCATTTTCCCTCAAGAAATGTGGTTTTTGTTTTTGTTTCTTTTTTTTTTTTAATATACATTATTTACCTAAGTGTATAGGGCTGCTTTTAGGTGGGAAGAGAGATAAAGTGCTTTTTCTAATATATACATTCTGTAACTCGATTGCCCTTTTTGTCTTTTTCAGTCCCAGAGATTCAGCCAACACCTACTTTTCTTAAAGTACCACTTCTCTATACTAGGAAATACCATACAAGCATTTCATTTTTAAATATACTTAGTCCTGTCCCTCTGTTTAAAAAAATAAAAAAAAATTTTTTTTTGAAGTTGAAGTATAGTTGTCTCAGAATGTTACATTAGTTTCAGATGTACAACATAGTGAAACAACTCTTTATGTTATGGTATTCTTACCTCAAGTGTAGCTACCATCTGTCACCACACAACACTACTACAATACCGTTGATTATATTCCCTGTGCTGTACCCTTTTATCCCTGTGACTTATTGACTCCATAGCTAGGAGTCTGTATTCCCACTCCCCCTTCACCCATTTTTGGTCATCCCCACAAACCTTCCCCTTTGGCAACCATCAGTTTGTTCTCTGTATGTATAGGTCTGTCTCTGCTTTTTTTTGTCTGTTCATTTGTTTTGTTTTTTAGATTCCACATATAAATGAAATCATATGGTATTTGTCTTTCTCTGTCTGCCTCTCTGTATATATGCACACACATACACACACACACACCACTTTTCTTTATCCATTCATCTGTCAGTGGACACTTACGTTGCTTCCATGTCTTGGTTATTGTGTTGTATATGCTGCAGTACACATAGGGGTACATATATCTTTTCAGGTTAGTGTTTTTGTTTTCTTTGAGTAAATAAATACCCAGTAGTGGAATTACTATATCATATGGTATTTCTGTTTTTACTTTTTTGAGGAACCTCCATACTGTTTTCCACAGTGACTGCACCAATTTACATTCCTCCCAACAGTGCATGGGAGTTTGTTCTTCACCATATCCTCACCACCATTTGTTATTTTTTGTCTTTTTGGGTCAAGATTTTTTGTTTGGTTTAAAGTAAGCTCTACAGGGCGCCTGGGTGGCTTGGTCGGTTAATCGTCCGACTTCGGCTCAGGTCATGATCTCACGGTCCGTGAGTTCGAGCCCCATGTCGGGCTCTGTGCTGACAGCTCAGAGCCTGGAGCCTGTTTCAGATTCTGTGTCTTCCTCTCTCTCTGCTCCTCCCCTGTTCATGCTCTGTCTCTCTCTGTCTCAAAAATAAATAAACGTTAAAAAAAAAACATTTTAAGTAAGCTCTACACCCATTGTGGGGTTTGAACTCATAACTCTGAGATCAGGAGTAGCATGCTCTAATGACTTAGCCAGCCACGTGCCCCAGTATTTCTTGTCTTTTTTTAACTAGCTATTCTGACAAGTGTAAAGTGGTAGTATCTCATTGTGGTTTTGAGGATTAATGATATTGAGCATCTTTTCATGTGTCTGTTGGACATCTACATGTCTTCAGAAAAATGTCTATTCAGATCCTCTGCCCATTTTCTAATCAGGTTGTTTTTTGGTGTTGAGTTGTAGGAGTTCTTTATATATATTGGATGTTAACTCTGTATTTATATCATTTGCAAATATCTTCTCCCATTCAGTGGGTTGGTCGTTTTTTCATTTTGTTGATGGTTTCCTTCACTATGCAAAACCATTTTATTTTGGTATAGCCCCAGCACTTTATTTTTGCTTTTGTTTCTCTTGTCTGAGGACACATATCTAAAGAAATGTTGCTGTAGCCAATGTCAAGAAGTTGACTACCTACATTTCCTTCTAAGAGTATAATGGCTTCAGATCTCACATTTAAGTCTATAGTCCATTTTGAGTTTATTTTTTGTGTATGATATAAGAAACTGGTCCAGTTTCTTTTTTTTTTTTTTTTTTTGCATGTAGCTGTCCAATTTTCTCAGCAGCATTTATTGAAGACTGTTAAAAATGCATTTATTCATTTAACAAATACACAGATCACCTACTATGTGCCAGGGATGTGTTGGTGAACAAAACAAAGTATGCTAATAGAGGAAGACCTGTGTAAGAAAACAGATATGTTTGTCTAATATGCAAGCAAATCCAAAGTGTTTGATATAAGTATGAAGTAAAACACATAAACATTCTAATATAGGACTAAATTTATTATAACAATGGTGATATAATGTAAATAAACTAAACATTTGTGTAACTTTGCCACTGAAGTGTTAGTCTTATTTAATGATCTGACAGATGTGAGAATGAAAATTTCATAATTTTTTTATCAGTATAAGACCAGTCATATCTTAGAATGTGCTCCTTTTATGCTATTTAATAGCTGCTTTAGGCAATTAATGTGATCCTTCTGGGCTTCTATTTCAGACTCTTTATTGATGCTAGAAATTTTATCTCACAGGATGATTTTTATGAACACATGAAATAATAGATGCGACCGTCCCTTTTTAAAAACAACTTTTAAAAAAAATTGTTTTTAAACATCCTAACAGAAGTTTCATTCTTTTTTTTTATTATTATTATTAATTTTTTTTTAAACATTCATTTTGGAGAGACACAGCACAAGTGGGGGAGGGGCAGAGAGAGAGGGAGACACAGAATCCGAAGCAGGCTCCAGGCTCTGAGCTGTCAGCAAAAAACCATGACTCAGGGCTCGAACTCACGAACCGCAAGATCATGACCTGAGCCAAAGCTGGGCGCTTAACCAACTGAGCCAACCAGACACCCCGAGATGTGTCATTCTAAGGGAGGACCTGTAGCTCAGAAGTTAAAGTAGATTCTCCTTTCCCCTCATGCCATCCCAAATGTCACTCTGGAAGTATAGTGAATCACATTTTACATTTCATTTTCCTTCTGTGCTGTCACCAGAGTTTATCAGACCCAAACAATTACCATGAGTTTTGCAGACTACTGGCCCGATTGAAGAGTAACTATCAACTGGGAGAATTAGTAAAGGTGGAAAACTACCCTGAGGTCATCCGATTGATAGCTAACTTCACAGTGACCAGCCTACAGGTTTGTCTTTGATTGCTTGTCTCTCTCTTACCTACACATAGGAACCTTTTCTCTGGCTCATTGGTTTTAAACTTCTAAGAATACAGGCAGACCTCGTTTTCTTGCACTTCACTTTATTGCGCTTCACAGATACTGCATTTCTGACAAAGTGAACGTTTATGGCACCCCTGCGTCGAGCAAGTCTTCTGTCTGTGCCATTTTTCAGCACCATTTGTTCACTTCATGTCTCTGTGTCACATTTTGGTAATTCTCCCAATATTTCATGCTTTCTCATGTGTATTACAGTGATCTGTGATCAGTGATTACAGCTTCCTGAAATCTCAGATGATGGTTAGCATTTTTAGCAATAAAGCATTTTTTAATTAAGATATATACATTGTCTTTTTAGACATAATGCTATTGCACACTTAATATACTACAGTATAGTGCAAACATAACTTTCTTATGTGCACTGGGAAACAAAAAATTCATTTGACTCACTACTGTAGTGGTCTGGAATCAAACCCGTGGGTGTGCCTGTATTCCCTTTTTTCCCTCAAGCCAAAGTGAATAGAAGTGTAGGGCAACTCTGCAGAGTAGTTCTTGCAGCCTACTCATTTGCATTTAAAAAAGTGCAAGGATTTGGTTAGAGGCATTTGTAGGAATTGCAGGGATAATATTTAGATTATCACTCTGAAAAAGGCAAGATTGGAACAGGGAGCTAGACAGAAGAGGGAAGAGTTAGTGACATCTTTATCTTAGTCACGTAGTATAAGGCAGTGGTTCTCAAATTTTATGGCTTGATTCAAAATCCTCTGGAGTTTGATGAAAAATGCAAGTGCTTGTCTTACCTCCATAATTTCTGCTTCAGTAGGTCCAGGGTGGAGCCTAAGTGTCTCTGTGTCCAACAAGTTCTCCCGGTGATCCTCATGGATACTAATGTTTGAGAACCACTTATGCAAGGCTTTCCTTGTGGGAAGGTTTACACAACCAGGATAGAACAGCTCTTTTTATTAGATGGTTAATCTCTGAAATACTAATAACTACATTGGATGAGTTGTCATGCACAGAACAAAGCCCATAAAAATCTGTCTTTTTTTTTCCCCAAGTCTTTATCCTTTGTGTCAAGTGGCATGGGACTAATGTTTGTGTACAGAAATGAGAAGTATACTTCCTACTCTTTTGGCTTTCCTTAGCACTGGGAATTTGCCCCGAATAGCGTGCACTATCTCCTGAGCCTGTGGCAGCGGTTGGCAGCCTCTGTGCCATACGTGAAAGCCACAGAGCCCCACATGCTGGAAACTTATACTCCTGAGGTCACCAAAGCCTATATCACATCCCGTTTGGAATCTGTGCACATCATACTGAGGTAAGGAACCTGGGACAGGGTTCTGTATTCTCTCCCCAGTTGCCTGGTGTTGGACTTGCCAGAGATTAGACACCCACTTGGCAAAGGCATTCTTGACATGATTCTCTTTTGGAGCTAATGCTGTTAATGGCCATTTTTTCATGTCAGCAGAATAGCAGATGAGAGCATAAAATCTGAAAGAATAGTCTTTCTCTTTAACATACTTATTATGTCCCTCTTTTTTGCCATCCTTAGTAATATCTTTGACTACTAGGAATATCAGTATACTGTTTGTCCTTGCCACTAATTTCCTTTAAACATGAGAGGAATATTTATAAGCTATAGATGATAAGAATTATGTATAAGCTATAGGTGCTTTATTTTCCCGAAGAAATAAATGGATAAATAAGATGACACAATCCACAGCTTACTAGGAGATGATCCTAGGCAGTGGATAGCCGATTGTATTATAGGAACACATGGTTTCTGTCTACCTTGACTGTTAACTAGACCAGAAATCTATAGCTAAAGAAATGTTAGACCCTTTCAAAAATGACTTGTATAAAGTGAAGTTATTCTTTGTTTAGGGACCTTTCTTGTAGATTTTTTTGTTAGCTGTTTTTCAGGGTAGTTTACTTGGATTCTGAAGGTCTGAGGTACTTTTAAAATCAGATCTTAATTGGCTCAGAGTCAAATACATTTAATTGCCATGAGTGATAGTCTCAACTGTTAATGACTTGAATCATTTCAAAATCCAAGTATTTGTGAAGCCCACTAGAAAGCATCATTCTCTCTCTTTTTTTTTTTTTTTTAACATTTATTTTTAGAGAGAGCACAAGCAGGAGAGGGTCAGAGAGAGAGGGAGACAGAGAATCCCATGGAGGCTCCGCGATATCATTGCAGAGCCCGATGTGGGGCTGGATCTCACAAACCATGAGATCGTGACCAGAGCTAAAATCAAGAGTCAGACACTTAACTGACTGAGCCCTCAGGAGCCCCGAAAGCATCATTCTCTTAGTGACATAGTTTCTGTTCCTGAGGATTCAGCTGGTTTCATTGAGGCAGTGTTGAGGAGTGGTTAGACGTGCAGGCTCTGTGCCCAGGGAAGCCAGTTAATAGCTGTATGCTCTTGGGCAAGGTTATTCGAAGGATCACACAGCTATGTCCTGGCCAAGTGTGTGGACCATGGTGCACCCACAACTGTGAACTCTAGCTGTAGTGGGGGCGGTGTTGCAGCCGCTGGGGTGTCACACTACAATGTAGCAATAGACAAAGAGCTTGCAGTATGACAAGATTTTTAAATCTAGGAGCAGTAGGTAAGGTAGGACCTGGTATAGATCCACAGCGCCTCAACTGCAATTCTGAAATCCAAGATCTAGAACCAAATTTTCTCATCAGTTTGGAATGAAAATGCATTTGGTGGCAAAACTTGGCATGTGCTAGTATGAGCCCATTTATAGTTTTTTCTAAAACTTATGTTTTTTGTGACTATTCATAATATTGATACATTTTGCTACAGGAATGTTGTATTTGATACCCCAGAGAGTCCATTGAGGGTTCATATTATATGGTAGAAGCATTCATATTGCTTCATTAAAATCTGGAGATTTCTGGAGATTGGGCCACAAAGACCGCACACGAGGACAGGATATTTGTAGTCCCAAAGGTTATTATAGTCAAGGACCAAGAGCCCCTGGGGTGAGAAGCATAAGATAGAGAGGGTTGAGGCAGACGAATGTTAAGGGAGCAGTTGTTCAGATCAAAAGACTGGACACGAACACACAGAATCTATCTAAAGAAGACGCATGCTAGGGTGACGACACTGGTCTTCCCACTTTTTATATATGTTCCTTCTGTGCAAAAGGGAGTGTAGGGATGTGGGCCTCTACCAGTGTAAGTGTTGGCTAAATGCAGAAGAACAAGAGCTGTCGTGGTAAGGAAATCAATGGCATATTTTAAGAGAGCCGCCTTCTTCTTCCCTCGGGAGCAGGGATGGACTGGAAGACCCTCTGGAGGACACAGGCCTGGTGCAGCAGCAGCTGGACCAACTGTCTACTATCGGACGTTGTGAATACGAGAAGACCTGTGCACTCCTTGTGCAGTTGTTCGACCAGTCTGCCCAGTCCTATCAGGAGCTGCTACAGAGCGCCAGCGCAAGCCCCATGGACATCGCCGTGCAGGAGGGTGAGTGGGTGGGGGATGCGGCCTGTTAGGCGGTGCTGCCGGTACCCCTTCACTCATTGCCACCTCTCTCTCTCTTTTTTTAATGTTTATTTTTGAGACAGTGCAAGTCGGGGAGTGGGGGAGGGAGGGAGAGAGGCGAGACACAGACTCCCAAGCAGCCTCTGCACTGTCAACACAGAGCCAATCAGGGCTCCACGCAGGGTTCCTCCTACTCACGATTTTGACCTGGGCCGAAATCAAGAGTCAGATGCTCAGCCAACTGAGCCACCCAGGCGCCCCTTATCACCACCTCTCTTTCCTCCCTTTACCCCAAAATGACTCTTCCATCATTAGTTACCTCCATCTGCACAAAAGGCTATTATAAATAAATGCCACAGGTAGCTGGGGAAGAGTAACCAAAATCTTATCTACATGGATGTCTTTAACTTCAAGAAAGTACTGGACTCTAAAAGTAATGACCTTGTCTGATAGGAGAATGTCTGTTACCTAATGAATTTCCCCCTTGGCATCACCCTTAGCAGAGTGGGGTGATAGCTATACTCTGTAGGAAAAGTTAGGCATTATAGCTTTACCATAGTGTTCTTAAGATTACAGAAGCCCATAGTAAGAAATGAACCTCACTGTGAGGAAATTTCTTCAATGAAGTAACCACTGGAGTGGACACTAATAGATCTTCTTCCTGTTGCAGGAAGGCTGACATGGCTGGTTTACATCATTGGCGCAGTGATTGGTGGCCGGGTTTCATTTGCCAGCACTGATGAGCAAGATGCTATGGATGGCGAGCTTGTCTGTCGGTAAGTGGTCTCACAGAGGCTTTCTATTTCACTGCTGTGACTGCCACCGCTCCTTTTGGTGTTCTCAAACCACGGGAGCCTGGCCTGCTTCTGTTAGTGCTTTCCTCCCCATGTATAGAATGTAATCTCACAAACCTGATTGCCCATGAAAATGAAGGTCCAACTGCAGACATTTTATAAATACATTTTATAAATATAGCAGGAATTCTACCTTCAGCTTTTACTGAGGAAACATCTGCAGTAATTCAGCAAGGAAATGATAGATACAGAATTAGGAAAATGACAGTAGGGAGTAGCTTTTAGTTTTAAGGACAGTATCTCAGAGTTAATGAAATGTGGACTACTTTTGCAATAGCAGAGTGAGACTAATAGGAAACTGTGGTTCTTCAAATATTTCCAAATATGGAATTGCAGAGTTTCTGCAGCCTTTCAAATCTCTTGACATAACTTTTCCACCCAGAGGATTTCAAGTTACTTTGTACCTGTGATTCTTATCCATCTTTCTAAAAAAACCTATAAATGAACATTTAATGATTTCTAAAATTTCACCTAACACAGAAATAAAAAGGCAGGATTTTTTAATACTCTATTGCAGAGGTTCTCAAACCTTTTCACCAAGACTGTTCGTCCTCTTAAAAAGTATCGAGGATCTCGGGGCCCCTGGGTGACTCAGTCCATTGAGCATCCAGCTCCTGATTTTGGTTCAGGTCATGATTTCATAGTCATGAGATCGAGCCCCACATCAGGCTCTGTGCAGAGCATGGAGCCTACTTGGGATTCTCTCTCTCTTCCTCTTTTTGCCCCTCCCCTGCGCACATGCATGCTCTTCCCCTCTCTCCCTCTCTGTCTCTCTCTCAATAAATAAACTTTAAAAATAAATAAATAGTATTTGAGAATCTCAAAGAGCTTTTGTTTATAAGATATAGCTATCAAAAGGACACCCGGGTGGCTCAGTCACTTAAGCTTCCCACTCTCGGTTTCGGCTCAGGTCATGATCTCACGGTTTCATGAGTTTGAGCCCCGTATCATGCTCTGTGCTGGTAGTGTGGACCCTGTTTGAGATTCTCTCTCTCCCTCTCTCTGCCCCTCCCCTGCTCACACTGTCTCTGCTCTCTCAAATTAAATAAAACTTAAAAAGAAAATAAGATACAGCTATTGATATTTTTCGTATTAAAAAGTAAAACTGGGGTGCATGGCTGGCTCAGTAGAGCATGCAACTCTTGATGTCGGTGTTATGAGTTTGAGCCCCACGTTGTGTGTAGAGATTACTGAAAATCTTTTTTAGGGGCGCCTGGGTGGCTCAGTAGGTTGAGTGTCTGACTTTGGCTCAGGTCATGATCTCACAGTTAATGGGTTCGAGCCCCGTGTCAAGCTGTGTGCTAACAGCTCAGAGCCTGGAGCCTACTTCAGATTCTGTGTCTCCCTCTCTCTGTCTGTCCTTCCCCCACTCATGCTCTGTCTCTCTATCTCTCAAAAGTAAATAACATTCCAAAAAAAATCTTTTTTAAAAAATAAAAATAAGTAAAACTGAGAAAGTTTAAATTTATTCATTTAAAAATAACAATAAGCCCAAAACATGTCAACAGAAATAATGTTTTTTTAAATATTTTTCAAAAAAATTAATGAGAAAAGTGTCTTTGTTTTAATGTGTGGCCCAGAAGTCAGCTGGATTCTCAGATCTGTGTCCGCATTCAGTCTGTCATGATGTCATGCGTCTGGTAGCCACTGGACACCCCAGTGCACCCTCCTGTCAGAATGCAAGTAGAAGAGCAGGTCATGTTTCAGTATTGTGTGACCTTGGGGAACCGCCACCCTGAAGGTTTCTGAACTTTGAGATGCTCTCCTTAGAGATAAGCACATTTTAACATGATGCCTTAGAATATATTGGTTCCCAGACATTTCAATCCGTAATTCCTATTCTGAAAATTCCCATTTGTCTGTTATCAGATGCCCGTATGCCCTTAGGTGCCTTAATCCTGACAAAAGTCTTCACGGCATGTCACACTGGCATTTTTTGAAGAGCCGACCAAAGATTTGATAAGGATGAAAGCAAATAAGCTTTCTGATTCAGCAGCTTGGTGTGACACTGTGTGTGTGTCCTAATATAAATTGAAGACAGTGTCTTGTATCCTCGTTTCTCACACTGAGTGTTACAGCATCAGGCCTGAGTCTGATTCACTCATGATGTGTCGGAAATAGTTTATCACCTGTTCTCATGTCATCAAAATGTCAGATGACTTGCTTGTAATAACACTCATTCAGTACTTATATGCTTGCATTCCAGCATTCTTTCGCCAGGAAAAGGCTCGGGGAAAAGAGACAAGGTCACAGTAGCACAGGGATGAGGTCACGGTGGTATATCTGCTCTTGGTTCCTGGAGCTTTTACCTACCTGTGGGCATTGTCCTTCATGGGTCCATTCCCTTCATGGCTCTGTGGGAAAAAAGATTGAGGACCATGGGCTTAGTCCAGTCTCCCTCGTTTTATGGGTGAGGAATTGGGACTCAGAAAATAAATTGCTTTACTCAAGGTCTCACAGAAGTTTCAGGAAGACCAATACCCCAATACTGGTCGGGGGCGGGTGGGGTCCACTATTTTTAAGCTAATTATGAGTTCTGATTCAGCCTACGGTCTCAATGGACTAGAAGTTTTAAACATCCAACCGGACATTCATATTCATTCTCTGGCTATGGTTCCTATGGGGGCAGAAATAGAGAATTTTGTTCTCTCAGCAGAGCATAGAGCCTGTAGAGAATGCCTTTTAGATAGGATGGGTAAGGAGAGGAGACACATATGACCATTGGAGGGTAGGTTGGATTTTCTAAAGTGACCAGGATATCCTGCTGTTGAGAGAATCATTGCTCTTCTTCCTCTAGGGTGCTCCAGCTGATGAACCTGACAGATTCTCGCTTGGCTCAAGCGGGTAACGAGAAGCTAGAATTGGCCATGCTGAGCTTTTTTGAACAGTTTCGTAAGATCTACATTGGGGACCAGGTGCAAAAATCCTCTAAGGTAACAGACTCTCAGTTGGCTCTACTTCTTTCTCACTTGGGCTTGCGGAATTGCTAACTAAGAAACATGTGATAACAATTCAGACACGGGTTTTAGTATCAGGATAGTCCACGTCTCTTCTTCATCTGTAGAATTTTGAGAGATTCATCAAAGAATTGGGTCCGTCTCTCTAATGCTCCCTATGCTTAACAAATGGCCAGTCAAAACATCTGTTGGTCTCAACACTGGCAATTCTCAGTTTCTGTACATGAATTGATACTGAGAACAGCAGAAGGTTTTGATAGTCTTTATAATCTCAGGGTCGAAGGGGACTGGTAAGATAGCTCAGCATCTATCCAGTGTCAAGTAATACTTCGAAACTAGCTTAATCCCTTCAACAAAGACTTCCCCTACAGTTTTGTCCATTTTCTTCCCGCATCTTACCCCTGAATAAGGACGAACACAGTACTGAGATGTGATTTTTCTAATCCATATTTTCTGATTACTTTCTCTTCCCTTAACACAACACCAGCTGTACCGCCGACTCTCAGAAGTTCTGGGCTTGAATGATGAGACCATGGTCCTAAGCGTCTTCATAGGAAAAATGTAAGTGTTTGGCTTGCCATCAGCAAGAGTCCCTTGCAACTGTAAAATGTGATCTTGGCATTATGCTGCCAGTGCCTTGGTATTCCAGCATTGATCGTTTGCGTCAGAAAATTGTGCATTTGAGTGTGTGACAAGCTGTGCTTAGAGATATGGCCCGGCCCCAGAGCATTCCAGGCTTGTACAGGCAAGGATTTAATTTTGCTCATGTGGAATCTCCTCTATAGCCTCTGGAATCACCGGTGAAACCCTGTCATGGCATTAGCAAAATGGACATCCCTCCCCAGAGGTGCTCAGCCTCTCACCCAATCACCCTGCTGCCAGAGATGCCCAGAGTAGGCATTCGTTTTCTGGTGCTGATTTCCACTAGGTGTGCCCCCCCCCCCCCAGGAGGAGAGCCCCACTTTAAAACAGGCTTATTCCTCTCAAGAACTATCACACTCTTGAAGAGTCTTGAATCTGCAAAATCTAGTGCTATTTGAACTGTCTTCAAAGTTGGAGCTCCTAATTGGCCCTTTTTTTGTTTGTTTGCTTTTTTTTTTAAGTTTTGCCCCCTTTGTTTACATTTTCCCCTTTTTAGGAGCTCAGTATCTCAAAGCACACAACTAGGAGCTAAATATTTTACCCAGGGCTGTGTGCAAAGTGACATTTTTCCCCTTCCAGCCATCCCAATCCTAAACACCCATATTCATGAGCTGGTTAATAATTTGATGCAAAAAGCAAAGGGGGTCTAAAGGACTCTGCCAGCCAAGAACCCGGAAGCAAGGGCTACTAGAATTCTGCAGCTGACAGTGGATGGCGCAGGTGCAGAATTGCATACGTCTGCATGTTATCACTGCCGCAGAAATCTCTTACCCTTGCTGCAGAAATCAGCCCTGGAGTGCCCCAGAATTCCAAGGGCCTGGGTATGGGCCAGTGTAGCTTTGGAACCAAGTAGTGAAGATTATCTGAAGGATAATTTTTCTAGTCAACCAAATGTAAGTACGGAGATTTTATACCCATTTTTTGTGGTTGTGATGTCTGTGAATTGGTGATGCAGATGTGTGGTGACTCTTGGTGGATGATTTTCTTCTTCTTCCAACCCTCAAGGAAACCAGGCAAATCAAAAGTATCTCCTGCTTTTTTTTTCTTTTTGTCCTCCAGCATCACCAACCTGAAGTACTGGGGCCGCTGTGAACCAATCACTTCCAAGACACTACAGCTTCTCAATGATCTCTCCATTGGATATCCTTTTCTAAGCCGGTTTCTGTGCACAGCAGGAACTGTGGCTTGCCACAGTCTTAGAAATCATGGCCTCCTGCTGCTTCCACTTTAATTTAGCTTTATGTGTGCTCAGGTATTCTCCATTCTCCTAGGAGCCAAAGCCAATACCCACACAGAATCCAGGGAGAATTCCAGACTCCAAATAGGAGCCACCCCATAAGCTAACAGTTTCTACAGATTTATGCCTGGTTATCTCTAAGATCCAGAAATACATAGCAGAGCTGTCTGATCAGTATGCACTCTGTGGCCATGATTTTTGCATCCCCAGTGATGACAGAGTCCACCTTGATTGTCACCCTGTTGCTAGAAGCAGCCTGATTCCAGGCCCTGCAGTAAAAGTAGTGGCTGTATTCCCTCTTGGCCTGGACCAAGTCTCCTATAAAGTTTGAATTGCTCTTGAGGCAGGCTTCCACAATCAGGGGTCTACAAGAGACTAAACCCTATAAAAATTAGTGACTTTTAAGATTGTACGTAACTAGTGCCATTCTAAATGCATAAGAGAGAACCTAATTCACCACACACCGTGGATGCCTTAGGCAGGGATTTAGGGCTTAATTTGCTCTTAGGAGCCTCAGTGAGAAAAGCTGTCCTAGGATATTCATGATTCTTGGGGGGGAACTGCTGGGTTTTATCTCTTTTCTTACAGATAGGAGTTTGGTATGGGTATTCTGTCATCAATCAGTTAAATACTGCTTAGAAGAAAACACATTTTTCCCCCCGTTTGGCAGGTGTTATATTCAAGTGCTTAAGGAAAATAAGATAATCTGGGTATGGAATTCATAGCCAAGAAAGAAACTACTTTATCCTAGAAAGTTGCATTCTGCATTAAAGATTCTTCATTTGCACACACTTTCCTTGACCTTCTTTCTTTGTCTTCACATACAGTAGTGTAAGGAAACTAGTGAAGCTTAGTGCGGTACAGTTCATGCTGAACAATCACACGGTGAGTGATTTAGCACCTCTTCCCGGTTCTCCTCTCCAGCCAGCCACCCACACTTCCTCAGCCATATAAGGGGAATGTTTCAATTGAGGTCCGTAGTGCCCCCACAGCCAGAGACTGCTTCCTGACTCCCTTCACACTGCCAGATCACACTTACTCTCATTTGAGCTGCTCTTTGGAATCCAAATTATCTGAATTATGGTGAAGCTGCCTACTATTATTCATAGAAAGATAAATTAGTTGTAGATAACAACAATCATTAAAAAAATTTTTAATCCCACTCATACCCTTAAGGAATGACGATGTGGCCATTAGCTTGAAACGGCTCCTTAATTCTGAAATTCCTGGCTTGCCTTCCGCCTGTGACCCATGTCTTTATCTTTTTAACTTGTCTTCCTTTTTTTTAATAGAGCGAGCACTTTTCATTTCTGGGTATTAACAATCAGTCCAATCTGACAGACATGAGGTGTCGGACTACGTTCTACACGGCACTTGGGCGTCTCCTCATGGTGGATTTAGGTACTGCAATAAATCCTAGAGGCTCGCGTAGTAGTCTGGCATTGTTCTAAATTCTTACTTGAGCATGGAAAACTAGATGTGGGGGAGGTCTTTCCTGTTGTTTCATCAGTAACAAAACTGTCTGAAATAACGATCTGATTTCACCAAGAACAGATCATGCTATAATGGTCCCTGTAACTGGAAGAGAAGAACTATATGTGCCAGAAGTTTTCATCTGATGTGCAGTGATTTTTAAAACCTATTTCATACTTGTCCTCAGAAAGTTAAGAGAATTGAGGCCTAAATGCATGTTGTTGGCCAGATAACCCTCTACCCCACATGAAGGTGCAACCCACTCAAGACAGTCAACACAACTTTTCATGCCCCCCTCCCCCCCCCGCCCAGTTCACTAGCACATGTGAACCCACAAGGCTTAAGAGCCTTTGTAGCTGCCATGTGATATTAGCAGTTTGGGGTCAACTAATGACTGAAACGCAGCACTGTCTTCATTCTGAGCTATTTAAGTTCAATCCTACTATATAACATTACAGAACCTTCCAGGTTTATGGAAGATTAGTGAAAAGAGAGAAGTGTGAAGAGAGCCTCCACAGGCACCTGACTCCAGTACGAGTCTCATCAGGTTCTCATACACCAGACTCGGTCCTTTCTTAACTGACTGTCAGCTGTCACTTAAGGAGAAGTAAATAAAAACCTAGTACCTCATACACATAGGAACCTCTGGTATTGTCAGACACAATGTGGACATCCCTGGACTGGATGACTTCTGGCCATTTTCTAGTTTAAAAATTCTCTCTGTATATTTTATTCTGAAATTAGTACTCATACCCGTGGGGATGATAAAGGGGCCCCCTTGAATTATCCTCGGGTCTGCTCATCTTTCATACTATCTTATTTTCCTTGCATGCATAGCTTTGAATTTTTTATATTGGAGTCACACCCTGGGTTGTTTACCTTTCAGGAGAGGATGAAGATCAGTATGAGCAATTCATGCTGCCACTCACAGCCGCATTTGAGGCTGTGGCCCAGATGTTTAGCACTAATAGTTTCAACGAGCAAGAGGCAAAGGTGAGTCCTTCACCCACTGATTGACCAGTTTCTGCTTTTGGGCAGCCTCTGACAGAAACTAGATTAGCTATTACTACAGAAAATAGTGCTCATCCATACATTTCCCACTGATTTCACTTCTATTTAATCTCTTGGGCTCCTGGGATTTTGAAATCGACAAACCAGTAGAGATTTATAAAGTCTTTTGTTTTTATGTTAAAGTGTTTTCTTATGTAATACTTACGATTTTTGTCTACATTTTCAAATGTAGTAGCATAAAGTTATTTTGTGTGTTTTCCTATTGTTTTTTGATCTCTGGTTGTATCTTTAGTTATGTGTCACCTCTCAGTTTTAATACTGCATATTTGTGCTTTCTCTTTCCTGGATCAGTCTTGCCAGAAATGTGTCAACTTTATTAGTCTTTGCAAAAACAAAACAAAACCCTGTTATATCTTTGTTTTCTACTTCATTCAGTCTGCTCTTTATGTTTATTTTCATATGTTTTTCTTGGGGTTTTTCCATTCTAACTTTTCAGCCCTCCTTCTTTCCTAATGTAATCATTTAAAGCTATAACTGTCCCTCTAGGCATATTATTCCACATGTTGGTTTACATAATGTAAAATTTACCAGCTTAACCGTTTTTTAGGTGTACAGTTGAATAGCATTAAATATATTAACACTGTCATGAAATAGGCCTCCAGAATCTATAATTTTTGTATGTAACATTTTCATTTTCATTCAGTTCTTTGGATTTTCTAATTTCCATTAAGATTTCTTCTTTGACAGGAGTCATTTAGAAGGGTGTATGAATTTCCACATATATGGAATTTTAAAGTTGCCTTTAGTTATTGATTTCTGGCTCTCAGAATTATCATTTCTTGATTTTTGCTCTCCTCATCTTCACACATACCTGCTCTCTTTGTCTATAGATCTCTGGACCAAAACCAGAAGATACTAGGCTATTAATATTTGTAGGACATAGGACTTTTTTGCAGTGTTCATAATGATGCTGAAGCTGAATTATAGTCACCAAATAGCCAGAAGTATTGCCCCAAGATGCCAGGCTTTACCTAATATTCTAAAATTCTGTTTTCTTCTCTAGAAAGCCTCTTAGTTTTCTGTCTCTAAATCATCAGGGAAGTCACAGAGCAACACCACTTTGCCCGGCTGTCTCCCCTCTTTCTACCAGTGTTTTGAGATAGGTACTATTCAGAGCTGAGTTTAGTGTGGAGCATGTCAGTAACTTGAGCTGGAGTACTAACCAGTACCAAGGATAATTGAGGGATATCACTGAATAGCAGCCCTTTTCCCCATCACTTTATTTCCATACCAAAGCAGGTGAAATTAATGAAAAGAACCATTTTGGCCACGAATTGCAAGCATTTTCCACATCTTTGTCACACCTCATGTAATAAGTTTTTTAAAGTTGCTGTGTCTTAGATTTGAAGACAGGTTATGGTATCAGTTTAGGAAGAGAATTGTCTGCTTAAAGCAGGCTGTTAGAAGTACAGTCAGTTTTGTTTTTTTAGAGAGAGTGTGTGAGTGGGGGAGGGGCAGAGGGGGAGAGAGAGGGAGAGAGGGAGGGAGGGAGGGAGGGATGAAGAGAGAGAGAGAGAATCCCAAGCAGGGCTGTCAGTGCAGAGCCCGACACAGGGCTCGATCTTACGAACTGCAAGATCATGACCTGAGCCAGAATCAAGAGTCAGACATTAACTGCCTAAGCCACCCAGGCGCCCCAGAAGTACAGTCATTTTTGGCAAATGAGGCAGGACACCCAAATGTGCCCGTGTCCTTGAGCCTGTTGATTATCAGCTTTTAAAAGCAGTCTTCCTGCTATTCAGGGCCCACGGGACAAGTAAAAGTCCTACTGAGAAACAGAGGATTTGGAGTCTCGATGGTATGAGTCTTAACCCTGGCCCTCATGCCACCTAGCAGCATGATGGCACAGTATCTGCCTCTTAGGCCTCCATCTCTTTCACTGTGAAAGTGTACTTTACCCTCCAACATTTACACATCAGTCTTATTTCCAGGGCCTCCAACCAGGGCTGGTAAGATGGAGGCTGCTGTGTTTCCTCCCTGCAGGATCTGCATTTGATTTCCTGTGGTGCTGATGCCTTTGTAACTAGGTGTGGTACCAGACCTTTCAGATATGTGGTCCCTCTGCCTCTTCTTGTGTGGACTTTTTGGCCATTTTTATCCTCTTTTTTCCTAACTCTTCTTCAATCAAGCTTTTTTGCTCTTCTCCTTTTTACTTAGAACTTAACCATATTAGTGTCTTAAAACTTTATCAGCTTCTGTTTTTGCTGTGATGGATCAGGAACCATTGCTTTTTCTTAGTAGATAACAGGCTTACAAAACTAATTTTCTAAGTGAAAAGATTCCATTCTAGTAGGGAAGAGATCAGTTCGGAATATCTGGGAAGGAGTATTTGTTGAATGGTGGAAGAATTTGATTACACATTTGTGAAATCCCCATCAAGTAGTTATAGGTTTGGTTTTTCTTCTGTTTTAACCTACTTTTGCCTTCTACTACAGCGAACTCTGGTTGGCCTAGTAAGAGACCTGAGAGGGATAGCTTTCGCCTTCAATGCCAAGACCAGTTTCATGATGCTGTTTGAGTGGATGTATCCTAATACAGACCAGGAGCGTGCTACTGCAAGCCTTAACTGGAGGGTGGATGGGCGGTGTAGTCATGGGGGATGAGGGTGGGCAGGGTTAGGGAGGCAACGAAGGCAAGGAGTTGCCCCCAAAGGCAACTCGTAAGCTCCCATTCCATAGTGGTGTGATGGCATAGCGCTACCTGCTCCCGTGAGAGAGATGGGGAAATGAACGAAGTCGTTTCCTACCACTTTCTTTTCTGGGCCCCAGATATAAAATGCCTGTGGAGCTGCGGCATGTGAATTTTGCCACACTTAGAAAAAAGAGACATTTCGATCTACTAAGAAAAGACAGCTTCCCTAGGAATTAGAAAGCCTAACCTTGGATTCATAACCTTGAACAAATCATTTCATATCTGACTGCCTGTTTCTCCAGTAGCTATATAACGGAAATAGCTGCTTCCCTGTCACGAAGGGATAAGAGGATAAATAACAATATGAAATACGTTATGCTCTTCAGAAGAAAATCATTATGTAAATTACAGCACATTATTAGATGCCTATGAAAATTTTAAGAACACACAGTCTGGTTAGAAAGACTGCAAGATTAACAAGCAGGAGGCAGGAAATTAGAGAACTTTAACTTGACAGTTTGTGCTTGGCCAATGCGGAGAGATTATTTTAAATTCTGTACCTTTCTGGATTCAGAATTTTTCCTTAGCTTTTCATTTACAGATATCCATCCTACATGCCAATTCTCCAGCGGGCAATTGAGCTATGGTACCATGATCCAGCCTGTACCACACCTGTGCTCAAGCTCATGGCTGAATTAGTTCATAATAGGTAAGCAAGAGGAAATTTTCAAAGGGCACAAGTGCCCTTTTACCCAAGAGAATTCTAGGAGAAATTATTTCATCTAATGTTTTGGGCAGATTGTGAAAGATAATAAGACTCACTGCTAATAGAATTTGCAAAAAATATCTATAAAAGTTCACGTATGTATATTTTTGTATGTTTGGAAAAAGGGTGCCCCAGCCACACAAAGCCACAGCTGCTTGCAGGAAATAAGTCACCTTGAAAAGAGTCCCAAGATACCCATTCTTACAAGAAGTGAATTTGGCAACCAACATTCTGATTTTGCCACCCACATATAAAAGTTAACACTCAGTAATCGTGCCATGCCTACCACATTTCAAAGTTCTCATTTCAGAAGGACTACTTGAGAATGATGCCGGGTGCATTAGAATACCGTTTTAAGAAAGGTATCTATTTGCGAGATTGCAGCTGGATTGGTAAAGATTTACTTAAGAAGAAAGTAAGAGAGACTTCCAAAATACCAAATTTTAGATTCGCCAAAAAATTTAGGGATGGAGGAAAACGGTAATCCGGCACATTGACTTCACTAGAATTTCAGGTCTGTGTATCTGCCTCTCATGGCACACCTGAGATAACTAATTTTTAAAACTGCCTTACTGAGGGGTGGCAGTAGCCTCCCGTCAGGCTTATAATCAAGAGTTACTCATTTACAAGATAAATATTTGAGAGCATCTAGTCTTTGCCAGCCACTTTCTTAGCTGTTGTGTCAGACAAAACCTCTCCTCTCTTAGATTTTACATTCAGGGGAAAAGACAGTAAAACAAGCATGGAAAATCATTTCAAATAATGGTAAGTGCTATGAAAAAAAGTTAATAAAATGGGAATTGAAGGAGAAGAGGGTCAGAGAAGTCCTTTCAGAGAAAGTGATATTTAGGCTGGGTTCTGAATGACAAGAAAGACTCTGGTAGCCCTGCAAAATAAGGGGAAAAAGCATTCTAGGGGCGCCTGGGTGGCTTGGTCAGTTAAGCATCCAACTTCGGCTCAGGTCATGATCTTACGGTCCGTGAGTTTGAGCCCCGCGTCGGGCTCTGTGCTGACAGCTCAGAGCCTGGAGCCTGTTTCAGATTCTGTGTCTCCCTCTGTCTGACCCTCCCCCGTTCATGCTCTGTCTCTCTCTGTCTCAAAAATAAACGTTTAAAAAAAAAAAGGCATTCTAAACAGTGAGAACAACTATAAAAACCCTAAGATGGGATGAGCTCATGGGGACTTGAGACAGAAAATACCACTGGCTGGAGCATGGTGAATGAGGGGAGGCCATAGTAGACAAGTCAAACAGGCCGGCAGAGACCCAGTCATATAGCAACTTAGGACAGCAGTAGTGAGGACGAGTGCATTCTCATTACAGCAGGAAGCTGCAGAAATCTTTTACGCATGGGATTAAAATGATCTCTTTTTACCTTATTTAAAGGTATCACTCTACTCTGAAGTAAGAGACTGTGGGGGAACAAGAGTGGGAGCAGAAGGACTGCACAGGAAGTAGATAGATTCAGGGCATACTGTAGAGCTAGATCTTGATGGATCCAGTGTGGGGAGGAAAGGAAAGAAGAATCAAGGAGGACTGTTAGGTATGAGGCCTTAACCAACTAGAGTCATTAAAAAGACCAACTAGAAGCTCATTTAAAAGGTGGAGCAAACCAAAGAAGAGGTGCTCTGGTCAAGAGAACAGTCAGGAACTCAGAACTCAAGTGTTTGTTTGTTTGTTTGTTTGTTTGTTTGTTTGTTTTTTCAAGTTTATTTATCTGAGAGAGCATGAGTGGGGGAGGGGCAGAGAAGGAGAGAGAGAATCCCAAGCAGGCTCCAAGATGCCAGCACAGAGCCGATGCGGCTTGAAACCGTGAAACCGTGAGCCAAACCCAACTGGGCACCCCAGAACTCAAGTTGTTTAAAATGCTTGCCTCACCTACTTTGTCCTGTAGCATTCGCAGTCCCTTTGCCTCTCTTCTTTTATAAAGTGGTAATAGTGCTTGTACCCTCCCTTAGTTGCCACCAAAGCTATAAAGGTAAATGTAGATTAATGTCTGATGAGCTTTGAGTTAGTACTACCAAGAAATGACTGTTGTAGAAACTATACTTTAATCAAAATGGACAATTTTAAGAGTAATTTCATCTGCCTCACTTTTTTTCTTTTAAATGCTTTCACTTTGAGAAGCAGAACTTGAGTCTAGGTATTAGTCTTTAAGATACAAGCTCTGTCACAGGTTAAATATCTTTAACTTGGTTATTCCATGTTAGGATAGGTAATCTGCACATCTTAGTGCAAAAAGAATCCCCCAAGCCTCAAGTATCCCAGTCTTCCAGCAACATACCCCTGACTTTTTCTCCTTCTGTGTTCTCTGCTCAGGTCCCAGCGGCTCCAATTTGACGTCTCTTCCCCCAATGGCATTTTACTCTTCAGAGAAACAAGCAAGATGATAACAATGTATGGTAAGGGCTTTAGAGGAGCATAACCCTGGGAATGAATTCCAGCTCAGTCGCCCTAGTGTATGCAGTGTAGGTCTCAGGCTAGCCCTGGCAATAACCAGGACAGTATTACAATGCCAGCTGACACCAAGGGCCTTTGAGTAAGAGGGTTGAGTTGGTTACAGAAACTATCAGTTACAATGTGGTTGAATAAATAATATATTACCACATGTCTGTCTACTCACTCAGGCAATCGCATCCTGACACTAGGAGAGGTCCCAAAGGATCAGGTCTATGCACTGAAGCTCAAGGGCATCTCCATCTGCTTCTCCATGCTGAAGGCTGCCCTCAGTGGGAGTTATGTCAATTTTGGAGTCTTCCGTCTCTATGGAGACGATGCCCTGGACAATGCTCTACAGACCTTCATCAAGCTGCTCCTCTCTATTCCCCATAGTGACCTCCTGGTAAGCCTTAAGCATCATTGGCAAGATCTGAGCCCCTCATCTTGTTTGCGTGTTTTTGTTTGGGGGTTTTGTTTGTTATTTTGCCAACACTGATTGAATATTTCTCTGGAGAGCTTACGCTAGCTCCAGCTAGCTCTTCTGTCTGCCCATCTGAAGGGAACTGAGCTGTTTTATTTAAGATCTTGCTCCCTGCATATGGAGGTGCACAATGCTAACCTGATTTTTGTCCTCTTTTCCCACAGGATTACCCCAAGCTTAGCCAGTCTTACTATTCACTACTGGAAGTCCTGACCCAGGACCACATGAACTTTATTGCAAGCCTGGAACCTCATGTCATCATGTATATTCTCTCTTCCATTTCTGAAGGACTTACTGCACTTGGTGAGCGCCCGTGTCGGTTGGTTTTAACCACTTAACAGAAAAGGAGAATTTTGCCCCAGGATCCAAAAGGGTTACTGCTTTGGGGGAATTGGCCTTAACCACAGAGAGTATAAGATTCATGAGTACATTCTCATCCAGCAAATATTTACTGACCCTGTCCTGAGGACCAAGTACTGTGCTATACACTAAGGATACAGTAGTTAACAACACATAGTCCCTGTCCTTTAGGGGCTTTTTATCTGGTGGATGAGGCAGACACATAGACAACTGCCTATTTCCTACACTTTTCTGCTTACTACAGTGAGGACGGAGTGCTGAGAGAGCTGCCAAGAAGCATACCTAAACTAGTTTTGAGGAGGTGAGGTGGGGGTCAGACAAGGCCTGGCTGAAAGCATTCATATCAAAGCATAAACCAAAAAGGTGAATGGGCTGTATCAGGTTAGTGGGGAGGCTTCCCAGCATCAGGAACTGCAACTACTAGCACCTACAGCCCAGAAAGAATCAGAAAATTCAGATGGCGGTACTCTGGTGCAGAAGAGAAGGGGGTTGGGGGGAGTAGAGCTGGAAAGAGATGGCGGGGGGCAGGGGGAGCAGGAGGGCACAAAGGCACCCGTAGTATCTGGATGTCTGGATTCTAACCTACCGCAATTGGAGGCTGTGGAAGGTGTTCACACAGCCAGCTTCACAAGTTTTTCCCCCTACTCCCATCTGGTTCCTGTCAACCCTTTTGTTCCTGGGTACCTTCAAGCAGTCTTAATAGGTGTATATTAGGTGTGTATGTGTTCAAAGAAGAAAATACTTTTTTTTTTTTTTAAGCATTTATCCATTTTTGAGCAGAGAGAAACAAAGCATGAGCTGGGGGGAGGGGCAGAGAGAGAGGGAGATACAGTCTGAAGCAGGCTCCAGGCTCTGAGCTGTCAGCACAGAGCCCAACACGGGGCTCGAACTCATGGACTATGAGATCGTGACCTGAGCCGAAGTCGGATGCTCAACTGACTGAGCCACCCAGGTGCCCCAAAAATACATTTTTTGTAGTACGCTGAGCAGAACGTAAATGGGAGGATTAAGTCAACTGCAAAATAATCACCATATATTGCAAATGCATATTGGATGACTTGGATTGCCTACATGGTGAGTCATCCACACCTCCATGCCACCCCTTTGATACACATTTACCTCCAGCAGGGTGCAGAGGCATATCTAGGACAGTCTAGCCAAGGCATCCAACCTGGCTTTGGAAGGCTGTTTTATAGCTCCTTAAAAATAGAGGGCCCTCTGTATAAACAGAAACAGAATGGTTGACTCGTTTAAGGGTTCATCCCTCAGTGCCCTGGCCTGTGCCTCACGTGGTCAGCGCGCTGTCTGCAAGCTGTGCTGCAGTGTCCCTTTTGTAAATTACACAGACGAGTCTGCAGCTCCCACAGGATGCCTCGGAAACCAAGAATACAGGTCCTCTGACAGACCAGGAATGTTGCTAGGTAGTGCGAAGCTGTGCCACCCCTGTAACTCAGAGCAGAGGCTTAACAACTCACACTTGGATTCTCCTCACGGCCGGTCCAGTTATTAGCAATATGATCTCTAGACTTTGGTTTATTCATTTGTAAAATGGATCACCTACCTCCCAGAGTTCTCAAGAGGATAAATAAGAGAGAATACCTACAAGGTCCTTATTAGCACAATATCTGGCACAATGGAAGTACTTGCTATACTAAATTGTTTGTTATTTTTTAATGAAGCAGAAGACCTACATCCATACCACCTGAGTCAATAATGTCAGTATCAGTCATTTATATTGTCTATCACCATACACACACTCTCAGACTTAGGATCGGGCCTTGCTATCTGATGAGGGTGAGAGGCTAATGGGAAACACCCAGCACAAGGCGTTGACTGAAACGGGTGCAGTTCCCAGTCTGCCGGGGTACCTCTGCCTCTATGGGATCTTGGCTAAGGGCAACCCATGTTTGCCTGGGTCACCGTCAGCAGCTGCATATCCCTGCTCTAATCCGCCCCTGCCCCTCTTCCAGACACCATGGTATGCACAGGCTGCTGCTCCTGTCTGGACCACATCGTGACATACCTCTTTAAGCAACTGTCACGGAGCACCAAGAAGAGGACAACACCTCTGAACCAGGAGAGTGACCGCTTTCTGCATATCATGCAGCAGCATCCAGAGATGATCCAGCAGGTAAGGAACATGAGCATTAGGAGGCATTGTGGGGTGTTCTACAGTGGAAGACCCTCTCTGGGGGAGAAGAAAGGCCAAGCAAGATGCAGAGTCTTATGTCTCAACCAGGATAATGCTGCCGAAGTGAAGTTTACACCTTAAAATTACAGTGGATTTTGAGTTTGCTGAGCAATCATCAGACAGAAACAATCTGAAAAAATCAGGTTCTGTCTGAGTTGTTCTTCCAAGTGTCACACCTACCCCTATGCCTTGGACCTGTCCTCCTTCTACAGCAATGACTGTTGCCATAAGCGGGGCACAAGTTAGCAGCACCCAGCTATAAAGCTTCTACTCCCATTTGCAAAGTGGGAACAGGAATGCAGGACAGAGGGAAATAACTGACCACACAGAGATCAAACCATATGTTTGCCATCGTTTTATTTGTATGCTGCATCTTTGCAAAAATAAGATTTGCAAAAATAGATAAAAATAGATAAGGAAAGGGGATCAATGGAATTATTTAGCTTTTAGCTACTAGTCTCACCTTTGTCTGTATTATTCTCTAAAGAAACTGAAATAATTCACATTCATATCACATCCCCAAAATGTTATAAAAGCTGTCTCTGGGGCACCTGGGTGGCTCAGTCGGTTAAGCCTCTGACTTCAACTCTGGTCAGGATCTCACAGTTTGTGAGTTTGAGCCCCACAATGGGCTCATTGCTGTCAGTGTAGAGCCTGCTTGGGATCCTCTGTTGCTCTCTCTCAAAAATAAACATTTTAAAAAAACAACTTAAAAAAAAAGCTATCTCCTCTCAGACAAGTACCGGGGAGCTACAGTGCAAAGGGATTTTACCTAGTATGATCATTGTGTGACCCATCCCATTCCCCACAGAAAACAGGGTGAACTGGAAAGGTCCATTTTTAGAGGAAATATTAAACCAATTTAAAAAGCAGGAAAGGAAATACCTTAGAAAATTTACCTCATAATAGAAGATTAAAATGAAACTTCATAAACTATTTGCCTGGTTTACTCCAGACAGAAGAGGACTTCAACCCAATAAACTCTTCTGTTTGGAATCTATAATTCTATCTTGGGTAGCTACCCACTAGGTCACTGCCTCAGATTCTCCATTTCCAGATGCTGTCAACGGTGCTGAACATCATCATCTTTGAAGACTGTAGGAACCAGTGGTCTATGTCTCGGCCCCTACTTGGCTTGATACTACTTAATGAAAAGGTAAGAGAGCCAGAAGCATGGGCAGACACATTTAGCTATCATTTTCCAGGGCACTGTGGGGAACGTTATAGGAACACCCCATGATGGTAAAGCAGAGGGAAGATAGCCTGTCTTCTGAGCATGTTCTGTTCATGGTTTGACAAGTACATAATCACTTAACTGTTAGAAGTCACCATGTATAGCAATTCAGACAAAGGTAAAGGCTGAGGAAATGTTACCAGAAGGGAATATACCTGGAGATCAGACCACCTGTGACCTAAATTCTAGCTCAGCTCTACCGCAAACAAATATAAGGAAGTCTAGAGATTCCTATAAAAGAAACCAAATCCGGGTCACCAGTCCTGCTCAGTTGGTGGAGCATGGAACTCTTGATCTCAGGGTTGTTGGTTCTAGCCCCACATTGGGTGTAGGGATTACTTAAAAGATAAGATAAAATCAAGAACCTGGATCAGATGACCCTTAGAGTGTTTACAAATTTAAAACTCTTGATTTTTAAGTAAGATGAAGATAAATTATCTGGCAAGTACTTGCTTGAATCAAAAAAGGTACCCAGTTTTGGTAGATAATTCTGTTTCTTGTTGGAGAAGAACATTCCTTCCACCCTGCAGAAGAGGGAAGGCTAATAAGCCTCATCTCTCCTTACCCTGTCTCACTCCTTGCCCCAGTATTTTTCTGACCTAAGGAACAGTATCGTGAACAGCCAGCCACCAGAGAAGCAGCAGGCTATGCATCTGTGTTTTGAAAACCTGATGGAAGGCATCGAGCGAAATCTTCTTACGAAAAATAGAGACAGGTGAGTGTAGAGAGCCCTGCCGAAAAGTCATAGGCAGTTTCTCCAGTCCTCGAAACAGGACACTCCTTAACAGTCTTTTAGAGGCCATCTAAAGCAGTGCTGTCCAATAGAAAAGCAAGCCACATAAGTAACTCTAAATTTCCTAGTAGCCACATTAAAAGGGGATAAAAGGAAACAGACAAAATTCATTTTAATACATTGTATGTAAATTAATGTATGCAGAATATTATGTCAATGTGTAATCCAGACTTAAAAATTTAGAATTTTGACATTCTTTTTATTTTACTAAGTCTTCAAGATTCTGTATATTGTACATTTAACAGGGAATCTTAATTCAGATGCTGACTACTCATTTGAAATGCTTGATTTGTATTTAGACTTCATAAAATTTACAGTTGACAAAGTAGATTCCCATATTCAAGTATACCGAACATACTTAGAAATTGTCCAGTAGTTACAGAATTGAATGTCAGGTTTCCCTGAATTCAAGTTTAAATTTGATTTCATTTTAAAAATGGCATTTTAATTTAAAACTAATTAAGATACAATTGGGGAACAGAATTTTAAATTTCCATGTAATTTGATTCAGTTCTTCTGTTGTACTGGGTACATTTCAAGTGTTCAGCAGCCATGTGAGGCTAGCAGCTACCATATTGACAGGTCTCCAGCATTAAGAAATAGCTTCATTTTCTTCACATCCTCACTGTGTGAGGGTTACTTCCCACCTCTGTCAGATTTTCCTGTTGTGCTGTCACAAGTTCAAGGCGGCCCTCAAAGCCCCAGATTTGACCAGATCTCCAAGTCTACCACAAGGTTGTCAGGTAGAAAGGGGTGCAAAACTAGCTCAACTTTCCCTTAAGGTCTTAAGACCGAGATTAACTCACCTTAGATTCATGCATTCTGCCTTTCAGTAGCCACTTCTCTGCCAGAAATGTTTTAGGCAAAGACCTTTCCCTTCCACCCTACTCCCTCAACCTACAATTCATCCTCTCTGCAGGTTCACCCAGAACCTGTCAGCATTCCGTCGAGAAGTCAACGACTCGATGAAGAATTCCACTTACGGCGTGAATAGCAATGATATGATGAGCTGACACCTCCTTGGACTCTACCTGTACAGAGCAGCGTCCCTTTGGTCTGGCCCAGAGGGGCAAACAATTACAAGGAAGAGGGCCTGGCTGATCCTGGCCCCCTCCACCAGGGGTGTGGGGAAAATGGCAAAGGTCAACTAGCTACTTCCCCAGGGAATAGGGATGTGCGTGCACTCACTAGGGGGCAGGGCGCTGCTGGTTCCTGGGGGGATTGGGTGGGAAGGGTGGTGGGAGGAGATAGAGACACAAGTGTGCGAGACTCCAGCCCCTCCTCCTGGGGCCAACCCAGGGGGTGGGGGAGGAACCCCCAGTGTCCTGCCACAACCTGCCTTGTATAAACATGTACATTTTTTCATAACATTTTGAACAAGGTTTATATTGACTCAAGTTTAAAAACAAAAAGTGTGACTGAAAAATTTTTACAGAGTCTAGTGCACCAATGCTGATGTGAGGGGTTGTGTATGCGAGTGAGAAAAAAATGTGTATTCTGGTGGCCTGAAGCTTTACTGGACGAGGATGTGTGAACGTGCAGAGATATATTTAGTGACAGTGTAGAGAGGCAAAAAAAAAAAAAAAGGTAAAAATTCCAAATGTATATTTTTTCTTATTGCCCTTTCCTTGCCCCCAAAATTATCACTTCCTGTTACTGTATTACCCTTGTTATTAGGAACTCTAAGCCATGTGGAGCACCATCCTTCCCCTTCAACCGTAGATGCTGCCCTAGGTCCGTTGGCCTCTTGCAGTGACAGACAACTCCAGCTAAAAGTGTTTGGTGTTCTTAGCTTCATCCTTTTTCCCACTTTGCTTATCCTCATCCTCAGACAGATGCCTCTTGCTTTTATAAGTCAGATGTAACTCTATGATTTAGGGTTCTCAGTCTCTGTAAAGGTAGAGACCAGAGAGAAGGAATTGAGCCAGTTGCTCTCCTGTTGAGAGATTTGGATGAGTCCACCAGAGGCCTGATTGTATGGCCGGTAACTTTGAGTCTTCCCCAGCCCTTGAGGCAGTGTGTGTGGATGTGTGCGCGTGGATATTTATATATGTACCCTGCACTCGTGAATGTATGAACTGGAGGAAGTTACTACAGTGGAGGGGTTCTTAATAACAAGGTCTGCCTAGCATGAAGTATTTAACAATCTCCCACCCTTTAAAAATATACATTTTTATAAAATAAAAACCATAATAAATGTTTTGAATATTAAAAAAATTAACCTACAGAAGAAAATTAATGGAGAAAGCTATTTGCCTTGTACTTTTCCACAATTGCTGCTGCTAGTTGTACGCATCTCTAGTTCAGCTCTTGCCCATGGGACACTCATCAATTAGGTTTTATCTTTATTTCTCTCCTCTACCCCCAGAAACAAGCCTGTTAATTTTTTTTTCCTTCTCCTCTGGCGACTGTGTGGTGAATCCTTTCTTGCGTGATCAGGTTGCGGATAGACTTGTAAGGGTGTTTGCTGCATACAGTGTAAGCATTGTGACCGCCAATAAACTTCAATGGTTTCTACTGACCTGGCTTCAGCGATCAAGTCTAGTGTGTCTACAGGGACACGTCTCACTCTAAACACACTAAGATGTTTGAAACACACATTCTTAAAAGCCAGTAAATGACAGGTTCGTCTCACCCTTGTAAAATTCGCTTGTTTCTCATCCAACTAAGTCTGACTCCATTTCTTTTAAAAGTATGATTGTTTTAGTTGATATATCTATGCAGATAGATATAAATATATATAGATACATACAGTGCTGATGTCCACAACTACAAGAGTGAAGCCACTGTACCTCTACTAGCAATCGGCAAAGAAGTAATGATTGCAGAAAGCCCAGTTTTGTTAACGTCCTGATCCCCGCTCCTCTTCTGTGAGCTGGGCTTCATTCATTAGACCCTGACAGGTTCAAGGGTAAGTTTTTCACTGTACTATGCAGGCTTCATGGGCCAGAATTATCAAATGAAGAACCCTATAGTTAATGAGGGCTATTTCTCATCCCCATACTATGTAGTACCTAGGTATAAGAGAACTTAATTACCAGAAACACTGTATCTTAATGGAGATTTACATCCAGTGAATCACAGGCTCTAGAGTGCCACTCTTGTCTACCTTATCTAGATGTACTGCTACCTATGTTTGCTGTTTCAGTGTTCTGGGTGGTATCTTGGTCCTAAGTTATTTTGAAGGCAGAAATGTGTATTCTAATGACCAGAAGGCAAATAGAATGGATTTATCTTAGCCAAGTCTATCTCTAAGCCTAAGAGAAATATAAAATGGTCAGGCTTCATTAATATGCAAAACACACCAGTCACATGCCCCAGTGACCTGGAATTCTAATTCTAATTTACTACAGTAAATGAGACAAAATAACTTTCTCACTGGTACTTGAAAAACCTCCTCTGCCCCAACTATCCTGAGATGTTGCTTGATCAGCAAAATGGCAGAGCCCTCCTTTCCCTTCCACAAAAACAATTTTAGAGGCAAGAGACTCACCAAACATGATGATCTCCTCAGCGCAGCCCTAATGCTGTCCAGTCATGACAAACTGCCATAGTTAAAATCTTCTACAACCACATTAAACTATTTAAACAGTAAAGCTGTTCCTTTCTTGACAGTTCCAAGAGGGGGCACCCCCAAAAAAGCCAAATAAGATATTTTTTCTGGTCAAATTAGCAATTGAACATGACCCATCTTAATAAATGTGAAAGTCAGTCATCTTTAAACTTTGGTTTCCCCTCAAAGTCCTGTGCAGGTTTTATTCAGTTAAAAAGAGTTGTTTATTAGTTTCTAGGCTATCCTGGGGGACTATGGTTGTCAAGTCAGGTGTCTTTAGACAGTGTTTCCTTACACAAACTATACCTTACGTTGACAAAACACCTAAAGTCTTTACGGCAGATGACTAAATTGTATTATGTATGTACATGTTTTTTTGTTGCCTCTGCCTAAATAAGGGTTATCTATTCCCACTAAAGTATAAATCAGATGAAGAAGGATTTGGCCCAGGGTCAAATTTTAAGTTTTGATATGACTTTAACCCAATGTCATGAAGTAACAGGAATTGAGTGTAAAGAACCAAAGCACCTCTCTGTATCCATTCTCCCTTCTCCCACCCAAGATTTTTGGCTTGATCTACTAACACACCTAAGTTGCCTTCCAATGCTGCCAAAGTGCCAAGTGCCACGACAAAACAGGAAAGCAAAGAATACAGGGAACCTGCACAAGCCATAAATGTCTGTAAACATTTTAAAAGCCCTACTCTAGATATTTCAAAAGTAAATTTGAAAGGATAAAAATGTACACACCAACCACAATTAATACAACTACCAATTGAGTGCTAGGTAATGAATGCCTAAGAATTCTTGCCTCTGTAGCTTGTCTCCTGGGTCCATTACATCTATCTTGCAATTTCTTAGATACCCTGGAATTCACTGGTCAGCCACTTTGGTGTATTTCAGGAGCAGTGGGTCAACTAAATGAATCAGCTGCCAGACCGTGAGACATCAGATGATCAGAATGGAGGACGGGATCAAGCTTAGAATATTAATCCCTCTTCCTCAGAAAACCCTTAACGGTTTTCAGGGTAGCCTGACTGTTGCTACCTGTTCATTTACCAAATACTTAGCATCCACTTCAGGACAAATACCTTTTTGACGGTCAGCAACAAAAAAGGAAACTCTAAAGCAAACATCATGTGCAAGGCAAATTCACTTCCCACTCTTTCGCATAAGATCCCTCAAGAGTACAAACTAACTGCAAAGCATAATGAACAGTACTTACATTGTTACACAGGCATCACACACAATTATATTTTTAATTCTGTTTGATAACCATGAAGACAATTTATAATAGATCTAAGCATACAGGATTACCTATATGGGCCAAACCACCCCATTATCCGTTACAAAGGAATGAAGAGGGACAAGTGGGCAATCTCCTAACTTCCGCTACTAGATAACAAATTCAGTCCATTCAAGGTCTGGAGGACAACCAAACTCGAGACAAAAACTAACTGGAAAATAGATTTGGCCTCGAGAAGCTCACGCCACTATACAGTCAAAGTAAAAGGGTGGATGAATTTAAGAACAGTATTCTCAAAGTCAAAAAACTCAGCTCTTACAGACTGATTATATTGTGCAATGAAGGTAAAGCAACCTCTAGAGGCTGAATTAATTCAACTGAAAAAAAAATGAAACCACTTTTTTAAGAGAGCAGACCATTATCGTTTCTATTTATCAGTAAGCCCAGGGCCTACCCTTTAACACCTTGCCGTGTGGGACAGGGGCCACAAAGCAAACCAAGTTATAACTTTACCAACCAGGCTACAAACGCTGCAGTAGAACCCTTCCCTTCAACCAGGCATCTGCCTCCACATCCTATCTCGTGCATCCTACCTCCTTTTCCCCGTCTGCAGAACCCTCTCTTCTCAGTCTAAATTTCCATGCCCTTTGCCGACCTGCCGTTTACAAGACCCCAAGTAGAACCCCACTTCCTCTCTGGAGTCGCTCCCCACTGTCCCTGTCTCCACGTCTTACGGCCTACTCAGGTTTGAGATATTCCTAGCCCCCCTTTCTCCCCTCAGCAGCTAAAATGTGCTCCTTACGAGTCGGGACCAGATGGCAGGTGAACAGTGGAGAGTAGCTGGGACTAATCTGGGTGAAGCCCCGGCAGCATGGTACGGGCGGGTTAATCTCCATCGCTGCCACAGTCAATACCGAAAGAAAACGAGTAGAAGCCGCTAACATCAACCCCTCGACCTCACGAAGAAGAAAAGTAGAGTTCACCCCGACCCCGTACCCCCGCCCCGACCCCGTACCCCCGCCCCGACAAACCGCCGCGCCCCGGAAGAGCTTCCACGCGTTCCTTCCGTCCCCGTCGCGTCTGCGCACAGAGGCCCTGTCTTCCGGCATCTCCTCGGCGCCGTCGCTTGCCCCGCCTCTGCCGCCCTGCGCAAGCGCAGTCGTTACTCCTAATTGTTTTCGGCGGCTCTTGGTTGCGGTTGGAGGAGGGTTTGGCAGCTGGGTGGTCCTGGGACGTTCTTGGGGAAGGCGGAGCTGGGCTACTAAGGCGCCCGGACCTCTGCCCAACCTTGTGCCTTGTAGGGGTTCGAGTTCACGAGCACCGTGGCTTCACACCTAGTATCTGCGGTAATAATCATAGAGTTACTGTTCAAGGACTTGGTTCATGGCTGGGAAGGACTCAATGAAGTGGGCAAACGGGCTAAAAAGGGTGATCGTTGGAGGCTCAGTATGCTCTGGGAGTACCAAGGAGCCCACCCCCTGCCCCCAAGTCGAGCCCTAGCAGAATAAGCCGTTTGGAAGAAGGCAGGGGGAAATATTCAGGCAGTGCAAAAAGCCGCTGCATTGTACACCTTGTACCTTTCTCGAGGGTGCAAAAATTGCACGGCTGAAAGGAAAGTGCACATGTCAATGAGGGGTTGGGCACAAGAGATTGGGATTTAGGGGCTCCTGGGTGGCTCAGTCCGTTAAGCGTCGGACTTGGGCTCAGGTCATGATCTCACGCCTCCGGGCTCTGTGCTGACAGCTCAGAGCCTGGAGCCTGTTTAGGATTCTATGACCCGGTCTTTGGGCGCCTGGGTGGCTCAGTAGGTTAAGCGTCCGACTTCAGCTCAGGTCACGATCTCACGGTCCGTGAGTTCGAGCCCCGCGTCGGGCCCTGGGCTGATGGCTCAGAGCCTGGAGCCTGCTTCCGATTCTGTGCCTCCCTCTCTCTCTGCCCCTCCCCCGTTCATGCTCTGTCTCTCTCTGTCTCAAAAATAAACAAAAAAATCCTAAAAAAAAAAATTTTTAGGATTCTATGACCTGGTCTCTCTCTTCCCCTCCCCCGCTCAGGTTGTCATTCATTCATTCATTCATTCATTCTCTCTCTGTGTCTCTCAAAAAGAGAGAGAGAGAGAAAGAGGTTAGTATTTGATCCTAAAAGCCTCAAGTTTCAAGAGGCTACTTTGCAAAGCAAGCTAGTGATCATTCTTTGTTTAACCCATCAGCTAGTGGGTAATAAGGATTTGAACCAAGACAAGGACTGTGGAGGGAGAGCTAAGAAAGATTGGGGAGGTAGGGGGTGGAGGTTGGAATCAACACACTTTGTGACCAATTGGATGTGAAGAGTAAAGAATAGAGGATTCTAATAGAATTCTCAGGTTCTAGAATGGGGCAGCAACTGAGTCAAGGCAGAGGAAGCATGAGACAATGCAGGGATGAGTGCAGAGCTCTTGGTGAGCCTGAATTGAACTCTGATCCAAGGACACTTCTCTACTCTTGCACAAAACATAAGAAAACAGAAGAGGGAACACTTGCCAGTCATTTTATGAAACAAACATCTCCCTGATACCAAAACCAGACAAAGATGTTAAAAAACAAAAAAAAAACAAAAAACAAAAAACAAAAAAAAAACCTTTAGAATGACATCCCTCGTAAATGCAAACATTTTTAATATAAGCAAACTTAATCCAAGAATACATGAAAAAGATAATACATCATGACCAAGTGGGATTGATCCTAGAAATGCAAGGTCGGTTTAAAATGTTCAGAAAACTTGAGGCATCTGAGTTGAATGCTTGATCTCAACTCAGGTCTTTATCTCAGGGTCATGGGATCAAGCCCTGTGTCAGGTTCTGTGCTGAGCGTGGAGACTGCTTAAGATTGTTTCTCTCTCTGCCCCTCTCCCCCACTTGTGTGCTTGCTCTCTCTAAAAACAGAAAACCAAATATTTCTAAAACAATTTTTTGATTCAGAAAACCAATAAATAATTCACTGTATCAACAAAATGAAAGACAAAAAGTCGATCATCTCAGTAGATAAAGAAAAAGCACATGACAAAATTCAATACTCATGATAAAAAGTCTCAACAAACTAGGAATAAAAAGAAACATCCTTTACCTATTAAAAGACATCTACGACAACCTACCACCAACAGAATGTGATGGTGAAAGAGTGAATGTTTTCCCTAAGATTAAGAACAAGGAAAGGGCCACCCTCTCTTACTACCTCTATTTAACATTGTACCTCAGGTCTTAACCAGAGCACATAGGCACTTAATTAATTAATTAGTTAATTAATTAATAGTGCACAGTACAAAAAGGAAGAAGTGAAACACTATTCATAAATGTCATGATTTGGGGTTCAGAAAGCTACTGGAACTAATAAGTGAATTTAGTAAAATCACAGAATGCAAGGTCAGTAGACGAAAACCAAATAGTATATTTCTATACACTAAAACTATTAGGGGCACCTGGGTGGCTTAGTTGGTTAAGAGTCTGACCCGTGGTTTTGGTTCAGGTCATGATCTCACAGTTTGGGAGTTTGAGCCCCAAGTCCAGTTCCACCCTGACAGCATGGAGCCTGCTTGGGATTCTCTCTCTCTCCCTCTCTCTCTGCCCCTCCCTCTCTCTCTGCCCCTCACCTGCTCATATTCCCTCTCTCTCTCTCTCTCTCTCTCTCAATAAATAAATAAACTTAAAAAATAAACTATTAGATGAAATTTTAAAATATATACTGCTTGTGGGGCTTCTGGTGGCTCAGTTGGTTAAGCATCCAACTTTTGATTTCGGTTCGGGTCATGATCTCAGGGTTCATGAAATTGAGCCCCAAATTGGGCTCTACACTGGCAGCTCGGAACCTGCTTGGGATTCTCTCTCTCTCTCCCTCTCTCTCTGCCCCTCCCCTGCTCTCTCTCCCTTTCTCTCTCAAAATAAATAAGACTTTAAAATGAAATAAGATATATATTATTTGCTATAGCATCCAAATACATGAAATACATAGGAATAAATTTAACAAGATATATAACAAGTATATATACACTAAAATCTATAAAACACTGCAGAGGAAAATCTTTAAACAAATGCAGAGATCATAACATATTCATGGGTTGGATGACTCAAAACCGTGATGTCCTTTCTCCCCAAATTGAACTATGCATTCAAAGGAACCCCAATAAAAATCCCAGAAAGTTTTTTTGTAGAAAACGGCAAGCTGATTCTAAAATTTATATGAAAATCCAGGCACTTGGGTGGCTCAGTCAGTTGAGTGTCCAATGATTTCTTCAGCTCAGGTCATGATCCCAGGGTTATGGGATCAAGCCCCGCTGCAGGTTCTCTTTCTGAACCTGCGTGGGATTCTCTTTCTCTTTCTTTCTTTCTCTCTCTCTCTCTCCACCTCTCTCCGACTTGTGTGCTCTCTCTCTCTTCAAATTAAAAGTAAAATAAAATTTATGTGAAAATGCAAAACATCTAGAACATCCAAACATTTTTGAAATAGAAGAACAGATTTGGAGAGCTCAACTACCTGATTTCAAGATTTGCTCTAATGCTACAGTAATCAAGACTGTAGTGTTGGCACTATGGCAGACAGATCAATAGAACAGAATAAAGTCTAGAAATAGACCAACATGTACATGGTTAAATGATTTTCAGCAAAATGTGCCAAGGTATTTCAATAGAGAAAGGCTAGTCTTTTCCAAAAATAGTGCTAGATGAACTGGGTGGAGATCCACTTGAGGGGTAAAAGAAATGAACCTGACCTTTAGCTAACACCACACACAAAAATTAACTTCAAATCAATCACAAATGTAAAAGTACAAGCTCACACCACAAGACTTCTAGAAGAAAACTTAGGAGAAAACTTTTACAACCTTGGGTTAAACAAGATTCCTTCAAATACCAAAGCCATGAGCCATTGGACTTCGTCAAATTTAAATTTATCTGCTCTTCAAAAGATACCGTTTTAAAATATGAAAAGACAAGTTATAGGCAGGAGTAAAAAAATCTTTGTAATACATATACATGACACAACACAGGTATCCAATATATACATAAAATCCCTGCAACTCAGTAAGAATAATCTGAAATAGCCCAATTTAAAAATGGACAAAGTATTTAAACAGGTATTTTGCCAAAGAAGATACACGAATGATCAGTAAACACCTGAAAAGATACTCAACCTCACTTGTCATCAAACAGAAACAAATAAACACAAGAGATGTCACTATATACATCCACTAGAATGGCTAAAATTAAGAAGACTGACAATACCAAGTGTTGATGAAGATGTATGGCAACTGGAATTCTCATACATTACTGGTAGAAATGCAAAATGACTTCAGAAAGTAGTTTTACAGTTTCACGTAGTTTAATACATGCTTACAAAATGATCCAGCAATTCCACTCCTAGGTATTTATCAAACAAAAACTAAAACATATGTCCATGCAAAGACTTGTTCATGTTATTTTTATTCATAATATATGTCTAAAACTGAAAACTACCCAAATATGCATCAACGGGTATATCAGTCAGGGACATATCACAAGGAATTGGCTTATGCGGCTCTGGGGGCTAGCAACAAGTCTGAAATCCACAGGGCAGGTCATCAGAAAAAGCAAACTGGAAGCTCTCTGGTAGGAGCTGAAGCCGCAGTCCACAGGCAGAACTTTTTCAGGGAAACCTCCCACCCACATTACTGACAGTAATCTTTATATAAAGGCAGCTGATTATAGGTGTTAATCACCTCTACAAAATGCCTTCACAGCCACACCATTAGCGTTTGACTGAACAAGTAGGTATGATAGCCTAGCCAAGTTGACACATAAAACTGACCAGCACATGCGTGAGTATACAAATCATGGATAAACAATAAACAGAAACAAACTACTGATACAAACAATATGGGTAAGTAACTCTCAAAACACATTTTGTTCAACAAAAGGACTGGTGAAAAGACCCTGTAGGATTCTACTTATATGAAATTCTAGAACGTCAATAATGATCCACAGTGTCAGAAAGCAGGTAAATGCCTAATGCCAATTAGGCATTGATGTGAGGATACTGACCGCAAAGGGAAACCAGAAAATTTGGGAGAGTGATGGATATTGTAACTGGACTGTGGTGGTGGCTACCCAGGTATATACATTTGTCAAAATTCATCAAATTATACACTTTAAATGAGTGCCTTTTAAGAAATAAATTATTTCTCAATAAAGTGGACATGTTAAAAAGGAAAAACTAAAAGCTGATTCCTGCACAGCACAAGCTCCAATCAAGGTTCCAGAGAGATATATCCAGTTCCTCTAGCACTATTTTTGGAAAAGACTAACCTTTCCTTATTGAATTACCTTGGCACTTTTGTTGAAAAGCACTGAACTTTAAGCACTGAACTTTATGTGTAGGTGAGAAGTTTCCAGAATGGAAAGGAAGGATAAAAATGCAATCTGATCAACTATACTTCATTTTTAAAAAGGGGTTGGGGGAGGAAGGAAAGAAAAGGAATTCAAAGAGAGAGATCCCTGGTTATTTCTGACTCCCAGAGATGATGCATGTGCAGAGTGAGTAGGCCAAAGGGGGATGTGGCCGGCTGAAAGGCAGCGTCCTCTCCACCACCCCCAACCACAGTGCCCTGTGAGCTGCTGTTAGATGACTGGCCCTGGTAAAGTCACTCACTGGGCCCTATGGTGTATTCCTCACCAGCTGCCACAGCTGGTGACCTCTGGTGTCCTAACTCATCCCCACCCCCTTCCTGTCCGTGGGACAAATCCTTCTGGAAACAGGGCTCTTCTTCTCTGGGGCCCAAAACCCTAGGGGACGGGCCCTCCTGGCCTTGGAAAAGGCCCACACCGAGAGGGTATGAAAAAAGGAAGGCGTTGAGCAGGAAAAAGCCTTAATGCTGCTTCCCACTGGGTGGCAACGCAAGTCCAAGCTAGGCGATCTCACCCAGTAGGCCTCGGTGAATCCCCAGGGGCCATGAAGGTGGTGCTCACAGCGCGGTCCTCGACCAGCAGCAGCAACTTCACCTGGAAACCCGTTAGAATGCAAATTACCTCAGCCCCACCCAGCCCTCCACGACCGGAAACTGTGGCGCTGGCACTTAGCTCGGTGCTTTAACGAGCCCTCCAGGTGCGCCGAGGCACGAAGAGCAACGAATGGAGGAGCGGATTGGGGAAAGAAGGGCCTCTCCTTTAAGACGGAGCGGACGCCCCCCGCCGCCCCTTCCCGGGCCTCCTAACAGCCTGCAGCGGCCGGCGGCTCTCAGGTGCGGCTGCGAGGAGGCCGGAGTGAGGGAGCCCGAGACGCCCAGCGCGCAGGGCCGGTGAGGCGGAGGCGGGCTGGCGAGCGGGTCCGGCGCCAGGGGAAGTACAGCCGGGACCGCGACGGCGCCGACGGGGCCCCCGGGCGCAGCGGGCCGGCGCCCAGCACCTTTCCAGCCCGGGCAACCTCAGCGTCGCCCCCACTCCCACCCCACCCCGCACCGCTGGCCCCGGGCTGCGGGGTTGGACGGCTGCGCCCGCCAGGGGCTCGGAATCCGGGGCGGCCGGCCGGGATGCGGGCGGGAGCGGGGAACCGGGCCTCGCCTCACGGCGGGCGCCCCTTCCTCACAGCCGCCGGGACCCCGGCGCCCGCGCCCAGAGTCATGAACCGCAGCAGCACGAGCAGCGCGGCCGAGAAGGCGCCCACACCCGTGCTCTGGGGTGAGTGAGGGTCCGGCGGGTGGAGGGTGGGGAGGGAGGCGGAGGAGAAACGGGGAGCCTCCCTGAGCCGGCCCGGCCCCCTCGCTGCCCTCCTTCCGCAGGCTGTGAGCTAAACCAGGAGAAGCGGACCTGGACCGTCAAACCCCAGAAGGAAGGGAAGCAGTACTGTAAGCTGTTGCTCAGTACGGTGGGTGTCCCGGCTCCCAGGAGGGGATGGTAGGATGGACTCGGGAGGGACGTGGCCAGCTGCGGGGGAGCAGGTGGGGCTCTCTGGTCTCTGCAGGTGGAACAGGGGTTCCCTCCGGTGTTGAGGTGGCCTGTCTTCAAACGCTCTCAGATTTGCTTGGGGGAGAAAGCCAAAGAAGAGATGAACCTCGTGGAAATCCTGCCCCCAGCCAGCCAGGAAGACAAGAAGGCCAAGCCCATCACCATCGCCTCTCTTCAGGCCTCGGTGCTCCCCATGGTGAGCCTCCCTACCCCCCGCCCCCCCCCCCCCCCCGCCCCCGCAGGCTTCGGGAGGCTGCCTGCCCCGGCACTCACCGCCTGAGCGGGTGTGGACGGACAAAGGTGGGATACAGTCGTTCTGCAGGAATGCAGTCCCGCCAGGGGGCCGTATAGCCAATGACTTTGAGCCTTGGACTTAGGCAGGGAGCCCCGTTTCCATCCCAGCTCACCTTTTCCCAGCTTGGGCAAGTTAACCTCTCTACAAAATCACGTTTTTAAACTTTTTGATGCTGGTGACAGGACACTGTTGATGACTTCCACATTGATTGTGTATCCAGAAGTTCTCTTATCTCTAGTAATTTATCTTGAGTTCTCTATGCAAATCATCATTGTTAATGGCAGTTTTTGTATCTTTTTTTTTTTTTTTTTAATTATACTACACGGTCTAGGACCTCCAGTGTACTATTGAGGAAGATTGTAATGGTAGATGTCCTTGTTCCTTTCTTAATACATGTATGTATATTTTTAAAGGAGTGCTTCTAACGTTTCTCCATTAAGTGTGGCACATCTGATAAGACGATAACTTCCTTTTTCAAGTTAAGGAAGTCCCCATCTAGTCCTGCTCTGCGTTTCAAAATTGAGATTTCTTCTTTTTAATCAAAAATGGTTATCAAGTGCTTTTTTAGATTTAGATGATCATAGGTTCTTTCTTCTTTAACCTGTTAAGGTGGTGAGTTATATTAATAGAATACTCTTCAGCCAACTTTGCATTCCTAAGATAAACACTGATAGATCATACTGTGAATTTCTAGATTTGCTTTGCTAATATATTTTTTAAAAATTTAAATCTTACATACTCGTGAGGTTGGCCTATCTTATTTGGGTGTCAAGACACACTAGCCTCATGAACTGGGGGATGGAGTGTTCTCTCCTTCTATATGGTGGAACAGTGAATGTAAGACCGGTATCATCTGTCCCTGAAGATCTGGGAGTCCCATCTGTAAAACTGCCCCAAAACTCCCCCCCACCACCCCCATCTATGAGCTCTCCCTAGATCTCCTTCATTCCCAGGGTTTTATTTTTAAAGACCATCTATACAAATCAAAACTTTGATATTTATTTCTATAGACCCAATCCCTCTCTTGTGCTCCAGATCCTGTGTCCAACTCCGTGTATTTAATAGATATCTAAGAGATAACCCAAACTTAACAAATCCAAATCCAGATTCTTGATTTTTATCTATAATCTCTTCTCCCACCCCCAAACCTGAGCCTCTCCCAGAATATAATTGCTCTCCCAGTTATTCAGGACAAAAACTTCTTTCTCTAACACCACATATCACCAGCAAATCCTGTTGCCTCTGCCTTCACAATGTACCCCCATCTGACCACCTGTCACCACCCCCTGCCATGTCCTGGCCCAGGTGCTCAGTTTTATTGCAGAGTCTCCTAACTGGTCCACCAACCCCCACCCTTGGTTCCTTATAGTCTATTCCAGGGTTCCACAACCTACAGGATTAAATCCAGCCTACTGCATGTTTTTGTAAATGAAGTATTATTGAAACACAGCCACGCTCCTTCATTTTGTATATTATCCATACCTGTTTTCCCTTGGTAACAGTAGAACTGAGTAGTCTCCACAGAGATCATAAGGTTCACAAGCCTAGAATACTGGAAATCTACAGAAAAAAATTCCCCAATCTCTATTCTATGTATGCACCAGGTGCCAGAAGGATCCTTTTAAACAAAAGTCAGACCATGTCGCTTCTCTGTTAGAACACTTATGTCAGTGGCTTCCCATTTCACTTAGAATGAAATCCAAGATCCTTTATGTTCTGGCCCTTAGAAACCTCTCTTAAACTCACCCTTTGCTACTCTCCCCTCCCTAATCCTGCTCAAACTACACTGGCTTTCTTGATTGTACCTTGAAAATTTCAAACATACCCCCTTCCTGGGAGTCTTGCATTTACTGTTCCCCATGCTAGGAATTCACTTGCCCCTCACTTCAGCCTTTGTTCACATGTCACCTCATTCAAGAAGTCTTTCCCAGGGCACCTGGGTGGCTCAGTTGGTTGGGCTCTCAATCATGGCTAAAGTCTTGATCTCACAGTCGTGAGTTTGGTCCCTGTGTCTGACATGAATCCTGCTTTAAAAAAAAGTCTTCCCCGACCACAAACCGCATCCCCTCTTCCTACCCTTCCGTAACCACTTTTTCTCCCATGGAACCCATCACTGGCTTCAGTTTTCATCTGTGCCTGTCTTTCTCCCCAACAAGGATACAAGCTCCAAGACAGCAAAGACTTTGCCTTTTCATTTACTGCCTTAGCCATAATGCCTATATACCATATGTTATGGTATGTTGTAGAAACTGGTATATTGTAGACACTCAACATGTAATGAGTAAGGAAGTGAACAAACTATGTGCAACTGGTTTGATTTTAAACTATTGTCATTTAAGTTTTAGGTCTAGATGTTTCCATTTCTTTGAGTCAGTTTTTATATCTGCTTTATTGAGATATAATTTATATACAATAAGATCCACCAGTGTTAAGTATACCACTTGATGCATTTGATAAGTGTATATAATTTTGTAACTACCACTGCAATCAAAGTAGAGAAAATTTCCTTCACCCCCCAAAATTTCCTCATGCCTCTTTGCAGTCAGCCCTTTCCACCTATCACTGCCTCTGGCAACCATTGATCTACTTTCACTACTCTGTTGCCTTGTCTAGAATTTCATTTAAAGGGAATCATGCAATACATAGTGTCTGGTACCTGGCTTTTTTCACTTAGCATAATGCTTTGAGATTTATCTGTTGTTGGTGAAACAGTAATGTGCTCCCTTTTTATGTCTGAGTAACATTCTATTTTACAAGTACATATATATGTCAGGATTTATTTATTCATTCACTTGTTAGCAGACATTTGGATAGTTTCTAGTTTTTTGTTTTTTTGTTTTTTTTTTTTTTTTCATTTTTGAGAAAGAGTCTAAGCAGGGGAGGGGCAGAGAGACAGAGGGGGACAGAGGATCCCAAGCAGGCTCCGCTCTGACAGCAGTGAGCCCAAGGCAGGGCTCAAACTCACAAATTGTGAGATCATGACCTGAGCCAAAATCAGACGCTCAACCAACTAAGCCCCCCAGGTGCCCTGGGTAGTTTCTGGTTTTATACTATGAATAAAGCTGCTATGAAGTTTGAGTGTATTTGTATGCACATGTTTTCATTTCTCTTGTGTAAATACCTAGGAGTAAAACTGCAGAATCATTAGTAAGCATATATTAAACTTTATTTCCCCCCTCCCATCCTCTTGCATATGTTAAACCTTACACACCACTGCCAAACTATTTTCTGGATTACTACACCATTTTGCATTCCTACCAGTTGTTCCACATCCTCCCCAACACTTTGCATTGTCAGTGTTAATTGTAGCCATTCATAAATTTAGGCCATATGTATAGTGGCATCTCATTGTGGTTATTATTTATATTTCTTTGATGACTAGTGATATTGACCATCTTGTTGTCTGGTCATTTGATATCTTCTTTTGTAAAATGCCTGTTTAGATGTTTTCCCCATTTTTAAATCAAGTTATTGAGTTGTAGAAGTTCTTTATATATTTTGGATACAAGTCTTTTATCAAAAATATTTATTTCAAATATTTTCTGCTAGTACATGACTTGCCTTTTCATTCATAATGATTTCTTCAAAGAGCACAAGTTTTTAATTTTTATGAAGTCCAATTTGGTATTTTCTCCTCTTATGGTTCTTTTTTTGGGGGGGCGGGTGTCCTGAGAAATCATTGCCTAAACTAAGGTCGCAAATGTCTTTTTCTATGCTTTCTTCTAGAAGTGCTATTGTTTAAGCTCTTACATTTGTCTGTATTCCTCCATTCCAAGATAATTTTTTTGTATGGTATAAAATAAGCGTAGAGAAACATTTTTTTCCCAAGCTGATACCCATTGCTCTAGCACTATTTTCTTTTTTTTTTTTTTTTAAGACTGTCCTTTCACTATACAATTATGCTGGCATTTTGCTATAAATCAGTTGCCTGTGTATGTATGCATGTATTCCTGTATTTTGTTTCATTGATTTGTATTTGTATCTTTACTCTCATGACAGACTGATTTGATTATTATAGTTTTATAGTTAGTCTTAAAATTAGTGTGTCTTCCAACTTTTTCTTTTCCAAAATTTTGTTGGCAATTCTAGGTCCTGAACATTTCCACATAGATTTCAAAATAGGCTTTCTTTGAAAATCAGTCTGTTGGGTTGTGACTGAGATTGTAGTGAATCTATAGACTATTTTGGGGGGAATTGGCATCTTAACAATTTTTAGTCATTAATAATTGAGCATATGTTTCTCTATTTGTTTAAGTCTGTCACTTTTTACTCTAATGTATGTCTTTAACTTTAACTTTTCCTACTAATATTTTGTAGTTTTCGGGGAACTGGTTGTGTACATACTTTGTAAGATCTACCCCAACATACTGCTATATTTGATTTTAGGTGCTATTGAAAATGGTATTAAAGTATTTAATGAAAGATAATTCACATGCCATAAGCTTCATCTATTACGTGTACAATCAGATGGTTTTTAGTAAATTAAGAGTTGTATGCCCATCACAGCCTAAGTGTAGAACATTCTCATCACCCCCAAAAGTAATTCCATACCTACTAGCAGTCACTCCCCATTTCCCACACTCACCTGCAGCACTAGGCAGCTGTTCATCTATTTTCTGCCTATTTTAGCCTATTCTAGACAGTTCGTATAAATGGAATCACAAAATGTGTGGTCTTTTGTGACTACTCCTTTCACAGCATAATGTGTGGTGTTTTTTGTTTTTTTTTTTTTTTTAATGTTTATTTTTGAGAGAGAGAGAGAGTGGCAGAGCGTGAGCAGAGGAGGGGCAGAGAGAGAGGGAGACACAGAATTCAAAGCAGGCTCCAGGCTCTGAGCTATCAGCCAGAGCCCCATGCAAGGCTCAAACTTGTGAACCGCGAGATTATGACCTGAGCCGAAGTCTTAGCCACCCAGGTAGCCCCACATAGCATTATGTTTTTAAGGTTCATCCATGTTGTAGCATATAGCACTACTTTCTTTTTATTGCCAAGTAATACCCATCATATGGATATATATGAAATCATCCATTCAGCAGCTGATGGACACCTGTTTTATGTCTACCTTTTGGCTATTATGAAGGCTGTTATGAACATTCATGTACAAACTTTTGTATGAATATATGTTTTCATTGCTCTTGAGCATATCTCTGGGAGTGCAATTGCTAGGTCATTGTGGTAGCTTTATGTATGTAACATTTTGAGGAACTGCCAGATTATTTTCCAATGTAGTCACACCATTTTACAATCCCACCAACAGAATATGAGGATTCCACTTTCCCCACATCCTTGCAATACTTACTATTGTCTATAATTTTGATTAGTCATTTTAGTGGGTGTGAACTGATAGTTCAATGTGGTTTTGGTTTGCTTTACCTAATGGCTAATGATGTTGCATCTCTCTTCATGTGTTTATTGGTCATTTGTATATCTTTTTTGCAGAATTGTCTATTCAGGTCTTTCTTCATTTTTTTTTTAAATTGCATTTGAGTTTGACATTTTAATATTGGTCTTTTTACTTTAAATTGTATGAGCGCTTTATATACTCTGCATACAAGCCCCTTATCAGATGATTTGCAAATATTTTCTCCCATTTTCTGAGTTGTCTTCTCAATTTCTTGATGATATCATTTGCAGCACAAAAGTTTTGAATTTTGATGTAGTCTAATTTATATGTTTTATCTTGTTTCTTGTGCTTCTAGTATCAAATCTAAGAACTTGTCACCTAATCCAAGGTCATGAAAATTTGCTCAATGTTTTCTTCTAGGGGTTTTATAGTTTTAACTCTTCTAGTTAATTAAGTCCATGATCTATTTGGAGTTCATTTTTGTGTATAGTATAACGCATGCAAATGTATTTTTAAATTTCATTTTATCATTGTTCAGTAGTAGTATATAGTTACATAATTGTGTTGGGGGTTTTTTTTGCTATTATTTGACCTTGCAAAACTTGCATAGAAATCCTAGCAGCTTTTTGTTGATTCCTTATGGATTTATTCATGTCATCTGTGAATAAAGTCAGTTCAACTTCTTGCATTCTTTTTTCTTGTCTTCCTTCACTGACTAGGACCTCAAATATAATGTCAAATAAAAGTGGTGACAGCATGTCTGTCCTTGCCTTTTTCTCTTCTACCAGTGTTCAGCCTTCTACCATTAAGACACGTGAAGGATTTTCGTACAGATATCCTATATGAGGATGAGGATATTCCCTTCTGGTTCTAATTTATTGAGATGCTGTTGAGTTTTGTCCAAGAATTCTTTTCTGCATCTATTGAGGGTTTTTTTTTTTGGCCTCCTTTATTAAGTGGCAAATTACATTTATTGATTTGTTTTCAAATTTTATTTTTATTAACTTTTAGTTTTTTTATTTTAGGTAGGCTCCACACTTAAAGTGGGGCTGACACTCATGACCCTGAGATTAAGAATGTCATGCTCTACCAACTGAGCCAGCTAGGCACCCCATCAAATTTTAAACCCATTGTACATTCTTGGGGTAAGCCCCATTTGATCATGATATATTATCCTTTTATATATTACTGGATTCCATTTGCTAATATTTTATTAAGGATATTTGTTTTGGGGCACCTGGCTGGCTCAGTCAGGGGAGCGTGTGGCTCTTAATCTCAGGGTTGTAAATTTGAGCTCCACACTGGGTGTAGAGATTACTTAAAAATAATATATTTTTAAAAAATATTTGTGTCTATATTTATGAACAACATTGGACTGTACGTTTCTTGTCATGTTTTTATCTGGTTTTAGTATTAGGGTCATGCTGGCCTCATAAAATGAGAAGGAAAGTATTCTCTCCTTTTCTGTTTTCTGAAACAGTTTGTGTAACTTTGGTATTTTTTTCTTAAATGTTTTGATAGAATTCATGTGAAGCAATCTGGTTAACTACAAGTTAAATTTCTTTAATAGATTTAGGACAGTTTGGGTTGTTTTTCTTAAGAGAGCTTTGTTTATGTCTTTCAAGGAGTTTTTCCATTTTGTCCACATTGTCAAATTCATTGGCATAGGGTTGTCCATAATATTTCCTTTCTTCCTCTCCTGTAAAATATGTAGTAAACTCTGCTGTCTTATTCCTGATATTGATAATTTGTGTCATCTTCCCCTTTGTGCAGTCTGGTTAGAGGTTTAATATTTTTATCCATCTTTTTCAAGAACCAGCTTTTGGTCTCAACTTTTCTCTATTGTTTACCCACTTTTGTATTTTATTGACCTCTGTTCTTTATTTCCTTTCTTCTGTCTGTGTGGGTTTTAATTTGCTCTTTTTCTAGTTTTGTAAGGCAGAATCTTACATTATTGATTTAATTTTTTTTCTCACTTCTCTGTATACCTCTTAAGGTGTCTTCACACAAGCACCACCCACCAAATTCTGCTTGCAACTCACTGGTGCAGAAATTAGTATTGTGGTCACTGCCAACTGCACAGGAAACTGGCAAATACGGTCTATGGTGGGTACAATATTAGGGCGCTGATATTATGGGAAAAGGGAAGAATGGATATTGGATAAGCAATGAGAAGCCTCTGCCACATCTGGTAAATATGTCTCCATATCTTCAACATTTGTATGTGCTCACATTTTAGGCATGTATCTTATAAAAGCAGTAAGTAGCTAAACTTTGTTTTAATCTATCTGGCCAATAATATCTGTTTATGTTTACTGTGATGCTATCATACTTGGATTTATTTGTAATATATACTTTGTGCTTCTATGTTCATTGTTTTTTTTTTTTTTCATTTTTTCCTCTTTTTCCTTTTTCCTTTTTCCTCTTTTATTACATTAAGGTTTCTTTCCCCCTTTTCCTTTCTACTGGTTTGGAACTGTAGAGTCTCACTCTACTTTTTAGCGTAGTTATCCTTAGTTTTTTAACAATCATGCATGACCAGTTTAAAATTAATGCTATATTTCTCTCTCCCAGACAATCCACGGAACTTTCCTGAGCACCCTTTTCTTAACCGACCTGTTGTTATCATGTAGTGTTTTAGCTTCAACTTGTTTTAAACCCACTCAATACTAGTCATTACTAGTACTATTTTATTTTACAATAATGCTGACTTGGATTTGTCTTAGTTGACCAAGTTGCTTGCTCACCACTGCTGCTCATATCCACTTCTTCCTTCTCAATTCGATTGTCAGCTTTTTGAGACCTCATTTAATAGGTCTGGGAGGAGCGAACTTACTTGGGCTCTGCCTGGAAATGTCTTTATTTTACCCTCATTCCTTCATGGTAGTTTGGTTCTGTATAATTCTACACAGAGAGGTACTTTCCCTCAAAACGTTGAAGACGCCATTCTAGTCTTCTGGTTTCTGACGTTACTGTTGAAACCCTCAGTCTGTCTGCCTATTGTTCCTTTTCTGGACATCTGTCTTTCCTCTCTGGTTTATTTTAAGATAGCCTCTTTGTTTTTGGTATATACCATTTCACTATGGGATGTTCAGATGTACATTTACTTTTATTTATCTATTCAGGACCTAGGTTTCCTGGACATGAGGATCTGTGTCTTTGGTTGTTTCTAGAAGCTCTTGGTTATCACTTTGCACATTGTGTTGTTTCTAGTCCCTTACTGTGATTAGATGCATCTTAGATCTCATCTGTCCTCTGTATCTCTCAGCCTCTCTTTCATATTTCGTTCCTCTTGTCTCTGTGCTATGTACCGGGTCGTTTCTTCACAGCATGGTTCCAGTTTACTGATACTTGCTTTAGCTGGTGTATTCTTTTTAATTCATTTGTTCAGTCTAGAAGCTGCATTTGGTTCTTGTTATTTCTCATAATACCTTGTTGTTATGCTTCTGATTCCTACTTCTATGTTTATTTGACTTTCATCAACCTAACGTCATAACTGCTAGACTGTTGTTCTTTTCTCTCTGGCTCTTGGCTGCATCGGTCTACAGTCGTCTCGTTTCCTTCCGCTCACTCTAGCAGGACCGTGCCTTGGACATTTTGTCACTTTACACGGTGAGGTGTCTTCGTGGTTCCACTGTTTTCTCCAAGAGAATTCTGTGTGAGGAAAATTGACAGCACCCCAAGGGATTGGTTTTGTGCTTGTGCCTGCTGTTGGCCCCAGGAGTCACCAGCCTGGGATCTTATACGGGTCTGTTGGCTTCGCAGTGCCCACCAAGTGAATTCAAGCTTGGTGTGAGTGGCAGGTACAGCCATGGGTTTTTAAGTTCTCACAGGAGACTTCTTTTATCCCACATGCATTTCCTTATTCCCTTCCTTCAGTGGAGAGGAGTTCCTGGTGGGTGGGTTTAGGATTCTTCCGTCCCCCGTCCTCGCCCCTGACCCTGGAGCTTCTTCCTGAGGTGCACCCGTGGAGGACCCCAGCCCCATTCAGTGGGCCCAGTGACCACACGCCTCTCTGGAGCCCAGGCCTGTCTCCTGTCCATGAGCACGTGTTAAAACCCAAGGCCGAGGCTGTTTTCGGGCACATTTTCCCTTCAGCAGCTACAGCACCGGTGCTTGTGCGGGCTGCCCTCCCTTCTGGTGCACGGGGCCTCTTCCTTCTGTCCTGTTCAACCAAACAGTGAAAACATCGGAATACATTTTATCCAGCATTTCTAGGCATTGGTGGCTACAGAGTTTCAGTTTTTGCTTGTCTCCTTCCTGTCTTAGCCAGAAACTCTAAATTAATATCCCTAAGCCTCAGTTCCCTCCTCTGTAAAGGAACGGCCCCTCCGTTGTGGGCTTGTTGTGAGGGGTTAAAAGAGGAAAGCAGGTGAAATGCTTAGCATAGGGCCTGGCACACGGTAGGAAGTCAATAAATCTGAGTATCATCACTGATACAACAGAAAATGTGGAAAGTTTGGAAGGGTATCAAGAAAAGAAACACCGTACTGTCCACTGAAAATTAGGGTTCACACTTAATAGAATTCTAACTTTATTCATATGTATATCCACACGTGTAAAACAAAAGTAGTACTGTACATACAACTTTGCATCTGCTCTTCTCATTTGATTAGTGTCTTATTCGGGTTGGGCCACCATAACAAAGTACCAGAGAGTGAAGGACTTAATGTGCATCTATCTTGTCATAGTTGTAGAGGCTGAAAGTCTGAGACCAGGGTGCCAGTGTGGTCAGATTTGGGTAGGATCATCTTCCTAGCTTGCAGATGGCTGCCTGTTCTCTGTGTCCTCACACAGCAGAGAGACAGAGACAGAAATCTCTGGTCTCCTTTATAAGGGCACCAGTCCCATCATGAGGGCCCAGCTCTCATGACCTCATCTAACCCTAATTACCTCCCAAAGGCCTCATCTCCAGATACTATCACATTGGAGGTTAGGGCTTCACATAAGAATTCGGCAGGGGCACATGGATGGCTCAGTTAAGCATGTGACTTTCGGCTCAGGTCATGATCTCACGGCTTATGGGTTTGAGCCCCACCATTGAGCTCTGTGCTGACAACTCAAAGCCTGGAGCCTGCTTCAGAATCTGTGTTTCCATCTCTCTCTTCCCCATACGTTTTCTCTCTCTCTCTCTCTCTCTCTCTCTCTCTCTCAAAAATAAACATTAAAAAATGTTAAAAAAAAAAAAAAAGAATGTGGGGGACACAATTTAAGCTGTAGCCATCAGACTTCTCTAACAGCTGCCCCTCAGCTTAGAAGCCTGTCTGTGATCTTTAACAAGAATGGGATTATCAGATTCACAGTCTTCCGTTTGAATCCACCTCAACAGAAAGGGCCAAGGGCTTGATAACACAATGAGGTCCAGAGAACCTGTGAAGTGTGTGTAGTTGGGGTTTGGGGAATAAATTCTGAACGTTTCTATTAGACACCATCCCCCAGACAGGTGCCAGGCCTGAGTGAGCCCATCTTTTCTGCTCCTTTCCCTACATCCCTCCTTCTGCAGGTCATGATGGGATTGGAGCTTTCTCCTCCAGTCACTTTCCAGCTCCGGGCTGGCTCTGGACCCGTGTTCCTCAGTGGCCAGGAATGTTATGGTAAGTTGGAGCTTGGACCTGAGGTGGGTCTGACTATAGTGCCTAGCACAGGGCCAAGGGAATAGGTATTCAAACGCTGGATGGATTCTTGAATTACTAGAGAAAATCTCCAAAGGCAACGTGATGGCCGGTAGCCTGGAATGGAAGTTCTCCTTTACCTCCCCGCCATGTCCTCTGTGGGCTGCAGTCCTCTTGCCTGTACCATGAGGGTAGGTGTAGACTTGGTTTCATCTTCAAAGAGCCACTGTGAGGAATAAATGGGATACTCAGGGAGAAGCAGTTTGCATGATAGCTAGTACTAGCCCACATGTAAAATGTTAGGTGCTATGAGGTATGTAGCTGGAGGAGCGATATAGGCTCTATCAAATCACTGTGCTATTGACTCTTCTCATATCCTTCTCAGCCCAGTTGTGCCTCTGTATCAGGGTACAGTTACTCAAAAACCCTGGCAGGCTCCACTTCCCTTAGGATGAGGTCTAAATTCCTTAGCTGCTGTTTCCATTTCCTCCCTTCCCTTGTGCTCTCTGCCCACCCTCACCCTCCTCTGAATCCTTCCCAGCCAGAGCCACAGCTTACCACCTCACCTGCCCTCCTCTACCACCCCAGCTTTCTGGGGTCCCGGACCCCTCACTCCATCTGAGCTTCTACTTTGTCAGGCCAGAAAGGGTCTCTAGGAAGTGGCAGGTGTTGGCTTCCCCAGGGCAGCTCTGAGAGCAAGACTGATCGTGGAACAGGAGCTAGGCCGAGACCTGGAGCTCAGCATCCCTGCTCCCTTTCCATACCCTCACAGACACTTCAGACCTGTCCTGGGAGGAGGAGGAGGAGGACCTGGAGGAGGAGGAAGAGGAGGAAGATGACAGCGATGATGATGATGATGACGATGATGATGTTGATGTAGATGTGTCCCTAGAGGAGGAGACCCCTCTTAAACAAGTCAAGAGGCTAGCATCCCAGAAGCAGACAGGTGTTGCCAAGGTGAGGGAAGGGACACCCCCCCACACAGGATCCTCAGAAACCTGGGCCAGGCCTCCCGAGTTGAGTGTGAGTGTACAGAGGCCTGGGGTCCTGCCAGGTGCCCAGCAGGAGTCTGCTGGCCCTGGACCCTGCCCTAACTGTCCCCATGCTGCTTGTGTTTGCTTCCCAGAAAAAAAAGGTGGAAAAAGAAGAGGAGGCAGTGAGGTAACTCTTTCCATCTGTTAACGTGGCCAAAATCTTACAGCTGAAGCCTATAGGGTTAGAAAGGGTCTGGCGTGTGTGCATGTTTGTGACCACACAGATGTGCTGTCTCTGATGGCCGGCACAGCCTTTTTTGGAAGGCATCAAAGTATTCTTATCTTCTGACCTAATTCCACTCATGGTAACCCCTTCCCAAGGACCCCATCCAAAATACAGGTAAAATCATATGCACTAAGAAACTGATCCCTGCATTATTCAAGTAATAGTGAAAAATGGAAGCATTCTAAGTGTCTACCAATATAGTAGATTAAGCTGGGTCACATTTTCCCAGTAGAATGTGACATAATGCCTATGAAGAATATAGCATCCTGGAAAGTGTTTGCAGAATTTAAAAAGAACAGGGTCTTAAATCATTTTCATGTTATTTCACATGTTTTTAGAAGAAAAAGCAAAAAGTCCTGCAAGGAAACACATCAAAATGTTAATTCCGGTGGGAGGTAAAGAAACAAGTGATTTCTATTTGCTATATTTTGTGCAATGTAGTTAAATGTTACTTTTATAATGTAAGAGACCTATTTGTGATAAATAAAAGAAAGCAGGTGGAAGTCTAACAAGAAAACACCTCTTGTTAAAATAAGAGAGAGTCAGGATGGTCCCAGCAGGTGACGGGGTGGAGAGGTGAATTCTGCAGCCTCCCAGCTCTCCATATCACAGCCCCTGGCTTTCCTGGAAGTGGCCAGGGCCCTGCATTGCAGTGTAGGCATTAGGAGGTTCTGGGCTACTGGTGTCCTGCTGAGCTCTCTCTCTTTCTCACCCTCATCCCTTCTCCTGGCCTCCCCACCCTATTCCAGACCCAGCCTTAAAGACAAGAGTCCTGTGAAAAAGGTGAGTACCAGGAGAAGGGGCTGGTCCTCCTGGGGGCAGAGGGAGGGAGTGGGACTCTGGTGCCCTCCCTTCTCTCCATAGGCCAAACCCACACTCAAACCTAAAAAGCCAGGATCCAAGAAATGAGGAGCCAGGAGTGGCCTGGCTGCAGTGACGGAGAGAGAGCCAGCTAGAACACCATACAGAGTGGCCTTCCTGCGGGTGTGCTGCAACCCCATGTTCCCCCCACCCAGCCTCTCTCCCTCTGAGTCTGAATGTGACGGAGCTGTTGGGGGCAACACAAGGGGCCCACACTCCAACTATCAAGTTTCGGCAGGACCTGGAGGGAAGAACCCTGACCTCAGAGCCCCAATAAAGTTTGCTTTGCCGGGACCTTGTTTCTGCCATCTGTTCCAGAGGGCCTGTCCTTATTGCTGGCTGCAGTGAGCCCGTGTGCCCAGCAGAGGGAGGCCATGTGCCAGCACACCCCTACCTGGTGGCTGGCCCGCCACCTGGACTGAGGCTGAGGCACCCAGCCAGCCAGCTGGGCTCTGTTCTGTTCTTTCATCTCCCTCTCATGTCCTCAAACTCCCACCCATTCCAACCCCCCCAGCTTTGGGACAAAAAGCCAAGGGTCTCAACTCCCTGCACAGCTTCAACTTTGTGCCCTTGTCCTGAGGGAGGGAGCTCCAGACATTGTGGGTCTTCCTGTGTCCACACTCCCTTCTGGCTGGTTTTCCAGGTAGAGAGTCAGAAGGCTAGAGCTGCCTGCCCCCCGCTGGGAAGGACCTTAGTCCCTGTCAGACTAGCCTGGGGATCTTCTCTCCTGGCCCTAATCACGTGTTCATTATCAAATGCACAGACCAGGACATCTATTGGAACCTCGGAAGTTCAATGCTAATGCTGCTCTCCCAGGCTTGCCTCTCCTGTTCAGGGTGAGCTCCTGTTCATTTGTGTGAAGATCTGTGTCAAGCAGGAGCCCAGAGGCCTGGACCTTCAAGGAAGCCCTCCCAGACAGGGCAGATGAGGCAGGCTTTGCAGAAGCTATTGAGGGTCTCTTACAGGAGGTGGACAGGTAAACACTTTTAACTCTCATGCGAGGGTTCACCCAGGGCAATTCTCGGAGCCATGGGAACAGGGCTCAACAAATTGTTAGGGTAAGGCAATAGGGGATTGGCAAGGGGACGAATGACCCATTGGGTGGCTCTGGGCTCCTGCCCTCTCCCAGGCCTGCACAGCCACTTTGGAGCCTGGCTCACCCATTGTGACACACAGATAGCCTCCCACTGGGGGTTATAGTTACAGGGCCTCCACTGGGCTGGCTTCTCCCTGGCCCTCCTCTACACCCCCACTGGCCAAACCTAAAGTGGGCCAATGGGGAAATGGCCCTGTCCTCTCTCCAGGATCCCTAGGCATGGGTCCCAGAAGGTTGGAGGTCTTTGAATGCCTGCACGGGAAGGTCAGCAACCAGGCTTGCATGTTCCTGTTCAGCTTCAGTTTCTTTTAATGCCAGAAGAGACTGAGGACGGTAGCTAAGCATTCTTGCTGCTTGCTTTCTACATCCCAGGAGACAGATGTGGGCACCGTCCCACCCTCGAGCAAATGAGAATGAGCCACTGACCTCAGGTCACCCAGAGAGCGACAAGGCACATGGGTTCACATCAGGCTCCAGGTGGGCAGCGACCATTTACCATGGCCTCATGCCACAGTGACACAGGGTAAACAAGACAAATTCTTCACCTTCAAGCCACCTACAGTCTAGTGGAAACACAAAAGCCAACAGCAAAATTTCAGTTACTGTCAAGTGCTTTGGAGGAAGTGAGACAGCACTTCTCCAGCCTGGAATTAGCCTATTAGGAGATCAGAGAAAGTCCCTCAAAGGAGAAGACTGACAAGAAGAGGGTGGCAGTCTCCATGAGTAGCTGGCAGAAGGACACTCCCAGGAGCAGGAACCGAGCAATGCAATGGGCCTCAGGCAGAGCAAGCAGAAAGAGAGAGGATTAGCAGGATTTTGGTAATAACATGCTGGAAGCTAGGTGCTGAGCGCCTTCTGGGACTCACTCCATAAAGCCCCATTTCTCAGACCTGGAAAACGAGGCACAGAGAGGTGAAACAACTTGCCCCCAAGGCCACAGAGCTAGTGGAGGAGGCAGGGTTCACCACCAGGTTGTCTGGACCCACGGCTCTTATCTTGAACCACTCTGAAATGACTGAGAGAGACGGACAGCACAGCAGCCAGAGTCCTACAAAGTCTCATAAACTGAAAATAATAGTTAAGAATAAGGTCCACGGTGTAACCCGCACCTTGGGAGGGGCAGCCCCCAGCCAGTTATAGCAAAGCACAGATGCACACAGATACTTCTTCCCTTCATCTCACCCAGGCAAGTGCCCCAGCAGCCTAGCTCAGCCACAGCTCTGTACATAAGGGCACGCAACAGCTAAGCCGTTCCTGACTTGATGTCCAAATGCTGGCAGGCAATGGGGATCAAACAGCAAGGATGGTAGGTGCTCCAAATTTTAAGAGTCCATTTGCCTTTTGCCCTGCCCCAGCCCCAGCCCCAGCCCTTCTGCTTTCCAACAGGAAAATGGTGGGCTGGGGTTTGGAGCAGGTGGTGACAAGTGGCAGGTCTGCAGGTGGGCTCAGTGTCTGCACCAGCTGGGCTGTTAGAAGGAGCAGGCGTGAGACGCCTCAGTTGGGGGGTGTTGAACTTGGCACTAGGGGGTGGGGATTAACCAACCAGCCCAGGCTACTTCTCACTTCCTTTATCACCTCCTGCCACCTCCCCCTATAAATGTTAATGAACCCTGCTATTCTCCCTCCCTCTCCTCTAGTCAAGGGAGTCAAAGTTTAGGTCAACCGAGTCTGGACCATATAAGAAGGTCTATGCCCCTCGTTTCCATTCTTGTGGCACTTGATACTTTTCATGGAGTGTCCATCTCAGTTGATACTCATGGTGGCAATTTTGACAGCAGTGATAATAGCCATTTCCTTTTTACAAATTAGGAAGCTGAGACCGGAAAAGTGAAGGGACTTGCCATAGGTCGTAGAGGCCAGGGAACAGGGATAAAATCCATGGAACACTCTTCATGCTGCCTCCCCTCTTGGAGCCCAGCACTGGCCTTCCCATGGGGATAAAAGCACAAGCTGAGTCAGAAAGGCAGGCCTGCAGGTGCACAATGGGAAGGGACAAGGAGCAGATGTCACACCATGAAACAGGCTATCCAGCCATGCCCCAGAGGCCCCTGGCACCAGCCCCTGGCTGAGCCCCAAGGCCAAGCTTGACTGCTGGCATCTGTTACCATGGAGACCCAGGCCTGGCTGGGGGGCTGGCCACTGACAACAGGCCCCTCCCCCACTGATAGGAACCAGGCACTCAGGCTCAGAGGCCTGGAGTCCAGACCTCACTAGATGGGGCTCCCGCATCTGCCTCCTTATTTCATTCCACCCCCCAGCTCACCCATCCACCCCAGAACCTCAAGCCTGAGCTATCTCCTTCATGCATCTGCTCTTACCTGTCATCCCAGGACTGAAAGTGGGAGGAGGTAGCCTTTAGTACCCCACCTGGGAGCTAGTTGTTGGTGGAGATGTGGGTGAGGTCAAAGGCCCACCAAGAATAGAGCCAGAGCCAGCACCAGTTCCAGAAGTAGATTTGGGGATTTCCGCAGAAGAGGCAGAGTTCAAATCAAGACCCCAAACAGAGCAAATATGGAAGATGGAAACGATCAGGAGCATCAGCCTGAGCAAAGCAGAGCTGTGGGACGGTCTAGGGCATGCTCGGACAATGACGAGCACTGGATTGGGAGTCTGGGCACCTGGCACCTTGTCTGAGTTGTGCCACTGACTAACTAGCTGTGAGACCCTCGCTGGGCCTCATCAGTGAGTGAGGAGGCTGGACCAGATGAAGAATCTCTAAGACCCCTTCCAGTTTTGACATCCCTTCTATTTGATTCCAAGCCTGGACTCTGCCAGTTACAGGGAGCTACCCCTGCACTCTCCAGACAAGCTCAGGTTCAGCAGGGCCTTGAGTCCCAGAGGCCTGAGGGGTGGGGGGTGGGGCTAGGAGCCCAAAAGCTGGAGGTGGCCAGGAGGTAGCCTTGGGGCTTGTCTGGGGGAGGGGGGAAGGGGGAGGGGTGGCAGACAACTTTGTGGATTGATCTAGCTCTGGAAGGTGAGGAGACTTGGAGGTGAGAGTTTCGCCCTCCTGCTCATCTCTTTAGGTAAATACCTCCACATCCAGCATTTCCCTTTCTCTTTCCATCCTGGAGGCACTGAGACCTGCAGGGAGCCCAGAGCTGAGGGAGCTCCACTCCCTACACAGAAGACTTCCCTCAGAGATCCCTCTAAGCACATGCCCCCTTCCACAGCCACCATCACCCACCTTCTGTAGGGAAGGAACCATTAGAGTCCCTGGTCACCTAGCTTCTGGGACCTTAGGTACTGCAGCCCGGAGGGCATGGACACAGTGGCAAGGCTCCAGACACGATCCATGTGGACCTTAGGAACCTAGTTCTGCCATTCACTGGCTGGGCCATTCTGAGCTAACTACCCCCCATGCCCCCCCCCCCAATCCCTGCCCCATGTGCTTTAGTGTCCTCTGCACAGGGGTCCTAGAATGGGGTCCTACCTGCACAGTACAGAGCAGGGTGGGACCAGAGGCCATGTGAAGAGGTTGGTGGGCACAGGGAGGGAGGAGGCCCTAGGGATGGCTGCTGCCCCAGAGAGGAGGGTGAGTGAGGCCCAGAACATATGACACACTTGACGTCTGCTAAGCCCAGTTATCTCCTTTGGTCTGCTGGCATCCTGAGGCACTACTGCCCCCATCTCTCAGGCAAAACTGCCGAGGCCCAGAGGAAAGTAGCTTGTGCCAGTGCACCAGCTCCTCTGAGTCTGTCTTTTCCCGGATGTCAGGCCAGCTCTCAAGATCCCATCGCGTCCTCCTCCCACAGCTGCACCTTCCTGCCCCTCCCTGACCCCCAACCTGCGGCACCCACTATTTGCTGCCATTGGGACAGCCCTAACACCTCCATCCCGGTGGCCAGACAGCAGAGAGGGGGAGCAAGGGGTGACAGAGGCAGGGGAAGCAACCGCTCCTAGCCAAGCCCACCGCCTGCCCCCTGGAGGGAGGCTCCTCCTTTTAAGGCTGCTTCTGGGAATTTCCACCCCCGGAGCCAGACTCAGCAACCCCTGGCCCGGAATGATACCTGCGCTCACCCTTGGGGAGGTGGGGCACCAAACCTGAGGGCAGGAGGAGCTGACCCTGGGAGAGGAGGAGGGACCCTCTAGTCCAGGTCTGAGGGTCACGAAAAACGTGGGAGACTACAGGGGCCAGCCTCCTTATCAAGAAGGCTCCACAGCTCCATCCTCTGTGCTCGGGTAGCCCAGCAAGAGGCTGGCAGACCCCGCCAGCCAGCGGCTGCTTTGCTGTCTCACTGGCCAGGAAGGTGGACACCTCACACCTCAGTCTCCCAATTACGCCCTCCTCCCCCATTCCTTCTCCCCTCCCTTCTCTCTCCTCCTCCTCCTCCCCTTTCTCTCCTCCTCTCCCCCCTGAAAACCTGTGGCTTGAAGAGACCTTGGCTTCTCTGGGACTCTACCCCTGGGGACTGCCCATATCTGCTCCTGAGTTTGGGGGCAGGAGGGCAACCGCCCCAAGAAATCTCTCCGGCGATGGGAGCCACCCGCCTGCTGCCCAACCTCACTCTGTAAGTGCGCTGCCTCTCTGAACTGAAGTTTTGTTGCCATTTGCAGCCTGGGGCAGACCTAATCTTACCGGGAATCCCACACGGAGGGGCAGGGAGGGGCGGGGGGGCTCTGCCTTCTCACCCTGGGTTGGCTACTGGCACCCACACCAAGGTCTGCCTTGTCTTCTCACACAGGTGCTTGCAGCTACTGATTCTCTGCTGTCAAACTCAGGTAGGCGGGCGCCCCCCACTAGCTTTTCTCCATCTCTCCCACCCCACCCAACTGGGGGGGGGGGTAGCTTCCTTTCGGTGGACAGAGGCAGGTTCTGGCCTCTCCCTGGATCCAGAAGGTTTTTGAGGGTGGGGGCTGGTGTCAGCCTCTGGAGGTGTATAGAAGGGGCTATGGCAGATTTGGGGATTGACTAAGGTCTTTATCTGTCTTCCCTCCATGACCCTCTCTCCATGTCCTGAGGTCTCTGCTTTTCTCTCCATCCGGCTCTCCTCAAGTGTTCCCCTCAAGGCTAAATGCATGGGGCAACCCAGTCTTGAGGGATGGAGTCTGGAGTGGTAGGAAGAGGGCTGAGGTGATGACTCAGGTGAGGCTTGTACTTGGAGGTACCTGAAAAGACAGGTTTTCATGCAAAACCAGTTGTGTATTCCACTTACTACCCCACTCTCACCACCCCAGATGTCCTGGGGAATCACTGTCCTGGGGGATAGCCCCAGTCAGGGCGGGGTGACTCCTTACCTACAGGGCAATAAGGTCAAGCCCCAAGGGGTTTGTTTGGGACAAGATTCAGGGTTTGCATCTCCACACTCCCCCCACCCCATGTTAGTCCCCCCATGCACACCCCCACCCCAAGCCTCAGCCCCCTGTGCGAGGCTCGGTCCCTTTTTGTGATCCTCCATAAAAGTGCAGCTATTAAAATGCACTGGTCCAGAACCGCTCTGGGGAGAGATCGCTTGGCTTTCCCAGGCCAGAGGCCCGCTTCTCTTCATATCCAGTGGGGACTTTTTTTGAAGGTAAATGCCTTTTCTCTGGGAGAGGGAAAGGGGCTGCCTTTGAAGCAGTGGGGGGGTGGGAGAGAGAGAGAGACAACTCCCCCCCTTTTCCTTCCCCCTTTTGCTCTAGCCCCCGTTCCAGGCCTTTTGCTTCACACATCCAGGGAGAGCAACAAGAAAGCCCCCAGCCTGGCCGGGAGGGGGCTGGGGGTGGGCCCAACCTGTTCTGGAAGGGGAATTAGCACAATGGTGAGGCTGGCCGGGGCGTTTATGGCCTGGCTGAGGCCCCATTCAGGACTCAGGGAAGGTGGCAAAGCTGTCCTTTCCCCCTTGAAGTGCCCCCTCGCCCCCCTTGGAGGGGGGGCCGGCAGGCCGGACCATAGCCATGCTTGAGGGGCCGTCTGACAAGCAGCTGTCTGCAGCAGTGGAAGGGGAGGTCCCCCCGCAGCGGGAACATGAAAGGGACAGGCCAGGTCCCGCGGGGAGAGCGACTTGTGGGTTGTGGGCTGTGGGGGGGGGCGTGGGGCTGCTTTTGTGCAGGGCCTGAAGGGGGACAAGGAGAGGAGGGGGCTTCAGGGGGGCCTCTCTGCTCCTGACCTGGAACAGACAGCCAGAAGGAGGCTGCCCGCCAAGAGGGGCGGAGGGCCTGAACCTGGGCCAGGAGATGGGGGCTGGGGATAGGCTGGACCCCACCGAGGGTCCTGGCCCAGCCAGACCCCACCCCCTGGCAGGAAGGCAGGCCCTCACCCCAAATGCTGGCCTCAGGTTTTTCTGGGGTGGGGTGCAGGGTGCACTTGGCTGCTTTGAGTTTCCAGACCCTGCTCTCATAGGCAATGGGGGGGGGGGGGTGCTCCTGGTGGCACTCCTGGCCTGTGGCCTAGCTGGAGTTGGAAATGAGCAGTGACACACATGAAGGGTTAACCCTGAGCAGGTTACAGGGTCAGCCTGTAGCTGCTCCCTCACCGCCCCCTTCCTCAAAGCTGATCCTTCCTGCTCCTCCCTCTACCAGAGAGTGGCCCCTAACAGATGCTGATCTGGGTTGAGATCTGTCTAGGTGGTTTCTACGGGGCCTGGAATAAAGGTGGCCTTAGGGATCTGGGGTACAGAAAGTCTGTTCCAGCACAGGCCAGTAGGATATGGGTGGGGAGAGAAACATTTTAGCCTAGGGTTGAGGCTGTCACCAGCAGCTGAGAAATGTCATCTGGTTTGCACCTTCCTGGAGACAGAGGACAGGAAGGGGTCTGTTTTTCTCCCACTCAGTGTTGCAGATAGGTGAGACAGGCCAGAAGAAGGTAATCGTCCTGGCTTTGCAACATGCATGGGTAGAACCTGGTTAGCCGGCAGGCAACAGTATTGCCCCCACTGGCCACGAGCCTCTGTTACATTGTGACACAGGCAGGCAGCTCACAGGAGAGCCTGGGCCACCACTGATAGCTCCTCTCGCTGCTGCAGCCTCCATCTCCCTCGCTAAGGAGGCACCTCACCCCTAGTGGTGGGAGGAACACTGACCAAAAGGGCGATGGGGTTCTCTGAGGGTCCTGAGCACCCAGAGGCAAAGGCAGGGGAGATGGGCAGGAGCTCAGGATTCCACAGTTAGCACTGAAAAGAAATGCTTACAGGGGCATTACAGGAGCCTAAACAAAAGGTCTTAGAGCCTCCATAATGCTCTCTGGTAAGCCTAACAGACCAGCTTCTGTATGCGCATGTATGTATATGCCTGTGCATGTGTGTGTGCCTGGGGGTAAGATCCTTCAAGGCCAGTGGGGAGGATGAAGGAAAAATCTGGTTATCCTGGCTAATGGAGCCAAGACCCTGGCATTCTGGAGAAGGGACAAGCTCCAGTCCTAGAGGCAGGACAGCACTTCTGTCTCTAATCAGCTGGGTCACCCAGGGCACCTCTTTGACATTGGAATTGGGTACCATCACTGTGAAGGTTCTGTCTAGCAACCAGAGTCATGATTCCAGATCTGCACTGCATCACCAAGGGTCCCCCAAGCCTGTGCGGCCACCAGTTCTCTGCTCCAGGGCAGATGGGGAGCCAAGAGGTCATGACTGGCTCACCCGCTGGCCTGGAAAGACCATGGCCATATGCACCCTTCACCCTGCACCTCTGCTTCCCAGGACAAATGGCCTGGCCCCCTCACACTCACCTCCACACCCTTCTCCCTTGGATGGACCAGTGGTGGTGTCACCCAAAGCAAATTGACACTATTTTTCCCTTGGTAACCGCAAAGGGGGAGAATCACCCGTCTCCTAATTTTAACCAGTACGTGAGGGACCAGGGTGCCATGACTGACCAGCTGAGCAGGCGGCAGATCCGTGAGTACCAGCTCTACAGCCGGACCAGTGGCAAGCACGTGCAGGTCACCGGGCGTCGCATCTCTGCCACCGCGGAGGACGGCAACAAGTTTGGTGAGACCCAGCCCTCACCAGAGGCCACTCACACTGCTGGCCGGCCTAACCTGGTCCGTCCCCAGATCCTGTGCCAGGGCAGGGGCCACAGTGGGAGAACAGGGAGAAGCCTCTTGGAGTAGGGCCTCTCGGTGCCCCCCCCACCCAAGTGCGGAAGTCAGGCTGGTTGGGGGGGCCCCCTGCCATACCTGAGCCGGCAACCCCAATGGACGGAGGTCTTTCTCCCCCTCCCCCCATCATAGCCAAACTCATAGTGGAGACAGACACGTTTGGAAGCCGTGTGCGCATCAAGGGTGCTGAGAGCGAGAAATACATCTGTATGAACAAGAGGGGCAAGCTCATCGGGAAGGTGAGAACTGGAAGGAGGGGGAGTGGATGAAGGAATCAATGTTACTGCATGCCCCACAGCACCCCCTACTCCCCTCTACTAGGCCCAAGCCATGACTGACTACGCACACACCCCAACACTAGGCCACTCTGGTTTCTCCATTTAAATGAGTCCCTGTGGGGTCAAGAAGCCCTCTGAGGACACTTACTGACCCATAAGGATCTTCAGCTCTGATTTATGAGGTATTTCCCCAACATCAAGAAGTCAGAATTTTAGCACTTACATGATATTGCAGTCCCTATGTTGAGGCTCAAGCGCTGCGCTGATCAGGGTTGAGAGTTGACATTCATACAAGGCCACTAGTTTCCCCAAGGTCAGTGGGGTCCACAGGATCCAACTAGCAAGATGCACACTAACTGCCTGCTAGTGTAACCACCCTGCAGGGGCAGTTCCAGCACTGTTGGGTAGGAGAAGTCCACTTCCCTTAACATTTGTCAATCCTGGCTTCCAGTTCTGGCTGTTCTCACCAACTATTTGCTTACCTTGGTTAAGCCTCAGGCTTCTTGTCTATAAAAATGGGCATAGTGTCAAGGTTATCTATTGGGTCAAATGGGTGGTGGGGTGGCTCCTGACATAGTCTGGTATTCTGTAAACATTTGCCCCTTGTTTTCATCAAAGACTCCTTTTCCTCCACCCAGCAGCACCATTGGCCCAGACTGAGGAGTGTGCTCGTGTACAGAGTGCCCACTGGGTATGCGCTGAACTGCATAATAATCTTGATCTTTATGCCACATCTTGGGAAACAGGCTCTGCATGGCTAAATACCTTGCTCAAGGTGTACAACTTCCAAATGACCAGGCTGTATTTAAGTTCAGACCTGACTCCAAGCAAAACTTGCTCCTTTCTCCCACTTCTGCCTCTCACCAGGCAGAAATCCTTGGGCACACGGCTCCTGTCATTCCTTCCTCAGTCCCACAAAATAGGCCCCAAAGGCAAGTAAGGCAGAAAGTTGGGTGGACAAACTCGCCTCCTCTTGTTCCTTCCCTCCTCCCCGCAGCCCAGTGGGAAGAGCAAAGACTGCGTGTTCACAGAGATCGTGCTGGAGAACAACTACACAGCCTTCCAGAATGCCCGGCACGAGGGCTGGTTCATGGCCTTCACCAGGCAGGGTCGGCCCCGCCAGGCTTCCCGCAGCCGCCAGAACCAGCGAGAGGCTCACTTCATCAAGCGCCTCTACCAGGGCCAGTTGCCCTTCCCCAACCACGCTGAGAGGCAGAAGCAGTTCGAGTTTGTGGGCTCAGCCCCCACCCGCCGGACCAAGCGTACTCGGAGGCCACAGCCCCTGACGTAGTCAGGGACACTGGGGGCAGCTGCCCCTCACCAGCCTTCCCATCCCCTTCCCTTCCTAATCCCAAGACTGGGCTGGGGTGGAGGGAGGGGAGTCAGAGCCCCCAAGGAGGAAGGACCCTGAGGAACTACAAGCGTCAGAGCCTCAAGCCAGAAAGGGGACAGGACTGCCACATAGCAGGGCTGGGGCGGCAGGGCAGCTGCCCCAGACCCAACAATGGAATAGGCCCCAGGGGGGAGGAGGGATGGCAGACCCCCAGGAGAGGAACTGTAGTGTTACCCAGGACTCAGGCTCCCTGAAACAGGCAAAAAGGGCAGCAGGTTCAAAGCCTTGCAGACACTGTCTGGAGCTGGCTCTCTTTAAATTCTCCCCAAATCTTCTCCAGTCTGCCCCCAGCCTCCAGTTTCCTCCTGGCCAGACTGTAGGAAAGGACTTTTGTGTTTATTTCAGGAAAAAAGAAAAAAAAAAAGGGTTGGCCATTCTTCACATTCCACTACCCAGGCCTGCACCCCCATCCCCGACTTCGAGCCCCAGAATAAAACCATTTTCCTGCAAACGGGTTATCTAAAGGCGGGGTGGAGGGATCCACTACCAAACGGCATTGGTAACAAAGTCTCTCGGGGAGGCGCCCGGGGAAGCCGTGGAAGCCAAGTGCCCCGGCCCGGGCGTGGCCCAGCAGGTGGAGGGGCAGCGCGCGCGCGCGCGTGGGGGGCGGCGGGCAGTGCCGCCTGGAGGGAAAGCGGGGTGTGGGTGGCCCAGGAAGGCCCCGCACCTCCGCCCCACGCGAGGCCGGGACCGGCGGGCGCGCCCCTCCCTCCGCGCAGGCTCCGGTTTCCTGGCTGGCACTGCGCGTCCCGTGCTACCTGTTGGGGCGAACCAAACCCAACCCTAGGGCCGGCGAGCGGCCGGGGCCGGGGCAGCAGGCCCGAGCGCCCGCGGAGGAGCGGGCAGGCGCGGCGCCCGGGCGGCCCGCGGACTCTGCAGCCTCTTCGCCGGTAGCCAGACTGCTTTTTTCCGGTGAGGAGGGGGGATGGGGGAGGAGGGCTCAGCCGAGCGGAAGGGGGAGAGAGGGCGAGAATGCGTCCCCTTGTTCCCCAGGCCCCTGCGGGGGGCGGAGGCGGGGGCCACACCTGAGGGGAAGATGCAATTAGAGGCGGCGGGCTGGGCCGCGCGGCCCCGGGGGGAGTGGTGGCCGCGGCGGGAGGGAGGGGGGAGGGCGCTCCCACCCCCAGCCGGAGCTTCTCGGGTGGGCTTTCCCAGACGCCTCCAGGTGTGCTTTAGGGGAGTGGAACTAAGAGCCATAAAACCCGCCTCTTTCCTCCTTTTCGTCGGCGTGTAATCTTGTTGAGGGGGAGGCCCTTCCAGCACGTCTCCCCGCGCAAGCCAGCTCTTCCGTTGATGGAACCCCCCCCCCAGCCTCAGTTTCTCCTTCCTCTTCTTTCTGGGAAATTGTTGGAGGGAAATATTACGGAGAGAGAGGGAAAAGGATGAGAGACATCCCTTCTCCCCACTTCTCCCAAAAATGGCCCAAAAATAAGGACCGAATGGGCAATTATGGAGGAGCCTGGTTTAGTCATAATGGGAGGTGAGTGAAGCAGCCGTCCAAGGCGGTGGGGGCCAGGGGTCCCCCCCCCGCCTCTCCTTTGGTGAGGACTAGAGAGAGGTCTGACGCCCCCAGCTCTGGGCAATTTAGAAGGCAACAGCCAAGAGGGAGGTCTCTCAGGCCCCAGGACAGACATTCTCCCTCCAGCTTGTCATAATTGCTTTGCACCAGGTTGCTTTTTTCTCTCCCCCCTTCTAATCACAAAGAGCCTTAATCCTGGTGAAGACTGCGGGAGACGTGTTGGGGGTCGTTTTCTGGGAGGGGGGCGGTGTAGGGAGGGTGGTCCGGAGCCACAGCTGATAACTGGCGAGTTCAATGGGATTTTAAACACAGAGGCAACGCCCAGCAATTACCTGAGGACAAAGGGTTGGGGCCCCCAGGTGTGGAGGTCTGGACTTGGGGGGCAGGGGCAGGGGGCTGAGAAGGAGGTGTGTTGGGGAGGGGGAGCTCTTACAATCCCTCTGATTTCCGCAGGAATTTGAGACATTCTTTAAAACTCTAGACTGCCTCCCCCCAGCCCGGCTCTCAGACCCACCCCACCCTCCCTGGCTCGGGTTAGAGACAGCTTCAAAGGTGGACTGGGCCCTTTGTCTTGCCTCTGCTTTCTTCTCTGCCTTTCTCCGGCCCCTCCCTCCCTCTCTTTGACCTCCCCAGCACAGACGGCCTCTGGGGGCCGGCTCCAGAAAGCCCTCACTGTTTCCTTTCTTGCTTTTTGAGGTGAGACCTGGTAGGGAGGGCCTGAGACAGGGAGGAGTGAGGGAGGAAGGCAGCTCTGGAGGCCTGTGCCATCCCTGAGTGCCTTGCCCTGCCCCAAGCACCAAGCCTGGCAAGTCTTGGGTCTCTGGCGTGGCTCTCTGAACCTTCTCCCCACACCTTTTAGTGCCTCTGCCAAGTCCAGGCTCCATACCTAGGGGGCCTTGTCATATCTAGTGAAATCTATTCCAGCTGATTCCATCTGGTCTGGGGGTGAATTCAAAGATGCTAAAAGGAAGAAGCCAAAGGAATAGATCTGATAATGGGGTCTCAAGGGATTTAACATGTGGAAAGGGGGGTAGGGGGAGAAGACTTCCCAGAGGACCACAGACTACCCCTGGCTGCTTCTGTGTGCCGGAAGGTTCTAAGCAAGTGTGTGGGTGGGGGTGGGCAGTGTGGGGGAAGACTTAGGGCAAGATGAGCACATCCATCTCGGGGAGGATGTGACAAAGTGGAGGGAGCAGGCGGCAGGTGCCTCAGATCCTGTGTTGGTTAGGATTACCAAGACCTCCAGCTAAGAATAGCCTGCATATTGATCTCCCCTCCTCTGTGCTGTCCTCCAACAGCCAGATGGAGCAGAGGGGGACATCCACTTACTTTCTAGTCCTCACAAGCAGGCTACTATTTAAATAACTCTGTTGAGCCCTGTCCCTCATACTTTCAGTGGCCAGTGACCTCCTTGGCTTCAGACCTGGCTGTCCTCAGCCTCATATCCCTGGACTCTTTGAAGGACCTCCCCCCCCACACCTTTTTGAAGCTCTTTCCTCCTTCTTCATTCTCTCACTGGGACCCTACCCTTCCTGGCTCCTCTTTAGAGAAACATTCCCTAAGATTTCTGCCTTTCTCTTCTCTCCTTGTTCTTCCTGCTGAGTCTCTCCTAACAATGCAACATGTCAGCTGTCACCACCTTGCACACCATTGCTTTCTCTCCCACACTTGGGAACTGCACCACTGCCAGGCCTCTCTGGGGTCTGTCTCAGTTACTACAGCAGCTTTCAAAGTCATGTCTCTGCCTCCTGACACCCCCCACCTCCTCCAGGACATCACACAGTTTGTTCCCTGGCCCTACCCAACCCTAAACCACAGCTCTGCCAGTGTTACCTGATCACTAGCAGACTCCTTAGCGTGGTTTTCAAAACTCCTGTACAATCCTGCTCAGCCTCCTTTCCCAGCCCTGTCCCTACAAGTCCCCTCTGGGGAGTTCCAGGAGCTCTGGTTTAATAGCCAACCAGCACCCTGTGCCTGGCTCTGTTCCTGAGGTTCCCACTGCCCAGCACACCTTTCTCCAGAATGCTTGCACGCTGCTGTCTCCTCTGCTCCATAGACTTTCCTCCCCTCTGGGGCTAGTGGCAGTCTCTGGTGACACAAGTGTCTCTGGCTGCCGACTTGCCCTTCCCTTATGGCCTATATCACAGTTTTCTGGAACTGTACTTATTTGTGCTTGTGTAATGGTTGTGCTACAAAGCAAGTGTCTCAGATGTAGAAGTAGTAGGTCTTTGCCTCCCTCATAGTACCCAGTGCAGTATGTTACACAGAATAAGTATTTGTTGAGGGAATTAAATCGACTGAAGGTCCAGAAAGAAGTCATTGGCTCTGAGCCCTGCAGTCCCTCAAGATGGAGGCAGAATGAGAACCAGAATCCTGCCTCCACCCTCCATCCTTAGGTGGACTTGGGTTGGGAGGGGTCCTAAGCAGTTATCCAAATACTTATTTATCCCCTACAATGTACAAGCACTGTGCTAGCCCTTCAACTGACCAAAAAGATGGACAAGATATTATGTCATCCCCGGTCAAGATCTCAAGACACTTGAAATATAGGTGGGGGGATAAACCCACTTTTGGAAATTTTGGAACTTTTGGAAATCTCTCTTATACCTAAGATAGCAAAGTGGCATTTGGTACATCCCAAAAGAGGGGAAAAGGAAACAGGAGCTATTGGAAATAAGGACACTAATGTGCACAGAACTCTGGAGATGTGCTTACATGTAACCCCTTATTCAGGGGGTATTCCCATATAATGTGTGCACAAGCTTAGACTCAGGGATATTAACTCATCTACAGTTGCAGCTAGTGAGCATTACAGTCTAGGTTCTTGCCGGTCTGCATCATCTGAGTGGGATGTTCTCTGCTTGTGGCCAAGCAGGGAGGGTTCTCCAGGGTGGGAGAGTATGTGGGGCTGGGACACTGGGAAAGGCTGGAGTTTGCATGATCTTTAAGAATGAGCAGGATTTCAGTTAGCAGAGAAGATATGTAAGGGAAAAATTTAAGAGGGAAAACAGCATGAGAAAAAAGGTTTTGAGGGGCTCCTGGGGTGGCTTAGTTGGTTAAGTGGTTAAGCGTTGGACTCTTGATTTCAGCTCAAGTCATGATCGCACGGCTCGGTTCCAGAATTCGGGCCCTGAGTCAGGCTCTGCACTGGCGGCCCAAAGTCTGCTTGGAATTCTCTTTCCCTCCCTCTCTCTCTGCCCCTCCCCTCTCAAAATAAATAAATGAATAAACATTAAAAAGAAAAGAAAAAAGGTTTTGAGATAGGAAAATGTGAGGAATGTTCAGGGGAAGGTGAGCAGTCCCTGGGTTTGGATAAAATTGCAAGTTTGCCTGGAGAAGTGGCAGGAAATGATTGGGTTACATGATGGAGAGTTTTGTGTGGCAGAGGCTTTGAGAAGGAGAGTGGCCATGCAATTGTGGGGTTGGAGGTTGGGAGAGAGACTGGTCTGGTGGCAGCATGCTGTGAACTAAGGCTCTGGGGTCCCTGAGACAGAGTGTCCAGTGCATAGAGGTGGGGTGTGTGTGTGACTTCTAAACTCTTTGGAGAAAGTGTCATTTCCAGGCCCTCAACTTTCCCTTTATTCCTTTGGCCCAGTTCTTCATCACCTTGCCCTTCTCCTTAGGTGCCCAGGTGCCCTCATCAGCCTTCCCAGGAGTTAATGTTTAGATAGCACAGGGGGAGAGTCCCTGGTGCTCCCAGCCCCAGCAGGCTGGTGCATGGGGCGGGGCAAGGGGCAATGGAGTGAGACAGAGAGAGTACAGAGAAGCCTGTTGCACAGGCCTTGGTGAGGGGGCTGGTGGCAGGGCCGAAGTCCAGCCGGGACATCTGGCACCAGTGATCTTGCTGCAGAAAGGAGCCAAGAACTAGTTGGGGCCTGGGACTGCCTGCCTGAGAGGGGCAGGAGCCCCAGCCCTTGTTGTGGACGAAAGGGGCCATCCTCAAGGCCTCAAGGCACTCCTGAACTTAAAGGTATGCTAGTCCCCTTAGTAGCTGGGTATGGCCAAGTGGTACCCAGGAAGCCTACCCTGGGGCCTGGACAGTAGGCACTGGTGTTCAGTGTTGCCTGGCTCTAGGGGAAAGATTTTGCCTCCCCTCTTATCCCAGCCTGAAGGGGAGAGAGGCAAGCACTGGGAGGGGGGATGGTCTACTGGTCTTGAGGAGTCTAGGGCCTTCCCAGGAGGAAGCCACTGGTGACAGAGCAAGTCTCACTGTAGGACAATAGAGGAAGTGGAGGTGCAGCAGAGGCAGGCAACAGAAGGGTCTCCTGGCCTGGCTGTGCCCTCCCTGTGAGCACCAATACACACACACACACACACACACACACACACACACACACCAGGATCCCTCTCAGTAAGGAATGACCTTGACAGCTACCATGCCTCAGGTCGACAGAGGGAGCCCTAACTCTGCAGTCCCCTTGGTTCCAGGGCTGGCTGGTGGCAGACTGTTCCTGCCCAAGGTGGCTCTCCCACCTTGTGGAAGGACATTCCTGTAGAGTCGGGGGCAGTGAGAATGGGCCTTGCAGGATTGGAAGACTCTGATTCTCCTCTTGGTCAAGGGGAATGAGAGGAGGAGATGCTCAGAAATAGCCGAGGTCAGATGCGGGGCAGACTTCTGGGCCTGAAGCCCTGTGTCCACCCCAGCCTTCCTGCTGGAAGCCACCCTCTGACCCTTTAACATAGGTCATCCCTCCCTGTTCCTATCACTGTTCCCCAGCTGCACACCAAGCTTTCTGGAATGGAGGATGCTGCCCAGTGCTGCCTCCCTTTGCAAGTTCGGCCTGCTATATGGCCCTGAATTAGAGCTGTCCTGAGGCCATACTGGGAGCCAACCCCAGAGCCTTATGGAAATGGGGAGGGGAGACTCAGTGGGAGCCCTGGCCCCTGCAGCTACCCCACCCCCACCTCAGCACCGAGGCAGACCTCAGGCCGCCTCCCTCCATCACTGAAGAGGCAGTAGGAGTCACAGCCGCCTCCTCCCCCCTCCCTGCTGCCGCCGCGGCTGAGCCGGCAGGTTGTCTTGGCAACGGGAGGCGGAGAGGAGATGCGCCGAGGGATGGAGGTGTATGTCACCGAGGAAGCTGCCGTGCTCCTGCCCCACGCCCCAGGCCCCTGAAGGTACCGGAGAGCCCTCCCTTCCCCCTCCCCTTGCCCTTTCCCCTGGATTCCCCCACTCTATCCGAGAAGGGCCTTGTTTCACAGATGAGAATGCTCCCTTCCTCCCAGGCCATAGAGACTCCTACCCATTTCTCATGAGCTACCTCATTCCAGGCCCCTGTCCACAGCTGTCCTTCCCCGCACCAGCTCATTCCAGCCCTACCTCTGGTCACTCTTGCACCGGAAGACAAATCTCCTGGGGTGGCGTTGTCTGGTGGGGGGCAAGTGGGAGCAGGACAGGAACCGTGGTAGTGGGAAAAATCAGGGGTCCTAAAGGGCTGAGGTGGAAAAGCACCTGGTGCTTGGTCTCCTGGAGGGTTGGCAGCAGGGCCAGGGCACTAAGGGTGGGCTTGAAGGGAGGGAAGCAGAGAGGCTGTCTGAGGCTGGCAGTTTACCCAGAAAGGCCTGATTCCCCCTCCTCCGAGGCTGTAGCCCCTCCTGCCACATCAAAGGTACACCTCCTCCTGCATCATGTCCTGACCTTTTTTTTCATGGTTAGATGTTTCTTTTCTCACCCCCAGGCTTTCTCATTCCTTTCCACAGGGCCCTCTCCCCAGCCACTCCCCAGCAGCTGAATTCCTTCTACCCTTCCTCAGTCACTCAGCTGCCTGCCTTCTTCATTTTCTCCATTCTTTCTGGAGCCCATCCTTTGAAATTCATTCTTCTCTATCTTTCACTAACCCAGACATCCCTCCCTTACTGTCCCTACCTGTCCCCTCCTGTCCTCTTTTCCTTGAGCAAGAGGTCTGGAGCACACTCTCACCTGTCCCCCTCAAGACCCTCCCCCTGTGATTTTCCATTCAGATACCCCAGAGCCCCCTCCCCAGATTCTAGATTTCCCGAAGGACAGCTCATACCATCAGCTGACCGGCTGTGGGCAGTGGTTACCAGGGCAACAGCAAGGGCTGCCTAGGTAGGCAAGTCTGCTGTGAGGTGGAGAGACTGCTGGGGCCACGGCCAGGGCCAGCCGGCTGAGTTCCCTCCCCTGCCCCCCAGGGGTCAAAGATGAACCATGCTCTGCTCTGTGCCCACAGAGAACCAACAGGCCAATGACAGGGTCCTGGACTTGTGAAGGTTTTCCCAGACAGGGAGGGCACATCCTGTAGTTCTGTGCTGGGACCTGGGCATCACCTGGCCGGAAATTCCCTTTTGATGAAGCTGCCCCAGTGAGAGATGGAGTCCTTCTCACAGTTGCCAGGGGATTCTGGTAATCTAAGGGCCAACCCAGTCTCTTGTGCTGAGGACCTGGTTTTTCAGATCTTCCCATTTGTCCCTCACCAGGAGGGGGTTAAGCCTTCCTTGAGTGACCAATTCCGGCATCTTTGCCCTCTCCCTACCACTGAGAATCTATGCCCTTTAGCACCCCAGGGAGGCAGGACCCCAGAGGCCTCCGTTGCTGCTCTTAGGCAAGGAGTAGGAGATACAGGTGCTGGGAGAAAAAGGTGTTGTCATCTCTCAGTTATCAGTAGAGCCCCCTCTGCCCCCACCCCAACTCAAATTCTGTTTATGAGGAGGCTTGAGGGGCTGTGTGTGTGTGTGTGTGTGTGTGTGAAAGTGTGTGAGCATGGAATGTTGCAGGGTTGGGGGTGTGGGAAAGGGAAAAAGGCCAACAGCTCGCGAGTCTGCTTCCGATTCTGCTTCGTCATGATGCCGGGTTAATGCTCCTCTTGTTTGAAACGGATTGAACTGCAGCTTTGAGCTAGGTGGAAGCGCAGACACATACAAACACACACCCTCAGGCCGGCCACACGCTATCAGCTGGAGGTGGGGAGGGTGCTGTGGGGGAGCCAGAGGCCCGCCCGCCAGACCGCCAGACGCAGGCTCCAAGCGCAAGCCTGTGGAGAAGCAGGGTGGGGACGAGGGGGTGGGGGCTCAGAGGGTAGGTCCCCTCCTGTGCCAGCTCCCCCCACCCGCCCACCTACCCCAAGCCGGGTTTTTCCTGCTATTTGTGCTCTGGGAAAGCACGGCTGGGTTCCTGGAAGAGACGCCTATTACCTTGGCTCTGGAGAAAAAGCGACAGCGCTGGGATCTGGGCCTGTGCCTGCCCAGCCCAGTCTTGGGGCCTCAGAGCATCTGGGCGACACTGTCTGGGAAGAGGTAGGTGGCAGGGTCTCCCATCTCTCTTCACCTCTCTGGGCACTTTGGGCCACAACCCCTGCCTGGGAGTGAGGCTCTGGGTGGTGGCACGGATCCCCTTAGGAGGGGTCGGCTATGGCCGCTGTTCAGGGGGAGAAACTCTGGGACTAGCTGGGTTTGATTTCATCAAGCCTGATTTGAGGAAGAGGGCTGAGGGTTCATGCTGTCACCCCAGTGCCCCCTTCACCTAGCTGTGCTGGGCAGAAGTGCAAGTGATGGAATTGGGGGGGCACTGGGGTGGGCAGGGGAGCTGTTCTTTCTTTGCTGAATAACGGGGAGTGGAAGGGGTTGCCCCCCTCACTCCCAATGTGCTGCAGGTTTTGAGGGGGAAGCACTACACACAGACACCTGAATGCTGTTGGTGAGGGTTGTGTTCCTTGGGAGGAGGTACCTGGTGAGCCCCTTTCTAGCCCTTGGCTGGCCAGGCTGGGGTGAGAACCAAATGCAGAATGATGTTGGGTGGTAGGGTGTGGCTGCAGGCCTGACCCCTGCTCACTCCTGGCCACTGCTGAAGTGCTTGAAGAGGCTGGGGGCTGAGCAGACATTCAGGCCTGTGAGGATCCAGAGGCAACCCCTTGCCAGCCTAGCAGGCCAAGCCCCCTCCCTGGGCAGATGCACCTAGTGTTTCCCTCCCAGGGGACTGTGTTGCCAGGGTTTGAGAGTCAGGGGAGCAGGGGCAGGTGTAGGAGAAGGAAGGCAGTCATGCTTTGGGAATGGGGAGCAGGGAAGCCACCAGGGAGTGGGTAAATGGGGGGCATACATGTGCACAGCTCAGGGAGGGGGTGTCAGCACGTGATGCGAGTGGTTGTGAGCATGGAGAACGGGTGCCAAGAGAGGATCAGTGGGTGGGTGGGAGTGGGTGTCAGTAGCACTGTGTGTCACTGTGTGTGGGCCTTGCTGGGAGAGTGGGGGCATGATCTTGCAAGCAGGGTGCATGGGTTCTGCAACTGTGTTTCAGTGTGGGCTCTTGCCTGTGTGGGCAAAGTGCTATGTCCACATGTGTCTTGCCTCAGTGCTGCTGGCCTCTCCTTATGTTCAACACCTGAGTCAGGCAGTTCACCTGGGAATGCAGGTCTATAGGAATTCCTCTTTTGGGGTGTGTGTGTGTGTGTGTGTGTGTGTGTGTGTGTGTGTGTGTGTGTGTAAACATCAGAGTAAGGATACTCTCAGAATTCAGAAAGCTGAACTTGGGACTCAAGATCCTTGCATCTCCCCGCAGCTCTATCAATCTACTTTGTACCAGTGGCACCACAATGTACCAACAGAACCAGCTATAAGTAGAGACCAGAGCAGAAGCATGCTGAGGACCAAGTAAGCCTGAGGAGTTGGGGGGACACAGAAAGAGGGGCCTCTTCAGAAGGAAAGTATAGAGAAAGGGTACATCAACACAAGAGAAGTCTAGGAGAAACTGAATGAAAAGATGCATATTTGTATGAAGTGGGGGGAGTGGAAGGGGCTGCCTGGGCCCAGTCCTGCTGTCATCAGGACCAAAGATGGGGCAGGGCCTTGAGCAGGTGGGTTCTCAGGCTGGGGCCCAGATTTTGGGCCCATCTGCCCTGCCTGATGCTTCAGCAGAGTGTGAGAGGGTGATATATATATATAGTGTTGGTATTAGAGGAACACTAACCCTAGTCCTAGCATATTGAGCATTAAAAAATGGGGATGAGGAGAGAAGGGAAGAAGGGCAGGCACAGGCCTGATGGATGCTCCATGAACTGCTGGCCCAGAGCTGGGAGCCCTCTCCTGGCCTTCCTGCACGTCCTTTTGGAGCAAGCATGGGTGCCCCCTGCGCATGCGTGCACACAACCACCCACACCCACCCACCCACACGTACACCCTCAGGCCTCCCTGGCTACTGCTGGTCTGCTCCTGCCCACTCTTCCCCTCTCCACCCCAGGATGGGATGCTGTTTTGGGAACCAGTGACCTAGCTGGATCCTTCCTTTATTTCTGGCACTGAATTGTTGCCACAGTAACTGTAGGGGTGGGGCTGGGAGCAGGACAGTGTGAAAGGGAAACAGAGCCAAGGGAGGAAAGATGAAGAAAGAGAAGAAAAAGGGAATGGAAAGCAGAGAGTGGAGAAGGAGCAGGGAAGGGGCAAGGCAGGCAGTCACACTGTGAGTGAAACTGGAGAAAAGGGAGAGGGGCAAAGTTCCTGCCCACACTGACCCCAGCCCACTTGGACAGCTCATTTGCCTCATTTCACAACTCACTTACTCTCTGCACTACCTGCGCCCAGGCTGGCTTGACCCTGCCCAGGGGCACAAAGCCCCAGTCCCCCAGTCTCCCTGTTCCTTGTCCACAAGTCAGGCCAGCGGGCAGGAATCTGGGTGGCTCCACCATGTAGGGTTAGCACTATATAAGGTTAGCCCCAAGACCCAAGTTCAGATTGAAGTAGGATCTTCAGAGACCCACTGAGAAGACTGTCCATTGGCTTTAGCCTGAGACAGGCCTGGGTAGCAATTCCAGCTTGCCTTCTATTTGTGTGGCTTTGGCAAGTCAGCCTCTCAGCCACAGTTTCCTCATCTCTAAGTGGGGAAGGCTTGTGTGGAGGGTAAAGAGGATGTTATGAAAGTCCACGGCACAGCAACTGGCACAGAGCCAGCGGGGGTTGGCTTAGGATATGAGCAGAGGCTGGACTGGAGGTCCCCAGCTGTGGTTCTGCCCGCTGAGCCTTCATTTCTACAAGTCCAGGGAGGCACAGCCAGGCTAGTCCTATTTGCAGGAGGAGCCGGCTGGGATGGGTGCAGAGGTCTTATCACCCCCAGCCCAAAGCTGAGAGGTTCTAGTTGCCATGGAGATGCGCAGGTGGGCAATGTGAGGTGGGGCTGGGCTGGTGGCTTAGATAAGGCAGTGCTGCGGGGCTGGGGGAGGGTGGGGTGGAGAAGGAGGGATGAGGAGCCCCAGTGTGTGATGGGAGTGAGCAGCTGGGAAGTCCTCTCCACCACCTGGGCTTGCCTGCCTCCACCGCCTTTTTTTCTTTCCCTGTCCTTCCATCCTGCCCTCCCTTCCTGCTGCAGCCTGCCCTTTCGGTCTGGTTCATAGGAGGTTTCTGGGACTGAGGGGGTGCATGTGCATGTGCATGTGCATGTGCAGACACAAGGGGCGTGTACGGGGTCGGGAGAGAGGGTCAGGACTGGAGGAGGGGAGAGTGGGTGTTGACTTGGGAGGAAATTAGCTTTGGGGGAGGGGGCCTCTTGTGGGTGGAGTAAGCAATTGCCTGCATAATGTGATTTGAGAGAAGCCAAGAAATCCCTCCTTTCCTCCCTCTCACCCTCTCCCTCACTCTCTCTCCTGAGAGAGAGAGAGAGAGAGAGAGAGAGAGAGAGAGAGAGAGAAACTCCACCCCAAAGCATTTTTCCTTAAAATTTCACCAGAAAGAACTTCACTTCTTAAGGCTAGCCCTAAATTAAAATGTAGTGCCCTGGAAGAGTAAGAGATCAGTTTGTCAGCATGTTTCCTAACACACTGGGCACTGCCAAGCAGGCTCAAAGGAATGTGGCTCAGAGTAAGGGAGAGGAGACTCTGAGGCTAAGGGGATGAGACCCAGCACAGGGGACTGCCGCAGGGTTGTGGGCAGCTCTGGAAAGGCCCGGGCAACAGAGCAGACACATCATTATTTTGAATCCTGTTTCTGAGTGGCTATGCCTGAAGGCCAGTGTTTGTGCACATGTGAGTGTGGGTTCAGGGCGATTGTGCACTGCAGTGACATGGCTGGTCTGGTACCCTTCCCCTCACTTCTTGCCTGAGCAGTTACCACTCTGATACACAGTCATTGCCTCATCCTGTACCTCCCTGCCACACACACACACACACACACACACACACACACTGGTGCTCGAGGGGAAGGTGCCAGGGCCACCACCAGGCTCAGCCTGAGGCTCAGAACACATGGAAACTCTCAGTTCTCCCTGGCAGCTCAGCCATCCACACTCCCCACCAGACCTTTTCTACTGCCTTTAGCTTCTGCTCACCAACCTGTCAGATCTGCGTATGGCCTTATCTGTCACTTTTCCTGGGAAAATAATGGCCTCCCAATGGGACTGGCCCAGGCTACATGCTTCTGTGTTGTGGATACCCAACTTTCCCTTTCCTCTCCTTCCAGGGAAGCCTAGAGTTTTCTTTCCAAAGCCAGCCCTCCACTTGGGCCTGAACCACATGCCTCTCCCCTGCTGGGATCCCTCTTCCCTCTTCAATGCCTACAAGCGTGTTCAGGTCTTCCCTTTCTTTAAACACCTTCCGCCAGTCGGCCTCCTCCAGAGCCACTCTCCAACCCTCTCCCACCCTCTGTCACACTCTTCTTGCCTGTGTGCTATCTAGGCCAGCCCTGACAAGGGAGCCTCACTACTCCTCTGGAAATGCTCTCACAGGCCACCAAACCAGAGAGCCTTCACTCCCTGCAACACTTCCCGCCTTCTCTGGGCCAGGGACTCTTGGCTCCATGACCTTCTTTTCTCAGCCCCACTTGCCTACCATTTTTCTCCATATTTATTGCACTCTTACTGTGCACTAGATACACTCCGTGCCCCCAAGGAGCTGGCCATTCCGTTTCACCTCTCCCTTTCATGCCATCTGTGACTATTCTGGTCCCCTTGGTATTTCCCAGGATGCTGGTTTTAAACTTCTTTTCTCCTTTGACAACCTCATGTGCAAAGTACCGTCTGTAGTCAGATGGCTTCCAAATCTCTATTTCCAGCCTGCCCCTCCCTCAACCTCCTGTTCCTCCTGGATGTTCCCATGGGCTCATCGACTGCACTCACCTCAACCTCAAAAAGTGAACTCCATGCTTCCCCTTCTGCCTCGGAGGGCAGCCACCTCCCCATCCCCCAGGGGTTCTCCAGATCAAGTCTGTTTTGCACATTGTGCCTCTAGGATCTCTCCCTTTTGCCTCCTTTCCATCATGGGCCTCATACCCAAGTCAAGGCCCTCACAAGCCCCTGCCTGACTGCTGCCGTAGCTTCCAGGCTGGTCTTTGTCCACACTGCCCCTTCCTGTCCAGTTTGTCTTCCAGGCTGAAGCCACATTCAAAGCACTGCTTGGGTCTGTCACTTCTTTGTTTGAAAAAAGTTTCTAAGCATTCTATGGCTCCTCTTGCCCACAAAATACAGTCTGAATCCCCTAGTCTGGGTTGGAGGCCTCCATAATCTGACCCCTGACCTCCTGCATCAAACATATTTCAACCTTATGAGCTCTATAATTTAGCCATATGTGCTGTTCCCTAGCCAGACCCAGTGCTGCTCCCCATATCTCTACTTTTGCTCATGCTGCTTTATCTCTCAAGAATCCATTTCTTCGGTTTTTACATGAACTCAAACTGGGCATTCAAGGCCTACCTCGAATACCTCCTCTAAGGGATCTTTTTTATCATTCCTTTCTCAACACCCCAGCAGGAGTGATCCCTCCTCCTGTGACTTCTCATGGCTCCTTATATTATCTTATCTAGCACATGTAATTTTCTGCTTTGCGCGCAAGTTATCTACATACATGCCTCATTTCTGGAGGGGCAGCTCGGCTCCCCTGACTCATCTTTCTGTTCTCCATAAGGCTTATCACTGAGTGTTGTCTGTGGTTACTGAAGAATTAGGTACTCAGGAAGTATTTGATGAATGGATAAAGCAATATATGCCTGGGTAGGTGGGTGGATGGATGGATGGATGGATGGAAGGATGGGTAGATACATGGATGAATGAGTGTTTGGCTCTAAGGCTAAACCAAGTATATAGTTAGTTTGACAATGGCTGCTAACACAGTAAAGATCAGAGAGGAGTGAAAAAGAACTAACAGCTCTTGAATATGTATTAGAGTTTACTCTGATCCTCAGACACCTAGTTAAAAGCATTACAAAGTGAGAGCTAAGAAGGCAAGAGAAGGATAAAGCTCTGGAATGGAGTCTTTCCATGGGAACCAAATACCTAGTGTGACTCTGATGGCCAGAGTCCTGTCTTAGACAAGCCTTGACTCTAGAATTTCAAAAAGACTTGAGAAATGTGGCAGATTTTAGTCCATCCCCACAATGCACCTGACACGGCACTAGGCAGGCACTTTGAATCATGCCAATGCTGAAGAACAGTCATTTTCAGCTCACAACTCTGGACAACTTTTTAACCTGAGCCTCAGTTTTCTCATCTGTAAAATGGGTCTACCTTTGTTGTTGAGGGGGGATGAAACAAAATCATTCTTTTAAAGTCCTTGTCAGAGGCACCTGGCTGGCTCAGTTGGTGGAGCATGCGACTCGACTCTTGATCTCAGGGTTGTAGGTTCAAGCCGCACACTGGGCATAGAGATTACTTAAAAATAAAATCTTTAAAAAAAAAGTGCTTATCAAAGTACCTAACATGACCATTCAAAAAATGGTATCTATTGTTATTGTTTTGTCCTCCAGAAGTTAGCACTCATTCTGGTTAGTGAAAAAACATTTTCTGGCATTAGGCAACATATAATCAAGGGCAAAGTTATGCAGGTTTCTTTTTCAGTCCCACTGGAATTCTGAGAAGCGTTATAAGAAGGCCTAGAATAGTAGAGGAGGCCTCCCAGAGGAGCAGAGCTTAGGATGGCCCCTGAAGGACTAGTGGGTTCTGGGAGACATGGAAGGGGACAGAGAATAGTGGAAAGGGCATGCGCAAAAGCAGGGACATGGGAGTGAGGGCTGCTTTTGCAGCAAGCAGGTGGTTTTGGTGGGGGAAAGAGGGTGAGCAGAAGAATGGCCTGATACAAAGTAACAGGTGATAAGATTGGGAGCACCAATGACCTCAGTCTTTCATTACCCCCTGTGGTAAAGAACAGCTACAGAAAAGACACAAAAGTTCATTAGCCCTTGGGGAAATAGAAATAATAATAGTTAATACTCCACATAGTAGAATTTATGATGTTTTAAGCATTTCACATTTTATAACTTATCTAATACGCAGAGCCACCCCATGACATAGATACTATGACTGTCTTCCATTTTACAGATGAGAAATGTAAGTACAGAGAGAGTAAGTAACTTGCCCAAGGTCACACAGCTGCTGAGTAGCAGAGTCTACTCACTCCCAGGTACTCTGGTCCAGAGTTCATGCTGCCTCTTCCCTGTACTTTCTGTAGCCATCAACTCTCTGCACTCAAAGGCCCATGGCCACCATGGCTGGAAAGTCAGCCAGGCATTCACTGAGTGGTTATTATGTGTCTAGTACAGGCAGTGGGGGGATGGGAAGATTGCTAAGGGAATCAGGGATGAAGGGGAATACATGGACTGTGGCCCCAGGGAACTCATAATCTACTGCAGCAGACAAGACCCAACTCCCCAGGAACAAAGAGGCAGCAGTGCCAGCTGGGATGCCTTCCTGCTGAAGCTAGGGGCCCTGCCTTGTAGAGAAGTAGCAATTCAGAGGACAGCCTCAGCACAGGCATTCTGAGAAGGCTGTGCAGAGCTGGGATGTGGCCTCGACCCCAAAGGGGACTCTATCAAATGCCTGCAAGTGAGACTGCCTGCTGGACAGGGACAGGGACACCGAATGTGGTCTCCCTCCACACTCCCCTCCCTTTTTCCAGGAGGCCTCCCCCAGCCCATGACAGGGGCACTTCATGCCAAGTCAGTTTCACTGCATCTCCACCCAGTCTGTTCACCTGATAGGTTCAGTAGGTCCCTCTGTGTTAAACCTGCCTGGGATTTGAGACACAGGGGGCACAATGGACAATGGATTGAGTAGGGAGAAGGACAGGCGCCAGCACAGAGCCAGGGAGAGAGGCCACGGCCTTGACCGAGAGGAGTGAGAACCAGGGCTTGAAACCGGACTGCAGCCCCAGGGCAGGGCAGGTGTGACAGAGCCGGAATGTGAGGCTGCACCGGAACGGGTGACCCCAGCAGTCATTTCCTTTCCGGCCAGAGAACAATGGCTCAAAAACAAGTGCAGTCCCTCCGCTTTTCCCGCTTTGCCGTCCACACGCGCGCTCGCTTGCTTACCCGGGGCTGAGCGAATGGAAAGCCTGAACCCTGAAGGGCGCTGGCTCCCTTCCGCCCTGCTCTCCGGAGCTCCCAGAGATCCGGGGCCCCACCGCCCTCCCTGGCACGTTCTTCCCTCCCAGGCCCGGCACTCGGTCACCAGCCGGGAGAGTCACTGAGGGATGAGGACGCCACAGCCCGGTGGAACGCACTTTCTGCTCTCGTGGCCCCGAGCGCGCAGCGCCCAGGAGCCGGGCAGAGCCTGACGCCCTGTGTCGTCAACCCTCGCGCACGGGGCTCTGCGGGTGACCGGACAGGCCAGCTTCCTGCTGCATGGAACGGCTGCAGAAGGTGCGCGGGAGGTGCCCCCGCCCCCACGTCCCGGCAGTGCGCGGCCTGGGCACCGGGTGGGGCCAGGCTTCCCCGCCGAGGGTCAGGTCGGGAGTCGACGGTGCCACCTGCTGGTTGCCTGCAGAACCGCACCTCGGGGCCCCAGAGGCCTAAGGAAGCCCTCCCCTGCCCCAGCCCCACCCTCCTTCCCTCCCTCCGCCCGGAGGAGAGCCAGCCCGCACCCGGCCCTGGCACGCACGCTCATTCCCACCCGCCCGCCTTTCACTCTCCCCAGCAACCACTTACCTCCCCTGGGAGCGTCAGCTCCTCCCGAGGCTCCAGTGTTCCTGGCTCTCCCTCCAGCATCGTGGTGAGTACTTCTCGGCCACCAGCACCCCCAAGCTGGGACAGGGATGGGGTGGGGACACTGCTGGGCCACTTTACCCAGAGCCTCCCTGACGATGGTCCTGCCAGGGCTGATGGGCAGAGAGAACCCAGAAATCCAGAGAAGGTTCTCCACATCCCCCTTCTCTGGTCTGGTCCTGCCTCATTGTACCCAAAATGCTAGGCGAAGGATTATCATTTTGTAAGGTAACTCTCTAAACTCTTAAAATTAAAATAATAGAATTATTAACTTTGAAGAGCTGACATCTCAGATGGCTGCCCATTTTCTTCCTAAGGCCAGTATTCTAGGTGAGGCTTTTGGCACATCTGTTCCATTCACACCATTTCCCTTCAGGCCAAGATGGACAATCAGGTGCTGGGCTACAAGGACTTGGCTGCCATCCCCAAGGACAAGGCCATCCTGGACATCGAGCGGCCTGACCTCATGATCTACGAGCCCCACTTTACCTATTCTCTCCTGGAACATGTGGAGCTTCCCAGAAGCCGGGAGGTGAGGGGTGGGAGGCTCCTCTTGGACAGGACTTGGGGGAAAGGGCTCCCCCAGCCACACCGGGTAGGAGGTGGAATCCCTCTGATGCTTCCTTTCCTGGTGGCCAGACTCCAAAACAAGAAAAGGAACTGTGGGCAGAAATCAACCAATGGTCAACCCAGTGTTTGTGGAGAGCAGGCAGAGACAGGCCGGAGGCTGGAGGATAAGCTCCATGCAGAGAGTGGGGAGGCCATGTTTGAATGGCAGCCTCACAGAGCCGGTGGTGGCCCCCCGCGGCCGGGGTTATGGAGGAAAAGGGTGTGAGTGGACAGAAAAAGCAAATTTGCCAAAAGCCCTCAGGAGCACTGGACGAGAAGGCTGGAATTCCTAGCTGAGTGACCTGCGTGAAAGTATGGTTTCAGTTTCCCCTCCTGTAAATCGAGGCAATACATCTGCCCTCCCACCTCACCAGCTATTTAAGTGTGAGAGAGAACTTGTGGCAGCTACTTTGTAAGCCGTGTTCCAGAAAGGGGTAGTGTCATGGCTGAACTGTGGGCTGGGGGCAGGCTGGGGGCTACCCTGCTGGGAGCCCAGACTCCATCCTGGCTGCTTGTGGGTCTTGTCCCTTCCCCTGGGCGCTAGGCTCTGAGGACAGGGTCAGAGCCACCTTCAACTGGCCCTCAGAGCACAAGCACACTGCTCCAAGATCCATGGCTTCTTCGTACATCCAGAGAAAGAGAGGGCTCTGCCCAGGAGAGCACTAGGATGAAGAAGGATGGAGGGCCAGTTCTGGGAACTGGCAAGGACTGAGAGAGAAGAGGTGGCTCAGAAATTGGCCGGGCAAGGGTGCAGAGTTGGGCGGGGGATGAAGTGGCCCTTCCGGGGCTCTAGGGATGAGGATTTACCCCTACCCTTGTGGCTCTGACCAGCCTCCTCTCCATCCGCAGCGCTCACTGTCACCCAAATCCACATCCCCCCCACCATCCCCAGAGGTGAGTCTGCCCCACACCTGACACTTGCCCGGCTCCCCTCCCCCACACATATGCAGAGCCCATGGGATGACCTCATCCTGTTGGTGACCAGCTCTGTGTCCATCTGTCTGTCTGACCCAGGACCTCATTTAACCCTTTCTCCCTGGGTCAGACATCATCAGTAGGTCGAGTCCTTGGATACCCTTCCTCTGCCCTGGGGTTGGGGGCTTGTGGGCTATCAGGGTGGGGGGGACAGAGATGGTGGAGTCAGGTGAAGCAGTGTCTCTCTGGGTTGGAGAGGGTAGGGTGGGAGACCTGGGAGCTTCAGTGAACCACACTTCTGTTCTGCAGGTGTGGGCAGAGAGCCGGTCCCCTGGAACCATCTCTCAGGTTTCAGCCCCAAGAGCCACTGGGACCCCACGGACCAGCCTACCCCATTTCCACCATCCTGGTAGGCTTTACTGTCATTGTGGCTGCACCCTTTCCCTGGGACCTCTTTTTCCTGCAGGAACCCAAGCTTTTTACTGTCTGTCCCCCACTCTCTGGGGTATATGCTCACTATGGAATTGGCTGGAACCCCTGATGGCAGGACCACAGGCGGATGGTGCCTTCCCTCCCACCCAACTAGAAAAGTGGGAAAAGTCCCAATCCCCTGAGGGACAGCTCTAGGAACTCCAGTTCTGTCTTGGCTCTTGGCAGGAGCCCATGAATTTCCTGCCTTCTTCCATTCCATTTGTGCCTCCTCATTGGCCTGGTCTCGCCCACCATCAGCATATCCTCCTTCTCATCTGCTCTTGCTCCCTGTCCACAGAGACAACCCGCCCAGATTCCAACATCTACAAGAAGCCACCTATCTACAAGCAGAGAGGTGAGGGTTCCCCTCACTGACCTGGGCCGCTTTGCGCCACCGGCTAGGGGACCGTGGGAGAATAGCTGTTCATAACAGCATATAACCTCTGCTCTGTATTCTTTGCTGTGTGTTGTGTTTACACCCATGGTCTCACAGGTGTGAGAGAGGACAGGAGAGGGAGTTAGGGGCTGGGCTAGGCCGAGGTGGCCTGGCAGGGGGTATGGGCTGACCCTGACCTTCACCTGCAGAGTCCATGGGAGGGAGCCCTCAGAGCAAGCACCTCATCGAGGACCTCATCATCGAGTCCTCCAAGTTCCCTGCAGCCCAGCCGCCTGACCCCAACCAGCCAGCCAAGATTGAAACCGACTATTGGCCATGCCCCCCGTCGCTGGCCGTCGTGGGTAGGACACTGTGTTGGAGAGGGGAAAGGGAGGCCTGGGATACTGCCTCCCGAGAGCTGCTGTTGAAGCTCCATGAACCCACCCTCTCCCCATGCCCACCCCACGTCCTTCATGGCCCTCTCAGCTCATCGCCCTTCCCTGTGTTCCAATGGCTCTTGGTGTGTGTGGCCCTGCTTGTTAGTCTTTCATTCACTTTCCTTTCATTTGGCCACTCAGCAGACATTTACCAGAAGTCTGCCTCCCAAGCTCTGTGACAGGAGCTCTGGGAAAGAGAAAGAGGAGCAAGACAAGGGTTTAGTCCCCTGTAAATTTAAGTCATGTGAGTGTGCATTGCCTACTCAGCTTTACCACAAGGCTAGAAAACGTTACCTTTATTTTATTTTTTTACAAAATAATTTGTAGTGTTCTCTTCAAGGTGCAGCCCAGTTGCCACGCACAAAGCCAGCACCTGACAAATGCTTGTTGAGCGAATGGCTGATTGACGAGCCTGCTTTTGCCTGTGTTCCCCAGAGACAGAATGGAGGAAGCGGAAGGCATCGAGGAGGGGCGCAGAGGAAGAGGAAGAGGAGGAAGATGACGACTCTGGGGAAGAGATGAAGGCTCTCAGGGAGCGTCAGAGAGAGGAACTCAGTAAGGTAGCATCTCACTACCCCCCAGACACCCTGCCTATATCTTCTTGGGGACAAAAGTTCTGGTTCACTAGCTGTTCTGTTCTGAATGGTGTCATGCCTGAAGAACATCCTTGTAGGAACACGAGGAACCCCCCTTCTTCCCAGGACTTCAGCTTGCTGCTACTGAATGGACACCAGGACCTCGTGCTGCTTTTGGGAAACACTAGTTAATTTAGGGTCAAAAGGAAAGAAAAGGGTGCCCCCTCACAGTGCTACGCTTCAGTAGACTAAGTTCACGGGAAGAGGAGCAAGGAGAGAGCAGGCCACTGGTCTCCAGAGCAGGAGAAAGGGTGTTGGGGGTCCTGGAAAGGTCACTGACGGTGGCACGGACTTGTGCTCTGGGATGCAGAAGCCACTAGGATACAGTTACACTGAGCTGCGCTGATTCCTTGCTCTCCAGGGTGGCCAAACCCAGTGTGGCAGTGCATCAGACAGTGACAGGCCCCACAGGCTCCAGGGCACCACCGAGCCACTCGGAAACCAGTCCCCAGTCCTGCCTGCAGATACCCAGCTCTGAACCTTTTGGAGATGAGGAATGCGGGTAGAAGTCTTGGACCCATCTTCCTTTCTCCTTCTCCAGGTTACTTCCAACTTGGGAAAGATGATCTTGAAAGAAGAGATGGAAAAGTCATTGCCTATCCGGAGGAAAACTCGCTCTCTGCCTGACCGGACACCCTTTCATACCTGTGAGTGCCATGGGGTGGGGGGGGCTCCGAATCACCTGGCCAGACCTTGAGGCCAGAATCGGAGTCTGAGTTTATCATATGCCCAGCTCTGTGCTCCTGCGGTGTAAGGGACAAAAGATCGCGTCACTGGCTCAAGGCACTCGTGTTCTCCTTAGGGCAAGAATACCAGTCATGGAATAAGACTAAAGCAGAATTAGCAAATTTTGTTTAACTTATCAAACACTTATTGTGTGTTCAACATATGCTAGACATTGGGGATTATAAAGAGTCGAAAATATATCCTATCCTTCAGTAGCTCCCGGTCCATGGGGAAGTTGACATGAGAATTACGGTCGGTGCAGTTTGGGGAGGTGTTATGGTGACATGAGAGGCACACAGTGAGTGCTTCGAGAGGATGGTGACTGGGCCTGGGGCTGGAGGGTCGGGGAGGAGGGTAACTAGGTCTTGAAGCAAAAGAGTGAGTGGGGGAGAAGGGCATTGTGGACACAGGACAGTGTGCAAGCAAAGGCAAGGAACAGGAAACATCCTGGCCACCTTACAGGGCCTGCAGGAGCCTGCAGTTACAGAGCCCAGAGTGTGCCTTGGGGTGGCAGGGATTAGCCAGAGAGACGGGGGGGGGGGGTGTCCTGGGCTTTGGGTACTAAGCCCTCTAAATCACTGGAGTTTAGCCTTGACTTCCCTAGAGCAGGGCGGCTGCAGCAGAGGGAGGGAGAGCAGAAAGCCCAAGCTGCAGCAATGAGGCCTCTAAAAGCCTAGCCTCAGGAGCCACCCAGCATCACTCCTCTGCATCCTATTGGTCAGAGCAGCTCATGGGGCCGCCTAGACTCAAGGGAGGGGAGAGGCATTCCACTGCCTGATGAAGGCAGTGGTACAGAGGCTCACGGGCTGGAAGAAAATGTGCAAGCCATCCCAATAGTCTGGATAAGGACTAAAACTGTACATAGGTTCAGAGGAGAGGCGTTGGGTTTGAGAAATATATAGGAGGTGGAATCAACTGGACTAAGTGGTTGACTGGCTGTGGGAAAGGAGAGCCGAGTCAGGGTCTTGGCTTGGGTGCTAGGTGGGGACATACCTGGAACTGATGTGATAAGGGAGGAAGGGGTTGGATGAAAGATGAAGGGACTGGTTTAGAACATGTTGGGCTTGAAGTACATGTGGGTGAAAGCTGGGTCTTACTGAGTTGGAAGCTTGAAGGGCAAGTTGAGTCTTCAGCTTGTATGTAGTGGTAAGAGCCCCAGCAATGTCCAGCTGGAGGTCCCAGGAGGAGGCCCAGCCTCCGGATGTGGGAGGTGAGCCTTAAAAGGCCCCTTTCTCTGAGGGCTGGGGACTCGGGTCTGGGAGCAGGCCACGTGGGAAGTTGAGGTTGTCTGCTGAGCGGAAAGAGGGTGAGGCTGGGTGAGGTTGGAAAGGTTAGGACCAGACGCTGCAGGGGAGGGGAACCGTTGCCAGTCTTTCGGACTGTAGTGATGATCATCCACGCAGTGTGGGCCTTATCTCTGTGGTTTGCAGGCAAGAGTTGCTGGCTGATCCACGGTTAGAGTTTCATAAGGCAGGTGTCGAGGGATGAGGGGCTGGGTGAACTGCTGAGTGGTGGTGAAAGTGGTTATATACCCCACCATGGGTCGAAGGTCCCAGGGGAAGCAGGGAGCAGGGGGATCAAGACACTGGAGGTCCCCATGAGACTGATGGACATTTGTGCTGGGAATGAGGATGCAAGGAAGCCACAAACAAGAAAGGTGCTGTGGCTGCAAAGTGGGATTCCCAGGCTTCAAATGTGCAGCAGTTGGGGACAAGACCTAGGGGGTGGCCATTTGGAAGGGCTGCCTGATGGGGCTGAGGTGAAGGCCACAGAGGGGGTGGGATTCAAGGAGCCGTAAGGGTCATATGTGCTTGGACATCCACAGGGTCACTGAAGGTCCCAGGATGATATTTCAGTAGGATTGGGAAGAGTTACAGTAAGGCCTTTTTAGAGAATGTAGAATAGTGAAGGCCGGAAGAAAGAAGCAGATAGGGAGATGTCCCAAAGGTTGGATTCAATCTTCATGTTCTACCAGAATTTGCTATTCAGTCAAAATTAGCTCTTTAACTTCCATTTTGGCCTTGCAGAGTTGAATGGCCAAATATCTACCACACCATCATGTTTGGCATACCTGAACTCCTATGTGACCAGTGATCACATGACTGCTTGACTGCTTACATTACTGTCATAGCTAATCAGCCTCAACAGTTTCAGAATTGTGAACAGGCATGTCATTCTGACTTGATGGTAGTGTTGAAATGGTCACTTTCTTTTTTTTTTTAACGTTTATTTATTTATTTTTTTTTTTTGGGACAGAGAGAGACAGAGCATGAACGGGGGAGGGGCAGAGAGAGAGGGAGACACAGAATTGGAAACAGGCTCCAGGCTCCGAGCCATCAGCCCAGAGCCCGACGCGGGGCTCGAACTCCCGGACCGCGAGATCGTGACCTGGCTGAAGTCGGACGCTTAACCGACTGCGCCACCCAGGCTCCCCGAAATGGTCACTTTCAAATGTAAATGAGCATTCTAAAAATAATTCCAAGTGAAAATCTTCTGATATGCTTTGTAGGTTGAAATTCTATCATTCATTTGAAATATAAATGTATACTTATCACAGAAATGAAATGCTTCAATAGTGAATGATCATTGTAGAAACAGATAATTTCCTATACAAAAGTAAGAAGTATTTAAAAAAATTTTTTTAACGGTTCTTTATTTTTGAGAGGCAGAGACACAGAGCGTGAGCAGGGGAGGGGCATAGAGAGAGACAGAGAGAGGGAGACAGAGTCCAAAGCAGGCTCCAGCCTCTGAGGTGTCAGCATAGAGCCTGATGGAGGCTTGAATTCACAAACTGTGAGGTCATGACCTGAGTCGAAGTCGGATGCTCAACCCACTGAGCCATCTAGGCGCCCCTTAAAAGAATGTTTTAGGGGCGCCTGGGTGGCGCAGTCGGTTAAGCGTCCGACTTCAGCCAGGTCACAATCTCGCGGTCCGTGAATTTGAGCCCCGCGTCAGGCTCTGGGCTGATGGCTCAGAGCCTGGAGCCTGTTTCCGATTCTGTGTCTCCCTCTCTCTCTGCCCCTTCCCCGTTCATGCTCTGTCTCTCTCTGTCCCAAAAAATAAATAAACGTTGAAAAAAAAAAATTAAAAAAAAAAAAAAAAGAATGTTTTAAGAAGACAATTCCTTATAATTTTGAATCTGTCAAGGCTGAACCTTCAAACAAATTGTTTATCAGGGCACATGTCTGGCTCAGTCAGAGCAGCATGTGACTCTTAATATTGGGGTCGTGAGTTCAAGCCCCACATCGGGTGTAAAGATTACTTACATAAATAAATACATACACTTTAAAAAAATGTTAATCAAAATGATTGCCATGGATTGCCAATGATTTCTAGCATTTGGACATGAAAGAGTTTTGAGATCTGGGCAAACTAAGAATCTTAGGTACAAAGTTCTCTTTAGGAAAACCTGTTACTGAAAACCAACAATATGTAGAGAGAGAATGCCTAGTGATCCTATGAAATGTGTAAGTTCAAAGTGATATCTGATCTTGCACACGTGAAGTCCCTCTCTAGATATTTTTAAGTGATCTCTACACCCAGCATGGGGCTCGAACTCATGACCCTGAGGTCGAGAGTCGCATGCTCCACCCACTGAGGCGGCCAGGCGCCCCACAAACATGGTGTATACGGACTTCTGTGCTCGTATACTGCTGCCACAGTCTAGCAGCTGATGGCGCTGAGGAAATGATCGTTTCTGTATGATAACGTCATACATCTGAAATGTGATTACTAGCATTGCTAATTGTAAATTATGATTCCGTCCGTCATTTTGACGAAATTTCAGATATATTTCTGTAGTCCAGAGTTTCATCTTATGACGGTGAGCCTCATCATCTGACTGTCACTGGCCAACTATCAGTTTTAACACTTGGGCATTTTGTCCAGATGTGTGTTTGTTTAGAGAGACAGCCCAGAGCTGCCAGCACAGTGCCGCTTGCTGAAGGTAATGGGCAAGAGCCAAAAGCCAACAGGGGCTCCCCGGGCCCCCCAGGTCTGCCCTTCACGGCCCTGCCTCTGGCAGGGGAGGCCAGGGAGGCAGCCCTCTCAGGAATGGCTGTCCAAAGGCACCGACCAGGCCTCTTGCTCTCTTCCAGCCCTGCATGCAGGAACATCAAAGTCCTCTTCTCTCCCCGCCTATGGCAGGACCACTCTGAGCCGGGTAAGGTCCCAGACCAGAGATCAGCGCCTGCCAGGGAAGAGTGTGTCTTTGGGCACCTCTGAGGGACTGAGCTACTTGGGCATCCTGAGGGCACAGGAGACCCTTAAAGTGAGGGGGAACAGTGTGGAATCCTCTAGCTTCCTTCTGATCCCTTCATGTCCTTTCTAGCTACAGTCCACAGACTTCAGCCCCTCTGGGAGTGAGACTGGAAGCCCAGGTGAGAGGCAGGGCCATCCAATACCAGGCGAGCAGGGAAAGAAAGGGGCCTCAGCAGGCCCCAGGGCAGCCCCGCGTCTGTGATGTGGGCTGGGCTGTGGCTGGAGGTTGGGGAGGCTGAGCTGGCAGGCTTGGAGGCCTGCTGACCTTTCAGCTACCTCCAGACAATGACTCTTCTCTCCCACAGGCCTGCAGGTGAGTGCCTCCTGGAGGGGAACACATGGAGCAGCAGAAGCCATGGATGAGTGACAGGCAGCATTGGGGGAGGGGGGTGTGGGGCCACAGAGGCCTGGTAAGGACTCGAGAAGCCCAGGGTAAGGCTGGGGAGGTCTCCCTGCCCCACTCTGGCTCACTGCGGCTTTGGTCTCCCCAGAACGGAGAGGGCCAGAGGGGGAGGATGGACCGGGGGAACTCCCTGCCCTGTGTGCTGGAGCAGAAGGTGAGGGGCAGGGGCAGAGTCAGGGGTGGTGGGCCGGGGACAGAACCATCTACAGTGGGGGTGGGCCAGCCAGCCGGGGGGAGAAGCCAGGGAAGTGAATGCACTAAGGGGTCGATGATGGGAGGGGCAGCAGGGAAGTTGGGGGACATGGCTGGCAAAAATGGCATGAGCCCTGAGGGCCCCTACAGGCTGATAAGGGGCCCAGGGAATTAAAGGGTTACACTGACAGGAAACTCTACGAGCCTAAGACTGCCCCTTCCCCTCCCTGCCCAGATCTATCCCTACGAAATGCTGGTGGTGACCAATAAGGGGAGAACCAAACTGCCTCCAGGTGTGGATCGGATGAGGCTTGAGGTATGCGGAGGAAATGTGTGGGGTGGGCTTAGGTGCCACTGATGGGGTGCCTTCCCCTGCCTGATGGGGAGAACCGGGGGCCTCTTTGAGTGCTCCCTTAGTCATTTGGCCAGCCCCACCCTGCACCCCTGTTCCTAAGCTGCCCCTGCGTGTCCCCTCTACAGAGGCATCTGTCTGCGGAGGACTTCTCAAGAGTATTTTCCATGTCTCCTGAAGAGTTTAGCAAGCTGGCCCTGTGGAAGAGGAATGAACTCAAGAAAAAGGCCTCTCTCTTCTGACCACCCCTCCCACTCCTTGACTGACCCTGTCCCCTGCTGCTTCAGGGCTCTGGAGCTGGGTCACTAGACCCCAAAGCATCATCCCTTGGGGGAGCAGGGAGGTGGGGTGGAGGTAGGGTTGGCTCCATTCCCCAGGTGAGGAGGAACCAAGACCTCTGCAGTGCTGGGGTTGTAGGACATGAACTTGCTTCCCCATAATGAGCTAGGGGGGGCCTCCTTCCCTCATCCCTGGTCCTCACTGCACAGGGCAAACCCAGTCTGGACTCCAGCACACACAGAGTTAATGTTTGCACCCTCTCCCCACCCCAACCCCACATGAAGGTCCCCACAAGAGAGTGAGGAGAAACGCAGCATTAGTGGTCAGGCATGTTGGCTGTCTTGACCAAATGGGTGGGTAGGACCCTCGGACCTGCTAGGAGGCAGGTGAGGGTGGGAAGCAGCCAGGCAGGCAGGGAGAGCCCCAGGATGCTGTGTGCACCCAAGCACGCCTCCTCACCTCACCTTGGACAGCTTCCCCTACACCTGGGCCTCTGGCTTCTCTGACTCTTAGCAGGAGCAGGCTTGAACTCAGCCTCTAACAAGGAGGCCACCCTGCCCTCCAGCTCACCTTGTCCTCTCCTTGTGACCCCTAAGCTTCAGAGCCTCTTGCTCCAGCCCTGTGGCTTCCCCAGAAGCCTTGGCTTAGAGTGGAGATGTTGCAGAACCTCAGCCCGCTGTCAGCCTGCAGGCAAAGTCCGCTAGACTTCTAGCACCCAGGTCCCGGGCAGAACCCAGGCCTTCAGGCTCCTTGGATGGGATCAAGAGGCCAGGCTGAGTGTCCTGGCTAGCAGGTCCCGTCCATTCCCACGCATCCCCCACCACGCTGTCTAAAGAATGTAATTTATTGGGGCACCCCCCCAGCTGCTTTCTCTCCTAACTCTCTGCCCTACTTTAATCACACTCCCAGCTTTTCTTCTCTACAGAAACATATGTGTATATAATTATATATATATTTTTGCCTGGGGCTGGGTTTGGTACCTGCCCAGACTCTGGCATCCCTTTCCACTGTGTGTGTGTGTGATAATGCTGTGGGAGGGGGACTCTGCTTGGAATTAAAAGGTTGCACTGGGCCCCCAAATCTATTTGTTCTTTCTGAGTCACCAGATCTGGGAAGGAGGGAGAGGTGACACCAGGATGAGGAAATCCATGGGAGTGAGGGTTCAAATGGGGAGCACGTAGGGTCGGAAGAGGTGGGGACAGCACACACACTGCCCTCAAAAGCAGGAGCTAGCATAGCAGGGTCCCATCTGCCTCCTCTTCTGGGCTGTGTGATGGTGGTGTGGAGGAAGGGCAGAAAGTCACACTGTGGAGCCTGATATAGGAGCCAGCTGGGAGGAAAGCTTGTCTGTCCTCTGCTGAGGCCCTATATACTCACGTTGGCAGTCAAGCTCATCAACACCTGACGTGAATGCACCCTCTGGGGCCTAAGATACTCACTGTTCAATGGGGAGGCCAAACACACAGAGAAGTTCAATGGTGTAGGAGTAGGCGGTGAGCTGACTTGTGAAGAGCAGGCGGGGAAAACCAATCAGTGGAGAAATGCTGGGTGAGATCTAGCGGAAGGCTGGTTAAGTGGAGGCTGAGGGAGGAGGTGGGTCACATGGTCTTGGTTGACCTAGCAAGGCCTCCGGTGGGGGGTGGGGGGGTAGACAGGGAACCGGAGTGTGGAGGTGGGTGGAGGGGGTGAAGGTTGGAAGATCAGAAGAACTTCAGGTGTGGGTGCTTGAAGGGAGGGGCTGGGCTCACCTGGCCAGAACAGAACCCAGATGTGGGTGCATAAAGAGGCGCGCAGTCAGAAGGACTAGATGAGCTGGAGTGTGAACCTAAGAGCTGGAACCTGATTCCAGTCTGCTACCCCTGAGACGAGTTTCTATCCCCTTTGGCTGAAACAAAAACAAAGGGGATAAGAATCCCTCCAATGCAGACGATTATTTTAAGCTGATACGTCTACAACATGGTTTTATCCTTTCAACAACCTGCGAGGTAACAGCATAGATCATTTTAATCCTTTTAGGCAATGAGAAAATTGTAGAAGAGTTCAGCCGAAGCCTGAAGGTACGTGTAAGTGAATGAGTGGAGAATGGAGACAGACATCCAAGTTTCATCACTGTTAACCCAGGACTTTCCCCAACGTAGTTCCCTCTCAAGGGGTAGCAAGGAGGGCCGACTAGGAGGCGTAGAGAGAATAGTCTCCAACGCCAGTACCCAGTTTTAGGTGTTCAACCAATGTTTGGAGGGCTTACCCTGTTCCAGCATTAGAGATTCAGCGGTGACAAGGCCAGCATCCTCAGGGCCACGGAACTCCCAGGGTGTTGAGCACCAAGGGATGCTGAGGCAGTGTTTGATCACAGTTCACTGGGAAATGCTTTTGGTGGGGCAGACTGCATGCTAACACCTAAAGGATTTTAAGTTCCTGAGATTTGGAGACCTGAAGTGGAGGTGGGTCCCTAAAACAAAACCTTAGAAGAATCTCTCAGTGCCTCTTCCTGCAACACACACACACACATGCACATGCACATGAACAGGCACATGCACATGAACAGATACAAAATCTTCATGATTACTTAGCAGTTTGCAAAACTTTTTTCAAAAAGTGTATCTTGGGGGCACCTGGGTGGCTTAGTCAGTTAAGCCTCTGGCTTTGGCTCAGGTCATGGTATCACGGTTCGTGGGTTTGAGCTCTGCATCATGCTCTGCTGTCAGTGCAGAGCCTGCTTCGGATCCTCTTTTCCCCTCTCTCTCTGCCCCTCCCCTGCTCACACTCTCTCAAAATTAAATAAAAACATTAAAAAATAAAAATTACATCTTATTATTAGTAATTGGAATACATTTATAAATTGAATTTTATAGTTAATTATAAAAATGAGTGAGAACAAAGAAGCTCTGATGAATAAAAATTTTTGAGATTTGTATATGACAGTTGCCCTTTTTTGTTGCATTTGGCTGCATAGTATCAGGAAAATCCTGATTCATACAGATAAGTAGTTACAAAATTGTGGTGGTTTAAAAATGCACACAAATCCATTCTCATTCCTCCCATCGAGTGGCAGTGTCCATGCCCCCTCTTCTTGAATCAGGGCTTAAGTGACTTGCACATTTAAAACTATTCACCTTCCAATAGCCTTCCACCCTCATTTAAACTGACAGGAGGAAAGGCTTTATTCAAAGGTCTTCTCCCCAGTGAGCTAATCTGTCAGACTTTAACTACAGTTGACCCTTGAACAGCATGCAGGTTAGGGGTGCTGACTCCTCCGTGCAGTCGAAGATCCACATACAACTTCTTACTGCCCCCAAATCTAACTGCTAATAGCCTGTTGACCAGAAGGCTTACTAACATAAAACAGTTAATGAACACATGTTTTGTATGTTATATGCACTATATACTGTATCCTTAGAGTAAAGTAAGCTAGAGAAAAGAAAATATTAAGAAAATCACAAGGGAGAGGAGTACTTGGCTGTCTTGGTCAAAAGAGCATGCAACTCTTGATCTTGGGATTGTGAGTTTTAGCCCCACATTGGGTGCAGAGATTACAAACACATACACACACACACACACCAAAAAAATAAGGGCACCTGGGTGGTTCAGTCAGTTAAGCGTCCGACTTCGGCTCAGGTCATGATCTCACAGTCTGTGGGTTTGAGCCCCGTGTCGGGCTCTGTGCTGACAGCTCAGAATCTGGAGCCTGCTTTGGATACTGTGTCTCCCTCTCTCTCTCTTCCTTTCCCCCACGTGTGCTCTCTCTCTCTCTCAAAAATAATAAACATTAAAACAAAAAACAAAAACACACATAAAAAACCTTTTAAAATTTTTTTTAAAAAGAAAAAATCTTAAGGATGAGAAATTACAGATAGAGTGTTGCACTGTATCTAAAAAAATGCATGTATAAGCAGACCTGTACGGTTCAAACCCATGTTATTCAAGGGTCAACTGTACATCAGTGGGCTCCAACACTTTTGGCATATAACACATGTTTCCGCTAACATTTATTAGAAGTTCTAAGACAAAATTTTTAAAGTGAAGCCAAATGAAAGGTTATGAATTCCTGATGCACTTTCACTATATCTCAGAGTTTCTTGGGGAAAGCTGATTTAATCCATTCAGCTGCTTCCCTTACCTATGAGGAAGCTGGCCCAGAAAAACACAGTGCAGGACTGGACTCAGGTCTCCACCTCTCCAGGTGGCCTCTCTGTACACAACAGGCTTGTTTCTTCCCTTTGTTCTTACACATTCTGGCCTGAAAGCTTCCTCTTCTTTCCCATAGGGCTCCTCACAGGGGCCCATTTGCAGATGGACTATTTTAAAAGGTCTCTTTTTCCCAAGCAGTTGTCAGAGAACTGAGATCCAAATGCCAGCTCTGGATGGGCTGGGCAGAACCCTGCCCCCCCCACCCCCCCTCGTGACTTAGCCTGGACTCCAGGCTCCACTCCAGGGTACACAGCCATCTCTGGACAGGTCGTTGTCTCCTGGGCCTCAGCCTGACTGGTAAATGGAGCCCAAAAGGCAGGGCTAGTGCGGTGAAGCCCCAAGACCCCCTCCCCCCAGCTCTAGGTCCTACAGCTTTGTGATAGAGGCTACCCCTCACCCTCTCATCAGATGTCAGTGGTCAGCAGAAATACATTTTGAACAGATATCAGCCCTCTTCTCAGAAAGATCTTTCCATTCCTGAGGGTTGGAGGTGGAGGTGGTAGGGAAAATGGGCTTTAAACTGTCAAGAGTTGCTGCTCCAGACGTTCCAGGAAACCCTGCTCTTGTTGAGGGTTCTGCCTGTGTAATTCTTGGGCTCACCTTGCCCTGGTAGGGGGCGCCTCAACATGGGAGACCCATCTTCTGTTTCTTTCCTTGGTGCTGCTAGAAGGGCAACCGGGCCAGTTGTGGCTTCCTCTGCAGAACCTCTGCACCAGTGGTGTATCCACTTAAAGGAACAAGCAACAAGGGAAATTAATTTTAATAATCTAGTCCGTTTAACCCAATATATCTAATATATTACGATTTCAACAGGTAATCAACATCAAACATCATCAGAGAGCTATTTTACATTTTCTTTGTGTACTAAGTCTTCAGAATCCGAGGTGTACTTGACCTTCGGCACATCTCAATCAGGCCTAGCGCGTTTGTTTCAGGGCTCCACAGCCTCATGCGGCCAGTGGCTACTGTGTTGGGCAGAGGGCGGGGGTAGGGGCATCTAGAGACTTACAGGATCCACAGACGTTCTCAAGCCTGTCTTCCTCGGGAGGAAGAAACCTCCCGGTCCCACTCGCCCTTCTCGCTGCCATCTGGCTCCCCAGAGAGCCCTGGCAGCACTTGAAGGCGCCCCTCCTCTGCGACGCCGGGCTTCAGCGTCCCCCCTGGCTCTCCACGGGCGAAATACGTCGGCGCCCGGCCTCCTTCCCGACCACGCCGGGCCGGGCCGGGCCAGGCCGGGCCGGGGCTGGGGCGGTGGGCAGCGGTTGCCCCGGCGGGCCGAGGCGGGGCGGGCC
>NW_024412412.1:35600522-35673320 GCF_014898765.1 Herpailurus yagouaroundi | reverse complement strand
CGGGAGCCGAGCCGAGCCGGGCCGGGCCGCCAACATGCTGAGCCGGCTCGGAGCGCTGCTGCAGGAGGCCGTGGGGGCGGTGAGGCGGGGGAGGCCGGGCGCGCGGGGCCTAGGCCGGAAGGGCGGGCGCGGGACCGGGGGAGGATCCGGCGGGCAGGCGGGCGGAGGAAGCGGGCCCGCCTCGGGGAAGGGACCCCCACCCAGGCCGCGGCGCCCTTTCCCCGGCCTCCTCTCTCCCCCGTCGCCCCCCCACTCCCCGAACAGCACTCCTGCTTCGCGTGGCTTCTTTCCCGATCGCACCGACTTCCAGCCCCTCTCCGTATCGCCCCAGCCCCTAACCCTTCTCCCCAAATGGCTTCCTGTCTCTTTTTCCTGCTCCCCGTTCCCAGTTCGCTCCCAGTTCCCCAACAACTCTTCTGTGCCAGAGGGCTTCCTTGTCACCCAAGAGTTTCTTCCACAAAGTCCCCTCCCCAGGCTGTTCGCCCTCCTCCTCGGCCCACGCTCCTCCCTTCCTGGTCACCTGGGCTTGAAAAATAGACGTCCCTTGCCCTCCTTCTGAGCCTCCAGACAACCCCAGGACCTTAGTCAGGCGCGTGTCTCTCAGCCTCCACTTGAGAAGTCCGGGCCCAGATGGCCCAAGCCCTGACCGTGTATACACAACCCAGAGGTGGGTGGGTGCCTGGCCCAGGAAACAGCAGGGCCCAGGGGCTGTATACAGAATGTTATCTCCCACCACACTAGCCGCACCACACCAGCGGAGCCAGGTTGACCTTGAGTCAGGAGAGGCCAGCCTGGTGGGGCCTTGGGGCAGCCATGTGAGGAAGAGTTTGTGTTTTTGCCATTTTCTGTTGGGAGTTGAAGGCTGGTCACAGGCGGGTTCACTTCATTCAGTGAGATAAAAGTGCAGTGTGGATAGGGTAGGCCAGAGGCCTTCTGTTTAAAGCAACCCTGCCAAGAATCTGTCTGTAGAGTTAACAGTTCTTTTGTCTCAAAGTAGAAGTCCTCCTCTAATTGATCGGTTTAGTATATTGTATCAGAGTTGCTCTGGAGAAACAGACTTGTGTTTCACCTCCTTTCTCCTCAACGCACCCCCCCGAAACAGAGCTTATTGTACATGGGAACAGGCTCAGCCTTAATGAGATTTGTGAAGAAAGTGAAAAGCTTCTCCTCCTGCCTCTCCTCCTGTCCCCAGCCCTGACCTTCCTGATGTCCAGGTGCTTCCAGGGCAGCCCCCCTTGGGAGGGGTTCTAAAATGATCTCTTCTTCCGCTCCTCCTTGTCTCCTATCAAGACAGCTGTCATCTTAGAAAGTGATGTGACAAACTACTTCATACCTGTCAGGGAAAGCTCCATGGGCAGCGTGGGTAGGTGGGCCAGAGAGAGCCTTAGTTTTGAGAAGTGAATTTCTAATGCTTCCAATGAGGGAATTTCTGCATCAGTGGCTGGAGGGGGTACTGGTGGTCAAGGGAGATATTTTTAGGCAAGTGATCTTCTGCTCCTGAGTATACAATATATAGACAATTCTGGGGAAGTTTGGCTGACCCAGTATAGCTGTCAGGAGAGATAGGAGCCCCTCTTTTGCTCTCTACCCCCCAGATCAGGGCATAGCCCTTCCCCTGGCTGGGTCACCAGGTTAGGACCCCAGCAAGTTGCTTGACTCCTTGTTATAAGGAGGGAGAGTGCTCCTTCCTGCCCTCTTCTGACAAAACAGAATAGCAATCCTTATGGTTCTTTTAAAAAACATCTTTGTTATCATTAACGAAGATAGTAAAGATCATCATGTGGTATAGTTCCTTTGGAGTTATGATAACTAATAGTAGATTCCCTTGCTTTCTTCCAACAGTCTGTTTTGTGACAGTCCGTTACAGTTTGCTAACAGTCTGTGTTCTCTGGGTTCTCCTCTTACCCAATTGTTCTTTTCTAATGTAAGTCCAGCTCAAGGTTTTAGGAGACTATCAATGAATTTTGAGACTAGATGAGAGCCCATCACAGAAAAGTGAGATAATTATAGTGCTGGTCAAGGAGCAGGGGGCTTTCCAAGAGACAAGAAACTATGGAAAGGAGGTGTTAAGGAGTTTGCTGAGCTATTTAGTACATATGAATGAGTAGTCACTATGTGCAGAGCCCTTTAGGAGCAGGCAGAGGTAGAAAACACAGAACCCGAGCCCTCAGGGAGCTCACAGTCTGGTAGAAGAGGTGAGCACTAATCCAGCAATAATAGTATCACACAGGACGTGGTAAGATGCAGTCAATTCATGTGGAAAGTGTGTTTGGAATGACTTACTGGAGGTGCCACTCCAGTAAGAGTCATGCCCCCCACAGCTAACTTTGAAAGAAGACAAGGTTGTCTGGGAGCGTTTCAGGGCCTCTGATTCAGTGTTACTGCTTCTTTCTCCTATCATAATGGCCTTCCAACCATTCTTCCTGCCTTCATCGCCTACACAAAACTGCCAGATGACCCTGCCTGGAACACTGCTCAGAAGATGTCGTTGACTGCCCCCCACTGCCTGCAAAAAACAATCCTGACTTGGTGGCTTGATGTACAGGGACACATACACTCATCAACCCATCCTTGTCCCAGACACTCTGTGCAGAGTTCCTTCTGCAGGAAATGTCTTTCCTTCATCTCGAACTGTTGAACTCGGACCCTGTTCTTCAAGTTTTAGTTCAAGGGTAACCTCAGTAAAGCCTTCTCTGTTCCAGTGCTCTTTTCCCAGAGATCATGTTCCATCTCTCCTGTGTCCTCATGCAACTTCCTGTAGCTGAGTTATTCAGGGTGGTTTTATATTCTCTTCTCCCTGGCACTGGGTCTTCAACATCCTTATATTGCTTATAGTGTCTAGCATAGCGTCTTGTACACAGTGGGCACTCAAAAGATACTGAATAAATAAGGAGTAGACTGTCAGTTCTATGATGTAGTAAAGTGTGAGGTTAGAGAAAGATGTGTCCAAGAACTCTGGCAAGGCCTTTCTGGAGCTGGTGGCCCTTAGCCAGACCTCACTGGTGACTGTTAGGATCTAGGCAAGCGTAGGGGGATGCAGGGCTTCCGGGGTAAAGGAGTGGCCTGAGCAGAGATGGAGAGGTAGAAATGAGCATCTGTGGTAAGGGATTATTTGTGCATTTTTCTCCTGTAGTCATTTACTCCGCAAGAAAAGGGAACAAATGCTCTTTTTTGGAGTTTTCAGAGAAAGTAGTTATCAATTCAAAGCTACTCTCAGTGTAGAGATGGAGAGATTACTTCTGGAAAAGGGAGAGGTTTGGGGCTTGCTCACAATGGGAATAGAATTCCCTGGGGCTTCAGGCCGTGCACCCCTAACTCCTCCAGCAGTTCTCAGCCTTGGTTAAAAGATGCAAGCATGTTGTAAGTAAGGCGCTTTATTAATATCATGCTAACATTACCCATCTGGTTGAACGAAGCCTTTCAGTGGCCTTGAACACAGATTTTTGCAGACTCTCAGATTGAGAGGGACCTAAAAGCTTTGTCTCTGCCATGTTTTCCACGTGTATCATTTTTATTTTGTTATTTTGGGGACGCTTCACTGTTTTCCTCTATGTCTTTCTATTGTAGTGTAACTGTCTTGAGAGGATCTGTTTCTGTGTCTGTTTCCCCCACCAACATTCTTAGCTCTTCCAGGACAGGGACTGTGGAATCATGACATGTAGCAGGAGTACAGCATTTCCAGGACAGAGGGGGTCCAGGAGAGGTGCCAAGAGATTGTCCTGGGGAAAATGTGTTATTGTTCCCTTTCAGAACCTGGATCACAGTGCTTCCTCCAGGGCCTAGCACTGACCCAACACTTGGTAAATCGTGGAACATCTGTTCTGATGGGTGATGGTGGCAGCGGAGCCCGTGATCACCCGTGGTGGCTACTTAGGCTGTGTGTCTCTGCTCTCTCCACAGCGGGAGCCCAGCATTGACCTGCTGGAGGCCTTCGTGGAGCACTGGAAGGGCATCACGCACTACTACATTGAAAGCACAGGTGGGGCCTGCTTCCCCTTGGACGGGGGACTCCTGCAGGGAGTGGGGAGGAAGGTGTAGGCAGGGTCACCACGCAAGGCAGAGATGCAGGTGCCCTGGGATAAGGTGACAACTGCTGCCGAGGAGTTCAGACTGGGGGCTGGCCCCACCCTGACCTTTTGGGAGAGGAGCCGAGTGAAGTAGGAGTGGGGACTAGGAAGTTGGGCATCTCACTGGCCTGACACTGCAAGGCAGAGGTTGAGCCCCACTTGCCCCTAGCTTCCAGCTCTGCAGACGTCCAGGCCTGTAGTCTCCCCAGGTACCTGTTCCTCTTTCCCCTGAGCTGACTTAGAGGGCATTTCCCTTATAGAAATCTAGGGTAGGAGGAGAACTGAAGTCCAGGCATGTAACGTGCCTGTGTCCTTCTCCCCTAGCTGAGAGCCAGAGCCTCGGGTAATCTGGGCCCATCAGGATGGCTTTCTGAGGGGCGGAATCTGATTGGCTGCTCTGTAGTCAATATGTTGGTATTGGCAGATACACACTGGTGGCCAGGTAACCCTGTCCTGCATCCCTGGCTTTCTACCTCCTGGTTCAGACTAGGGTTTGATTCCAGTCTACATCTTTCCTAAAGACTTTATTTCCAGCCTGAGCCAGCCCAAGAAATTAAAAAGCAGTCTTTGGACACTCTGAGGGACCCCTAAAGGTCCTTTTAAATCACGTTTCTGAATCTTGGTACTGTTGACATTGGACTTAATCATTCTTTGTTGTGGGGGGGAGCTTTTGGGGGTGCATGTTTAGCAGCAGCTCTGGCCTCTACCCACTGGACACCAGTAGCACCTCCTACCCATTGTGATAACCATAAATGTCTCCAAAAATTGCCAAATGTTCCTGGGGGCAAAATTGCCCCCAGTTGAGAACAATTGCTTTAAACTGAAGATCTTTGGGGGCACCTGGGTGGCTTAGTCGGTTGAGTGTCTGACTCGTGATTTCGGATCATGTCATGATCTCATGGTTCCTGAGATTGAGCCCCACATTGGGCTCTGTGCTGACAGCGCAGAGCCTGCTTGGGATTCTCTCTTCCTCCCTCCCCCCCACCCACTCACTCTCACTCTCTCTCTTGCTCTCTCTCCCTCTCTTTCTCTCTGCCCCTCCCCTGCTCTCTCTCTCAAAATAAATAAACATGAAAAAAAAAAAAGAATCAGAGGAGCATCTGTGTGGCTCAGTCATTTGCACATCTGACTTCGGCTCAGGTCGTGATCTTGCAGTTTGTGGGTTCAAGCCCCACATCAGGCTTGCTGCTATCAGCCTGTCAGCACAGAGCCAGCATCAGATCCTCTGTCCCCGTCTCTGCCCCTCCCCTGCTTACGCTCTCCCCCAAAATAAATAAATATTTTTAAAAGGAATCAGAAATGTCATTAGATATTAAAAAAATTAAACTGAAGACCCTTTTTTATTGAGATATAATTGATGTAACATATCATATAACTCAGATATACAACATACTGATTCAATGTATGGATATGTTGTGAAATTATCATCACAATAAGTCTAGTTAATATCCATCACCCTGTATAGTTACCAATTTTTTTTTCTTGTGATGAGAACTTTTAAGATCTACTCTTAGCAGTTTTCAAATTTACAGTACATTAACTATAGTCACCATGCTGTACTTAACATTCCCAGGACTTACTTATTTTTTAACTGGAAGTCTGTACCTTTTATTTATTTTTATTTATTTTTTTTTAACGTTTTATTTATTTTTGAGACAGAGAGAGACAGAGCATGAACGGGGGAGGGGCAGAGAGAGGGGGAGACACAGAATGGAAGCAGGCTCCAGGCTCTGAGCCATCAGCCCAGAGCCTGACACGGGGCTCGAACTCACGGACCGCGAGATCGTGACCTGAGCTTAAGTCGGACGCTCAACCGACTGAGCCACCCAGGTGCCCCAAGTCTACCTTTTAGACTGAACATCTCTTGACAGAGAGCCCCAATCTATCAGGACAGTGGGAAAAGATCCAGAACTGACTCAGGTCCACCTGAGGTTTCATCTGACCCCATCCATTCATTTCCTGAACAGTACCTAGACCAGAGGTGCAGATGTGGGGGAGGTGAGCCAAGTTGCTCAAAAGCCAATGCTTTTGAGAAAAGCTAGGGGGTGCTCCAAGGCCAGTCCCAAAGCATCAAAACTAGTTTTACAAGAACACTCCGTCTGAGACTCTGACTACAAAAGCCCCAGCTTCTCCACCAAGACCTTCGCACAGTGAAACTGCTTTGCCTCCGAACCTGTGGTTGTGCATGGACTTTTTTCTGCCTTGTAAAAAATGGAGTACTGTCTCCTGTGAGTGTAAAGAGGACAGGAGGTTACCTCTCAGGAAGCTGCTAGAAGACAGCTTCTACATTATGTGACAGAGACCCCTAAGCCCATGGCTTGTCACTTTGGCCCAGAGCTGGCCTACAGCCTGGGTAGTGTACCCTTCTGTATGTCCCAGAGTTTGGAGAAAAAATGATGCCACTTTTTTGTAATTTTTTTAATGTTTATTTTATTTATTTTGAGAGAGAGAGAGAGAATGAGCAAGTGAGCAGGGGAGGGGCAGAGAGAGGATCCCAAGCAGGCTCCACACTGTCAGCGCAGAGCCCGACGTGGGGCTTGAACCTATGAACTGTGAGATCATGACCTGAGCCAAAACCAAAGTCAGACCCTTAAGCAACTGAGCCACCCAGGTGTCCCTAAAAGATCTTTTGTCTTGTTAAATATAGAGGCACCAAGTGCTAACTTCCATTTCCTTTGGTCTTTGAAGCAAACTGTTAACCTGGCCTTACTCCAGGTTTACCCTCCGCCCCCCCCCCCCGGGTTCGGGGGGGGGGGGGGGGGGTGGCCCCCCTCAACACGGGGTGCCCCTCTTCCCCCCCCACCTTTGTTTCCTGAATCTCTATTAGATGAAAACACCCCCGCCAAGAAAACAGATATTCCCTGGCGGCTGAGGCAGATGTTGGACATCCTGGTCTACGAGGAGAGGCAGCAGACAGCAGCTGGCGAGGCAGGGCCCTGTCTGGAATACCTGCTGCAGCACAAAATCCTGGAGACCCTGTGCACGCTGGGCAAGGCTGAGGTGGGCAGGACCCTGGGGTGCCCCTGGAACCTTCCACCCAAACTGGAGCCCCTGTGTTCCAGGCTCTTCCACCTGTCCTCCCGTCACCTAGGTTGAGGAAATGCTCCCATTACTGTCAGCATTCATTCAGTGAAGATGTACTAAGAACCAGCCATGTGCCAGGCAGGGTCCTAGGTGCTGGGGACACAGCAGTGATTAAAACAGACAAAAATTCTAGTCAGAGAGTGGTGGATAATAAGAGGAGCCTGCATGCAGTATATTCAACAATGACAAGGTCATGGAGAAAAATAAAGCGGGACGGGGAATTGGCAGTGCAGGGGAGGCCAGTTTCATACAGGCGGACTTCGTTTTATTGCATTGCACTTGACTGCTTCACAAATACTGCATGTTTTACAAGTTGAAGGATTATGGCAGTGCTGCGTTGAGAAAGTCTATTGGCGCCATTTTTCCAACAGCATTTGTTCATTTCGTGTCTCTGTGTCACATTTTGGTAATTCTTATAATATTTGAAACTTCATGATTATATCTGTTATGGCGATCTGGGATCAGTGATCTTTGATGTTGGTATTATAATTGGGGGCACCACAGACAGTGCCCATGTAAGACTGCTCCACCTACCAGCCACTCCCCATCTCTCTCCCTTCCCTTGGGGCTCCCTATTCCCTGAAACACAACAATGTTGAAATTCGGCCAATTAATAACCCTATAATGGCCTCTACGTATTCAAGTGAAAGTAAGAGTTGCATGTTTCTAAATCAAAAGTTAGAAATGATTAAGCTTAGTGAAGAAGGCACGTTGAAAGCTGAGATAGACCAAAAGCTGGGCCTCTCGCACCGAGCAGTTAGCCAGGTTGTGAATGGGAAGGAAAAGTTCTTGAAGGAAATTAAAAGTGCTTTCCGGTGAACACACGAATGATAAGAAAGCGAAGCAGCCCTGTTGCTGTTACTGAGAAAATGTGGGTGGTCTGCATAGAAGATCAAACCAGCCACAACATTCTGTTAAACCAAAGCCTAATCCAGCACGCCTTGACTCTCTTCAATTCTGTGAAGGCTGAGAAGGTGAGGAAGCTGCAGGAGAAAAGTCTGAGGCTGGCAGAGGTTGGTTGATGAGGTCTGAGGACAGAAGCTGTCTCCGTGACATCAAGGTGCAAGGCGAAGCAGCAGGAGCTGATGTGGAAGCTGCCACAGGTTCTCCAGAAGATCCGGCTCAGATAATTCATGAGGACGGCGACACTGAACAACAGGTTTACAACGTAGTGAAGCAGCCTCTGTTGGAAGAAGATGCCACCTAGGACTTTCACAGCTACAGAGGCAAAGTCAATGCCTGGCTTCAAAGCTTCAAAGGACAGGCAGCTGGTGACTTCAAGTGAAGCCAGTGCTCATTTACTATTCTGGAAGGCCGAGGGCCCATAAGGATGATGCTAAATCCATCCACTCTGCCTGTGCTCTGTACATGGAACAACAAAGCCTGAATGACTACACTTCTGCTCACTGAGTGTTTTAAGTCCACTGCTCGCTGACAGTGCACGGGTCACCCATGAGCGCTGATGGAGATGGACGACGAGGTGAACGTGGTTTTTGTGCTTGCTCACACAGCATCCATTCTGCAGCCCATGGGTCAAGGAGTCATTTCAACTTTCAAGTATTATTATTTAAGAAATGCATGTTGTAAGGCTATGGCTGCCGCAGACAGGGATTCCTCTGATGGATCTGGGCAAAGTAAATTGAAAGGAGTCACCATTCTAGGTGCCATTAAGATCATTCGTGACTCACGGGAAGAGGTCAAAATAGCAACATGAACAGAAGTTTGGAAGAATTCGATCGCAGCCCCCATGGAGGACCGTGAGGGCTTCTGGACTGTGGTGGCGGAGGTGTCTGTGAGTGTGTGTCGGGGGGAACGGCGAGAGAGCCGGGACTGGAAGAGGAGCCTGGATATGGCACTGAATTGCCGCCGTCTCGTGAGCAGACTTGAACGGATGAGGAGTTACTCCTTCTGGATGAGCAAAGACTATGGTTTCTTGAGGTGGGAGCTACTCCTGGTGGAGATGCTGTGAAGATGCTTGAAATGACAACAGAGGGGTCAGAACATGACATAAACTCAATCGATAGAGCAGCGGCAGGGTTTGAGAGGCTTGACTCCAATTTTGAAAGAAGTTTTGTTGTGAGTAAAGTGCTATGAAACAGCATCGCGGGCTGCAGGGAAATTGGAAGACTCGATCAACACGGCAAATTTCATTGTATTATTTTCAGGAATTGCCGCAGCCACCCCGACCTTCAGCAACCACCGCCCTGATCAGTCGGCAGCCACCGACATAGGGACAAGACCCTCCAGCGGCAAAAAGATTATGACTCGCTGGAAGTGTGGATTATGGTTAGCATTTTTTAGCAATAAAGTATTTTTAAGTTAAGATCATGTACATTGCTTTTTAGATATAAGACAATTTCACACTTGATAGACTATTGTATAGTGTAGACACAGCTTTTATGTTCACCAGGAAACCAAAAAATTAATTTGACTTGCTTTATCGTGATATTCACCTATTGCAATACTCACTTGATTGTAGTGCTCTGGAAGCAAACCTGTAGTATCTCCAGGAAGTGAAGGAAGGAGGCTTGCAGAAAAGGCGCCCTCTGAGCAGTGACAGAAGGGAGGATTGTGCTATGGCCCATGGGGGAAGAGCACTCCAGGTGATGGTCATGGCTTCATCTGCTGATGGGCACTCTGTTCCTTGACCCCCAGTACCCCCCAGGCATGCGACAGCAGGTGTTCCAGTTCTTCAGCAAGGTTCTGGCCCAGGTGCAGCACCCCCTCCTGCATTACCTCAACGTCCACAGGCCTGTGCAGGTGAGGGACCAAGAAACTAAGGGGTGTCTGAGGGTCAAGCCCTTCTCCTCCCTGCTACCCCATTCCCTTCTGTTTCTATCTTGCCTCCCTTCTAGAAGCTTCTCCGACTTGGTGGGACAGTTCCTGGATCCCAAACAGAAAAGGAGGAGGTGCAGTTCACCACCGTTCTCTGCTCCAAGATCCAACAGGATCCAGCCCTGCTCACCTACATCCTGGAAGTGAGCACCTCTGTGGGGAACAGAAGCGGGAGGGCCCAGACTCCAGGGCAGACGACCCCTGTGGCCCTTCTGAGGAAGTAGAGGATGGAGCAGGTACTCAGGCACCTAGGCGGCTTCCTCTCTAGCTCCACGCCGAGGCCCTGCCAGCCAGTGTGCAGCCTGTATTCCCAAGGGGGCATCATGGGGAATGGTCTGTACCATGAGCTGGCCTCATGCAACCTTCTTTGCAGGGTAAAAAGATTGTCAGTAGGAAGAAGTCATCCAAAGAACCCATCACCCTGCCTAGAGAGGCAGCCAGCATCCAAGACAAGGACCACCCCCACAGCAAGTCTCCTGACCTGAGTCCCTGTAAGGCCCAGGCCTTGACCGCCCAGCTGCCTGCTGAGACGGAGGAGCCAGATGGAGGAGTTGGGGAAAGCAACCTGATCACCTCTCTGATCGGGTTGTGCAAGAGCAAGGTGCTAGCTGCACACAGAGTGGGCAGGGGTGGGGAGGGTGAACTGCTGGGAGGGGATCTGGGGGCTCAGATGTATGTCCCTGAAGTTGTACCCCTACCCCTAGAAAGGTCGGGTGGCTCTGAAGGCCCAGGAGAACCTGCTGCTCCTGGTAAGTGTGGCTTCACAGGCAGCTGCCACCTACCTGGTGCACAGCAGCCCTTGCTGCCCTGCCATCGTCGAGCACCTCTGCCAGCTGTACCAGTCCATGCCCACCTTCCTGGACCCCGCAGACATTGCCGCTTTAGAGGGCATCAGTTGGAGGTAGGCACTTGGCCAGGGAAAGCAGGGCTACATCTTCAGTGGCTAGCAGCCCTCCCTGTCCTCTGGTAGCCACTCCTCTGATTTCCCAGGAGGGATGGGGACCCCTGCTGGCCACCCTCTTCCTGAGGGTATAGCCCAACCCAGCCCATCCCAGCTTTCCCTTGAGGAAAACACCACTTTTGCTTCTGTACCTGATCTCCCAGCAACAGTGGTTGCAGGGAGAAGGGGCCCAGATTCCAGAAGGTACCTGAGGCAGGCCTCCCAGCTCCTTTCTTGCTTCCCCCTTCAGGTTGCCCAGTGCCCCGTCTGATGAGGCTTCCTTCCCTGGCAAGGAGGCCTTGGCTGCCTTTTTGGGCTGGTTTGATTACTGCGACCATCTCATCACAGAGGCACACGTGGTGAGCAGGGGCAGACATCAACAGGGCTCTCTGTGGGGGTGCCCCGCGGTTCACCCCACTCTCTTCACTGCATCCACCTTGAGGAACAAGTAGGTCTCTCAGGAACTAGGGCCCCAGGTCTGCCTGTTATGTTAGACACTGTGCAAGGACACAGTTATTTCTCAGTGGAAAGCACTCGTGGGGTAAAATGTGTTTAACACATGCTCTTTGGCACCCAGGTGGTTGCAGACGCCTTGGCAAAGGCTGTAGCTGAGAAATTATTCATGGAGATTCTGCAGCCCCACCTCCTGCATGTGTAAGTTTATGTCCAGTCCCCTTGGGCATGGCCATGGTCTGGATCCAGCTGCCCCTCCCCACCAAACCTTTTCCTGTCCCTAAGGCCAGGGACCTCCTTGGCCAGAGTCACATGGGTCTGTGGGCTCCATGGTTAATGTTTGCCAGGTTTGGCCCCCTGACACACGTGGCTCAGAGCCACATGGGCTGACAAAGTCCTCCCGCTCCTGGACTCTAGGACCTCAGGAGGGCTAGGGAGCGAGAAATATAAGCCAAGATGTAAGGAAACCAGGAAGGGGTTCTGTCAGCACCACATTCATTCACTCCTAGCTGCCTCTTTGGTCTTACGTCCCCTGTCTGGCTTTCAGACCCCAGGCCTGGCTCAGTGCTCTTTCCCTGTAGTTTTGTTTTTTTTTTTTCAAGTTTATTTATTTATTTCTTTTGAAAGAGAGGGAGTACGAGGAGCAGGAGAGGGACAGAGAGAGAGAGGGGGAGAGAGAATCCCAAGCAGGCTCTGCACTGACAGTTGTCCAGTTGTCCAAACGCTAACTGACTAAGCCACCAGGTGCCCCTGTCTCCCTGTAGTTCTGAGCAGAGTGTGCTGACCTCCACCGCCTTGCTCACGGCCATGCTGCGCCAGCTCCGCTCCCCTGCGCTGCTGCGAGAGGCTGTGGCTTTCCTCCTGGGTGCAGACCCGCAGCCCGCAGCCCCCGAAGATGGCCCCCGCACTCTGTGCGCTCACCTCATCGGGCACTGCGATCACCTCTCTGATGAGGTGAGGTGGGGCAGGAGGGGGCTTATCCTACTGCCTCCCATCAACCCAAGGGATTTCCTGCATGCTTCTTCCCACTGTCGTTAGCTTACCTTGAGGCATTGGAACTCCTACCTGCGCCCCCAACAGTGACATGGTCATGGCGGCCAGACTGCTTTTGTCACATAGTTTTCTGTGATCGCATACTTACCATGTGACTTGATATTTTCCAGACCTATTTCATATTCATTTGGCTTGTTTGAGGCTTACATCCACTCTGAGCTAGGTGAGGCCGATATTCCGTTTTGCAAACATGGAAACTGAGACACAGAAAAGCCAGTTGGCTTACCCGATAGCACACATCAAATTAGTAACAGAACCAGCACCAGGCAGACTCCTGGCTCCTAGACCAGCACCGACCCACTCCCCCCAAACCCTGCTGTCTGATCTTTCTTATCCGAGTGAGCAATTCCTAGGTACGCCTGCTGACCCTTTCTTACCCAGATCAGCATCACCACGCTGCGGCTGTTTGAGGAGCTGCTCCAGAAGCCACACGAGCAGGTCCTCCGCAGCCTGGTCCTCTGCAACCTCGAGGGCCGCCATTATGTGGCCCGAGGCTCACCTGAGCCCGAGAGCTACGAGGACACCCTGTAAGTGAAACCTTGTTCCTCTGGGAAGCCTCAGGCTGCCCAGGACCCATTACGGCCCTCAGTACCCCCACACTTATTCATTTATTCCTTGGTACCACTCGTCTGCCCTGGCCACAGAGATCTGGAGGAAGACCCCTACTTCACGGACGGCTTCCTCAACTCCAGCTTTCAACCCTCTGCAAAGCCTCCCCCAGCCCCTGCCACCAACTCAGATGGCAAAACAGCAGTGACCGAGATCGTCAACAGGTAGGGAGCTGGTCAGGAAATCTAAGTCACTTGAGGTTTGTTTGTTCTATCTTTGGCCATAGCCCCGATGAGGGGCAGCCCAGGAGGGAGTGTTCCCTCAGGGCTGGAGAGGGGGAAGGGCAAGACAGAGCAGCCCAGCCGGAGCCCCTCCACACCTAGGGTCCTGTCTCTCAGTTTCCTCTGCCTGGTTCCCGAGGAAGCCAAGACCTCAGCTTTCCTAGAGGAGACTGGATATGACACGTACGTCCACGATGCTTATGGACTGGTAAGTGTTGAAGCTTCTGCCAACATCCACTTCTCATCCCTCAAAGCCGTGGTATTGATAAATTCCACCTTCTCCCTCTGTGATCTCTCTCTCTTCCCTGCTCCGGCCAAGAACCTCGAGTGTATCCTTCCCACATGGCTTCCTCTGCCTGTGGGTGCCTCCTGACCACTGGGCTCACCTCCTCAACTCTCACTTCTGTTTCAGTTCCAGGAGTGCAGCTCCCGAGTCTCCCCTTGGGGCTGGCCCCTCGGTCCCACACCCCTGGACCCCCATGAGCCTGAACGGCCTTTCTTTGAGGGTCACTTCCTCCGAATGCTGTTTGACCGCATGTCCCGGATTTTGGAACAGGTAGTCAACAGGACTGGGCCCTGGCTACAAGGTTACAAGGTGAGGGCCCACAGGAAACTCGAGGCAGTTTGCCTCTGGAGTCCTTCAGGAGAGTGGCCTGGCCCTGGGGGTCGAGCCCTCTTTGGTTCTTCAGCTCCACACTCTCCTTCCCCCAACCCCTCCCCTCTCCGTTCTCCAGGCGGGAAGCCCCATCTTGCCTCTGCTCCACACGCCCTAACATGTTCTGGCCCTCAGCCCCAGGGAATCCATGACACACACACATCACGTGAGACTCCCACCCCCGCACACGTTCACACTGGCCAGGCGCCTGGCTGGGGGAGTGCAAAAATGCTCACCGCCCCCTGCCAACCCTCAGCTTGTCCACTGTGTTCCCTACAGCCATACAACCTGAACCTGCAAGTGACCTCAGTCCTGTCCCGGCTTGCCCTCTTCCCCCACCCCCTTATCCATGAGTATCTCCTGGATCCCTACATCAACCTGGCCCCTGGGTGCAGGAGTCTGTTCTCTGTGCTTGTCAGGGTAAGGATGCCGGAGCCGAAGGGCATGTGTCGCTGGTGGTGCAGGAAGGGATGGCAATGGGACGGGGGTGGGGGGCTACAGGAGTGGGAACCCTGGCCAGCGCCAGGGGAAGGCACAGGCACACGGCCCCTTCCCTGCCACGGTATTGCAGAGCCAGGGGACCCTGCGTGAGTGTCACCACTGCCCTCCCTCAGTCCTGTCTCATTCCTGCTCTAGGTGATCGGGGACTTGATGCAGAGAATTCAGAGAGTACCTCAGTTCCCAGGCAAACTGCTCCTGGTACGCAAGCAGCTGATGGGTCAGGTCCCCGGGGAGCAGTAAGTAACCGAGGGAAGCGGTGCCCAAGGATGGACCCTGGGGTGGGAGGGCAGAGTGATCAAGGGAAGTGGGAGGAGCACAGGCCAGGGGGCAAAGAGGGCCCGTTGCCGAACTCCATCTTCCCTCAGAGGTGTCTGCCATTGGGATGTACCTCATGGACACTGGGTTGTCATCCTGGGTACGCTCCTGCTGCCTCCCAGCTATGACCCCCATGCTGTCTCCCTCAGGCTGGACCACCAGACTCTCCTCCAGGGCGTGGTGGTTCTTGAGGAATTCTGCAAGGAGCTGGCTGCCATCGCTTTTGTCAAGTTCCCCCCGCACAGTCCTCACCTGCACCTGTCCCCGCCCCAGGAAGGGCACGTCTGAGCCAAGAGCAGGACCAGATGGGGGACTCCTGTCCTCACCTCTGCCCAAGAGCTGCCTCCCACCTGGCATGGCTGCCACCTCCTGCCTCCCAGGGTGGGAGCTTGGTTCCACCTCTACATCCCAGGTGCCTCTGCCTCTGAGGAGGCCTGGGCTTCCACTCCCAGCTTAACTCAAGAAGACCGTGGCCTGTCGGTCACACCAGACTGGGTTCAGGGAGTGGGTCTCCAAGGTACCAGAGGCCAAGGAGCAAAAGAGATGGCCTCCCAGACAGCATGGTGTCCTCGGGGCTTTCTCAGGAGAGCTGGGTAATTGCCAGCTGAGCACCCAGACCCAAACCCTCATGTGTTCCGTGCGTGTCACCTGTCTCTACGGACAATTTGTGGCCAGGGCCAAAACCTGTGGCTCAATTCCAGGGGCACAGGGGGAGTGAGTGATGGCTCTCAGGCTGGTCAGAACTGTAGGCCAGAGAGATGGGGGCGTGGGAGCCCTGTCTCTGTCTTGCTAGGTACCACAGATGCTGCTGAGACTTGACATTTTTTCTCCTGCCTTCTTGACTTAACCTGTGGTGAAAGGGCAGTGGATGGCAGAGAAGCCCATTCTCCCTTCCCGGCCCTTTTGGAGGCTGTTGCAAAATTCCCAACCACCTCATGGCAAATGCCCAAAGCATGCTCCGCGCCCAGGCGGGGGCAGCTGCTAATGAGAGCCTTGGTGCAACTGCAGCCAGGGCAGGAGAGGGCTTGGGAAGTGGGGGGCTGGGTGCCAGGCCCTGGCTCCAGCTGGTTTCTCTCTGGCGCCTCTGAACCCGTCTCGGCAGGTCCTCAACACCTGGGCAGAGGGGATCAGAGACCCGGGGAGGCCAGGCCTGGCCCTCCACATCTCACCCAGCCCACAGAGTTCTAGACGGAATACTCTTCCAGGGGAGCAAGGGAGCCAAGGGGAGAGATGAGGCCAGGATGCCCACCTGACCCCAAGCCCCCAAGGCCTAGCGGGGAGGTGCTGGGGCACAGGCAGCCAGTTGTAGTGTTGTTCTCCCTGCATGCCCTTCACAGCTGGGGCTGCCACCCCACCCGGCCCGAATCTGTCTCAACCTGCAGGAACACACAGGCGGCGCCAGGCATTACCTCACAGCAGGACTGCAGTGGCTGGCTTCGCTCCTGGGCAAGGAGGAGCAGGCCAAAGCCCCTTTCACTTCCTTTTCCTGCCTATGCCGCTTCTAGAAGCCGGCCGCAGGTTGCCAGGAGGTGACATGAAAGAGGAGGAACTCAGTGACCTCTCCCTCTCCTGCATTCCTCCAAGCTGGGGAGGACTTAACTGCCACTCTGAAGGACACCGTACATGTGCATGCATGCGTGTGTGCGCACGTGGGTGTTGGCGTGGGACGGGAGCAGAGCTCATGGGGCAAATTGGGTCTGAACTCTTCAAGTCAGAAAACATTTGAGCATCCGGGAGTCACAGATCCTCCCCTCCTCCATCCCCCTCAGCATTCGCACTGCGTCCCCCCAGACAACACAGCAATCAATGGTTTGGTTGCGTGGGCACAGCTGCCCCGATCTCCACTGTTCGTGTCCTCCTGCGCAGGCCTCCGCTGCTCATTCAGGCCCATCTTCCTCCCTGAGAATGACAAATTCCTTTTCCAGCACTAGAGCGGAGGGGGGCAGTGTGCTGGGGGGCGGATGGTAAATAGAGAGGCTCTGGCAGCGCAAATCTGATGTTCCTCTGCGCTTGCCAGGAACCAGGCTCTCTCTTGGCCAAGCCACACTATTTCTGCCCAGCTTACCTACAGCCGAGAGCCAGCTAGCCTTGGAGACTCCGGGAAAGAATGGGCCATCTGAAGCATCTGTATGCAAGTCTCATTTTGAGGTTTGTATGTTGGGAATTGTATGAATGCTTTAGAGGACTTCATATTTTAAAAACTTGGTCCCTAAATGTATGCGTGTGGGGGTGCGCTCAGGAGGGGTAGCTGAGAGAACTCCAGGAGAGAGCAAGTTGGAAACTTGGAGAGGGCTGCTGAGTGGCTCTCACCTCAGTGCATGTCAGAATCACTTGATTTGCTTTTTACAATACCAGTGAAAGCTGTCTCTGGGGGGTGGCCCAGCATTGTTACTAAAGCTCTCCAGGTGATTCTAATGGGCACCCAGGGTTGAAAACTACTATAGGCTAAAGTGGGAGCAAAGTTTGCCCTTCGACATGGATATAGACTGGTGGGTCCCTCAGACCCTGAGAGAAGTGAACCAGAGTGAAAGGGTTTGGTTCCATCATGTGGGAGATGTTTGTCCTCAGAGGGGACAAAAGGATTCCTACCACAGCCTAACGCTAGAAAAGATGGCAGGGGGAGGGGATGGGAAGGGGACCTTGGAGGTTATCCTGGGTCTTCAGTGTCAGAATGGAGTTACCTCAGAAGGGAAGCCTCATCAAGTGTTTCCTTGCTCAGAACCAGAAATCTGTATTACGTCCATTGAGTAGCACACGATATATTTTCTTTGTTCACTTCCTGTGGGTTTTTTCTTTAAATTTTAGTAAAGTTCTTTTAAAAAAAAAATTTTTTTTTTTTTTTAAATCAAGATTCTTCTGAACTGAAGGGAAATGAATAAAAGGTTTTGGTCTGGCTTGGTCTGGAGTTGTAGAATGGCAGAGGCAGGAGCCTAGAGGTAGGCAGAGTGATGCAGGGAGGGGACAGGGAAGCCCAAAGAGATGAAACTCTGCTGAGAGGCAGGGCCAGCTTTCACAACTCCTTGCCCCCCTTGGAGTTTCTGGTGTTCTCACAGCTCAAACCTTGGAGGGGATGTGGACACCTCACACCATGGCAGAGAAGAGAAAGAGAATCCCACTGGGCCACAGACGCTACAGTGGGTGGCAGGAAGTCGGCCTGCCCCAGTCCTGCAAGTGGGGGACACGGGCCTGCTGTCTGGGAAGACATGGGGGGCGGTGGTGGGACAAGGGGAGGAGCTTCTTTTTTGATGTGCTCCCCTCTTCCTGTTCACTCCCTCTCCACAGAGACATTTAGGCAGGAAAGCAAAGTAAGTACCACGTATTTACTCAGCAAGGGGCCCACTCCCTTGGAATGACCTCCCTCAGCACCCAGTCCATGTTCTCAGCGCCTGAGAATCAGATGTAGGCCTTTCCTGAGGCAAGCATGGAAAATGACAAGTAGGTTCATGATGACGAGTAGCCATCTCACGTTCAGAAGGTTCTCACATCCATCCCCTTAGGGAGGAGGGCCCTCATCCGTACCCATGGGGCAATTAGGTCCTTGAGCTCTGGAATCCTTGTTGGGTTAAAGGCACTGTCCTTTCAGTGCGATGTAGGGACCAGCTCCATGGAGAAGGAAATTCCCCTGACAACCAGGGGACCAGACAATCTGCCTGCTCCCAACACCACCAGATCCCTGACTGCCAACCTCCTGCTTCCCCCAGAGGAAAGCAAAGCCACGGTGGGGGGAGCACCGTCACCCAGCTCCTTGCACAGAGATGGCACCTTCCTATCTGTTGACTGGGACGACAGAGGATTCCCGAAGCCTCTGTAAGAGTTGGCTTTGTAGGTCTTCCTCCATCACCTTCCACCAAAAAAAGTTCTCACCCCGAACCTTTGGGGGCTCCCTCTGCATACCTGGGTTCCGAAAAGCCACAGTCACCAGCACATTCAAGCAGATGCCATCTGCATGGTCTTTGCCCAGGTGCTGCAGTCCAAGCAACCCCTTGGTCTCTACTGCCAAGTGGTGAAGGGTCAGACACTCCTGTAGCAGCCGCAGGATGGCCATCTTGATGCCACCCCTCTGCTCCATGGGAGTGAAGCCACAGGCAGTGATGGGCAAGTGAGGCATCCCCACTGTGCCCACCAGCACCCACACTGTCTGGACGCTGGTAAAGGTGGCCACAAGCCGCTGGCAGACCAGACTGCAGGGAAGCTCCTGGGGCAGAATAAGAGGGTGCCTGGTTTGCTGGCGGTACTGGGCAGCTAACTCCACCAGGTGCAGAATGTCCTGGGCTCGCAGCGGAGTGGGCAGGGAGGTCCGAGGGTACCAGCCAGCCTGCAGGGACTCTGCATCTGCCTCCTTGGGAGTCTTGAGAATTCCACCTGCAGGGATGTTGAGGATGGGGTGGAGGAAAGGGTCTCTGTTGAGAGAAATGCTGGGCCTGGCGGAGTAAATGGCCACCCAGGCATTTTAGCCCTGACCCAGGGTCATGGGGCTGTGGGGGCTGGGGGTCAAATCTTCAGGCTGGAATCTGGAGATGCCAGGCTTGTACCAGACAGAATAAGGGGCTCATCTCACCAGAGGACAAGTTGGGGGAAAGGTGTCAACTGCCCCCTGCCAAACACTGCCACCAGGTGGGCCATACCTGTGGCTTGAGCGAGGAACACAAAGCGGATCCAGGAGGGGCCCCGCTCCTCCAAAGACAGCAACGTCAGAGGCTCACAGTGCAGCCCAGCCTCTTCCTTCACCTCCCGCTGCAGTGCCTCAACGATGGTCTCCCCAGGCTCCATTCTCCCCGCGGGTAGGTACCAGGACCCACGGCACTCTTTCTTGGCCTCCTGGATCAGTAGCACCTCATCCTGAGGGGAGAGAGAGGATCCTCACCCCCACCACAGCTGGGCTGGGAACCTTCCCTTGCCCTGGGGTTAGATCCTAGCTCAGAGTCACCCAACACCCCCTTACTGGTGGATACCTCAAATTGTTGACTGGTCCTTGTGTGCTTGGGGGCTGCAGCTGTCTCGCTGTGCAATGTATCCCTCTTTGCTTTCAGACTTCCATTTCAGAAAGGGGCTAAGATTCCTGGGAGCTGTTTCAGGGGCTGGGGATTAGGCCCCACAGTGAGGCTTGCCATGTATCCTGCGCTGACTCCTGTCTGTAGATGCATTGTAGACATCCCCCCTCCCCTCATGGAGGGGCCTCACACTGGGGCCTAGGCTTTGAAACACACTCCCAGGCCCCACCCCATAAACTCCTACCTACAGCCCTGGCCCCTTCTAGCTGTTGTTGCAGCAACTTGTACAGGGATCAGCACAAAAGAACATCACACGGTGGGGCAGAAAGTCTGAGTATAAGTGCAGGTTGTGCCATTACTGTCCATGGGACCCAGAGGTCTCTGAAGCACTGGACAGATCTGAGCCCACTCCGAGGCGGGCACTATGCTAGATTCTGGGGAAAGAAGGCAGCCCTCCTCTCAAGACAGTGAGGCCTAGCGAGAGGAAATAAACAGGTTCCTGGGCCTCAGATCCCTCTTCTGAGGGTACAGTCTCGGGGCTGGGCCGCACAAAACTCAGATGTAAGTGTGAGTGTCAGTGCTTTGCAAAACTGGGAAGCACCACGCACTAAGAAGCGGTGGCTCTTGTCGGTAGGTCCTCTGTCCCCACCGGGGCTGGCTGCGTGCTCCAGAGGGCCTGGCGCTGGGCCCGGCGGGCGGACGCTCACCTGCTCGTTGAGGAACACGGCCAGCACCACGTAGCAGACGTTCTTCCGCAGCCGCACCGGCGCCGGCGGCTCCTCGGCCGGTTCCGAGTCACAGCTGTGCACACTCAGCCCCTGGCCCCCCAACACCGCCGCCAGCGCCCCGGCCAGACCCTCCGAGGCCATCGGGTCCCCTGGGAGGGAGCGGACGGGCCCCCGCAGGTGGGTCGCGCCGGGTGGGGTGGGACGCGGGTGAGATCCCAGTCAGTCGCCCTCGCCCCCTCCCCCTGCCGACTCGGACCAGGCGCGCTCGAGAACGCGGAAGCGCCCGGAGAGCCCTGTCCGCTGATAGGCTACGCGTCACCGCGGGCTGCCCGGATTGGCTGGCTCGCGTCAGAGACTGAGGGGGCGGGGCCAGTCCGTAAGGGGTCTAGGAGCCAGGTCTGAGTGGTGCGCGCAGCGCACTGACCTCTGCCTCTCAGTTACCTCCCGCCCCCACCCCCCGCCCCGCCCCGCCCCGGCCTCTCTCCGGCATTTCTAGCTGCCAGCTTCGCTAATTCCTCCAGCAAGCACTTGTCTGGGCGAGTTCGGACGGTGACGTCATCGTGCCTGCAGGCTGCAGAGGAGCGCCACAGTGGCCAGCGACGATGACGTCACAGCAAGCCGATGACATCACTGAGGCCCGGCGCTGTGGCTTGGACCTATACTGTGCAGCTGTGGTTATACACCTACCATGGTATTGCCCAAATTGATCACTTCCCAAATAACCTTCTTTCTTCACTAAAAATGTACCTCATGTCACTGTCGCAGGAGGAAGAGTAGCTCCTGCCTTGGAGGAGATTCTGACCTTAGGAAGGTGGACATAAACATATAATAAAAAGTCATCTGAGGGTTATAAGCCAAGTGCTAAATGATTGGCTTGGTCAAGAGGTGTGACAGGTGCTCAGAGGAAGGAGGAAGCAGGGCTGAGATGGTCAAGGTGTGGCTGGAGATGGGAGGAGGGGACTGGGGATAGAAAGAAGGTCTGGAATCAGCCAGTCCAGCCTTCATCGATGTCCTGGCGGCCTGCCCACTGCATTTCCCACACAGTTTTAGGGCCCTCTCCACTGCAGACTGAAAGCCCTGTGGAGGGTAGGGACCAGGTCCTGCTCCTTCATCTTTGTCCCCCCCCCCCCCCGCCCCCACACACACACCCAGCTCACACAGCCTGGTGGCCTGGCGCAATGAGAGCAGGGTGTGGGTTGTTTTGGCGAGTTCTTACTTTCTCCCAGACTGACCTTTCCTCCTCAGAGCTTCCCTTAACCTACTCTCAGGACAGTAGGACAGGGCCAACTGGAGTGAAACTGTGAAGCCAGCCAACTTTGGGCTTCTTGTCCTCAGTTGGGTCTCCCCTTTCCCTGCCTGCTGGCTTTGTGCACTTTCCTTTTGGGAGCTTGGTGGAGCAAAGCATTGGACTTGGAAGCAGATGTCTGGCCACTGCTCACTGGCTGGCTATGTGCCCCTGGATAAATTGTGGGCCTCAGTTTCCTCATCTGAACAGTAGATTCATAGTAGCTCTTCTTTCACAGGGTTGTTGGGAAGGTGAGATGTCATGGGAGGAGCTCTATAGACTGTCCAGTGTGGGTCACCATGACCAGGCAGCATCAGGGTGGGTCCTCCTGGCCACAGCTCTTGTTGCTGCCACACAAAGGCCCACTGTCATGAAATATGCCTACCCTCAGGAATTCCAGTCACACCAGATTGGCCTCGTTAGGCCTTTCTCTCCCAGGGAACTGACTGCAGGTTCCCTGGAGACAGGGCCCTGCATGTGAAGGTGGGATGTCCCTGCCAGGCCCACAGTCTTTTGAAGTACTTGGCAAACACTGCTGCCCCCAGCCCTATCCAAGACCTCTCCACTCCCAAACAACGGAACTCACGGGACTGAGTCAGGCCCCTAGGACTGAAAAGCAACTTATCAACGTATTTGCTGTGTGTGTGTGTGTGTGTGTGTGTGTGTCTGCAGGTCAGTTTTCACATCTGTGAAGTGGGGACTGCATTGGTCCCAGACTCCTTTCTGCCTCCCAGGGATGATTTGAGAGAGAATGAGGTCATGTCTGGCAGGGCTATGAGAGCCTCAGAGGCAGCCTAAGATAAACACCAGGCCGCCTGGAAGAGCAGACTGCAAGAAACCACGGCTCCATTATCACTGGGAAAAACACTCCTCCCCTGTTAAGTGGACCTAATCACCCCTGTGGTGAGGAACACACGAGGCAACAGGAAAGCCCCTTGTAAACTGAGAAGGGCTGCGCAGGCAGAGGGCTCTCCAGGCACTGTACCCAGCCCTTCTGGGAGTGCAGAGGGGGACAACAGAAAGTAGACTTTCTCAAGGCATTGGGTGGAAGACAGAACACACCAGACTAAGCAGAGGCCCTAAGACTGACAAGAAAAGCTGAGGGAGGAAGGGGGGCTGAGGGAGAAGCCTCCAGAACCAGAAATAAAGAAAGTTCTTTGTTAAAGTTTGCTCTGTATCCTCCATTTCCAGAGAGAGTAGAACACTGGTGGGGGGTGGGGTGGGGGGGGCGAGGGGGCTGCCCAGCATGATGGACAAGTGTGGCCAAATTGGTAGATCACAGAGTACAGGACTCCCAGAATCCATGGGAGCAAAGCCTGAGGCAGTCATTTCAGAGCACGTGGACACACATGCGCGTGTGAGCACATGTACAGGAAGGCAGTGTAGGCAATCTTGGAAACAGGGCCAGGGATGGGCAGGCAGGGTGGGGCAAGGGTGTCTGTGATTCTGGAGGCCTTTACAGAGCAACAAATGCCGTCCCTCTGCAAAGTAGGAGTGTGAGGAGGGCAGCAGCCCAAGGTATACAGGGAGGGGGAGGTTTGGCTCAGCCTGTGCTCTGCCACTAGCTGGCTGAATGACCTTGGGAGAGCCACATCTCCCCTCTAGGCCTTCTGTATCATGCAGGCATAGGTGGATCCTGAAACAGAAAAAGGACATTAGTGGAAAACTGGTGAAATCCCAAAATTCTGTTGCTTAGTTAATAGTGTTGTATCAATAGGGGCGCCTGGGTGGCTCAGTCAGTTGAGCGTTTTTCAGCTCAGGTCATGATCTCAGGGTTTGTGGGTTCAAACCCCGTGTTGGGCTCTGTGCTGACAGCTCAGAGCCTGGAGCCTGCTTTGGACTCTGTATCTTCTCTGCCCCATCCCTACTCACACTCTGTCTCCCTCTGTCTCTCAAAAATAAATAAATATTTTTAAAAATGTTTAGTGTGTCAATAATGATGTCTTCGTTTTGATCACTGTGCCATGTTTGTGTAAGATGTTAATATGGGACAAAGCTGGATGCAGGGTAATCAGGAAATTCCTGTGCTATCTTTGTGACTTGAGTGTAAATCTAAAATCATTTCAAAATAAAAACTCTGAAAAGGTACTTTATAAGAAAAAAGAAAAAGGCGGCACTGCTTATCTACATGCTGATGTCACTTCCGGCGCTGAGGGTTGTGCTTCTGTGTTATCTGGGCGAGTGAGAGGGGCTGGAGTAGACAGTGGACAGCGGGGATGCTGGGAGAAGCAGAGACCCCAAGGGCAGTGCTGGACTGGGGTGAGCCAGCTGAGCCTCCATGAGGAACAGTGCCACCAAGTGCCCCCAGACGTCTCAGGGTCAGTACCCACCTGGACTGGCTTCATGCCCAGGGCCAGTCCTAGAACATTTGGTCCACCTGCTGTTTGCAAGAGTCAGATCCAATATGCACTCGAGGGTGCTGTGACCTGCCATGAGATGGAGGCAGCAGAGAGGTGTGCAGAAAAGAGAGGCCTGGTGACTGGGCTATCTCTGTCTTCCCGCAGGAAGGACCCCATGTTTGGGGTTCTAGGGTGACATTAGGACATAGCTATATAAGGTGAAGTGTAAGTAGGGATGGTCGTGCAGTGCCACTTGGAACATGATCAACTGTAAAGTGTGTGTGTTGGAAGGAGGACAGAACAGCAAGCTCATCTGCAAAGTCCATTAAGGGCCGAAACTAATGTAAACGAGGCTCAAGTCCGGAAGCTTGGTTCAAATCCCAATCCTGCCACTAAAATTGCTGCGTGACCTTGGGTGACTCAACCCCAGCCTGCCTCTTTCCTCTCTGTAAAATATAAATAAATAATATCTACCTCAAAACCATGATAAGGGATTAAATGAGATCAATTAAATGAAAACAGTGGCAAAGTGTAGGACTGCTTCCATTTTTTTCTTCTCTCTCTATCCCATGATAAAATGAAAATAACCTTGCTTTGCAAACAATGAAGAAACCTAATTTTTTAGGTGCAGGATGGTTATGTAAACCACAGCAAAGCCACATAAGGGAATATAAGCAGCTATTTAAAATGAAGGTTGCATAGCAACACAGAAAATGACCACAACACAGTGTTGAAAGGAAAAATCAAGTACAAAACGCATCAATTCAATCATGTATGAAACCCTTAGAGAAAATACAAAGAAATACACCAATAATGCTAACAGTGGTTGGGTCGGGGTGAGTGGAGATGAGCTTACAAGTGACTTTTTCCTATTTTCTAAATGTTCTGAAAGTATATTAAATTTATAATAAAAAATTTTATTTCATAAAAAACAAAAAAACCCACTCCCCGAACCACCGCAGGAACAATTAGGTATAACAAGAGCTGGAGTATGCTGGCGCTAAGATGTACAAGGGCAGCGGAGCGGGCTGAGCCACCCCGGAGGGCCCTGGGGGCGGGGAGGGGCCCGTCAACTGTCTCTCGGGCAGCAAGCCAGTCCCCGGGTAGCGGGCCTGGGGCCAGCCGCGGGCACTGAGGGCAGACGGCTAGGCAAGGGCTCTCCTGGGCCGCACTCCCAGTGCTCCAGGTCAGGGCAGACAGGAGAGCTGGGGTAGCCTGAAGTTTGCCCGCGGGTTGGGGCTCTAGATCTCTGCAGCCAGTGTGCAGAGGAAAGCTGCCATGCTGCTGCACCCCAGGGTGCCTTGCCCACCATCTGCTGTCAGGAGCATCCTCAGGGGCAGACCCCTGGAATGTTCCATCTGCTCCTCAGTGGGAAAAGGATCCAGGCCCCAGGAAGAAGAGTAGGCAGGGGTGTTTGAGGTCCTTGTCATCACCCCCACCCCTGCCCCACTCCACTTCCTTATCTCCCCACCCCTCCCCAGTCCATGTGGCTTGCAGGAGCAGGGCCAACCACTCCAGCAGCATTCACAGAACAACAGACTTTAATGGAAATCATGAAGGAGGGAGGTGAGAAGAGGGAGCAGGAACAGGGCATCACCCATATCATTCCCTCCAGCCAAGCCTGGGCAATGTTCTGATGCCACCCTCTCCCCACACCTCACTGTTCTCTGGCAAGAGGGCAGGATTTCAGTGGCCCCTTGTCCAGCATGCCTGCAGTGTGAAGGGCCACCCGGGAGCCCAGTGAAGATGCAGGTGGTGTAAGCAGAGCACGGGCACAGGTGGGACAGCAGGGGATGAGGCAGCAGAAGAAGGTGTTGCTTAAGCCAGAATGATTCCCGAGGTGCCCCAGGGAAGGGCTGTTTGCCTCCCGGGTTCAGGGGGCAAGGGTTGAAGGGAGTCATTCACCCCCAGTGTGGGCCTGGTACCATGGCAAGAGATGCAGGGACAGCAGGTGCCAGCCTGCGAAGGGCAGGTGTGAGCTTCAACGGCACTGTGGTTGCTGGCTGTAGGGCCTAGGTTGGAGCGGGGAACAGGGTGCCCTGTCTGTGCCCAGAGTGGTGCTTGAGGGATTGACCAAAAGTCCCCAATTATCCCAGCATCATTATCTGCTGAAGCTGTGTCTGGACTGAGTATTTGCCCCCCAACCTACCCCAGACACTGGGGATACCCCTATTTAGCCTCCTGTAATGTTCCCACAGCCACCTTCACTGCTTGGAACACAGCCCAGTCCATCTAGGAGAAAAAGAGAGGACAAGGTGTTTACAGTCACATTCCTGGGCTCTTCCCACTGAGGATGCCCTTCCTAGGCCCCGGCTGGCTGCTTGCTTGGCATAGAGTAGATCTGCTATGCCACCCCAACTGCCCTCCTGGCCAGTGTCACACTCACCTGGGCATAAAGCAGGCGGTGATCAGGGGGCAGGCTGGGTCCCTGGTGGCAGAGCTGAGCAGAGAGGGCAGAGGTCTCCGGGGACAGGAAGTGCTGAGTGACACTCACTGTGCTTACTAGGCCCTGTACCTGTGCCAGACAGGAGGTAGGCAGAGGGTCAGTGGAGACTCGGGCTCACACATCCTCCCCTTGCCCCTCTTGTCCCTGAGGTCTACTTCCCATAATGACCCCCACCCAGCTCTCAGAGAGCAGAAGCCCTGGATCCAGCACCAGGCACCTCAAAGGGCAAGGCCAAAACCAAGCCCAGGGGATGCCAGAGGTGGCACAGGCAGGGTGGGGAACCGAGGACAAGAAGCTCAGTTGGGCTAGATGACTTCAAGACCACTCAGCTTCTCCTCTTCCTTACAACAGGGCGTGACTTCCTGCCCTGCCTAGCTCTCAGGGCATCGGGAGGGTCAAAGACAGAGCAGGCCGAGGAACACTGTATCACTGTGGTGTCTGCTCTTGGCACTTCGCATAGTGTGAGCTCTCTGCAGAGCCCCTGGCTTGCTGGGGAAGCACCTGGTGGGGAGCCCCTGCAGGCACCAGCACAGCCTCTCCAGGGGCCTGCAGCAGGGTCCAGCAGCTCACGCCCCATTCCTCCCGTAGGCGCCGCCGCAGGCCTGCGTCCAGGTAGCAGCTGCCCGGGGTGCCAGGCTCCAGGTTGCCTGCTCCGGCCGGGCACACCTCAAAGAAGAGAAGGCAGAATGAGGAAGGTGGGGAAACAAGGACAGGGCTGCCGGACGGGGCACAGACTTCCCAAAGGTCAGGGTGCAAAGGCCAAGAGCTGAAGGTGTCAAGTCTTGCGGGGCAAGGAGGGGAGGTCATAGGAGTGGGAGAAGGGGCTGGGTGGTGAGAAGCTAGGGCTGCTCAGGTTGGCAGAACAGAGATGTGGCTGGAAACAGCTTAGAGGAAAGGTTTAAGGCTCTGAGGCTGGGAGTCTAAACCCCCACCTTTCGTGGGGCTAGATGCCTTCAGTAGCCTCTGTGTCCCTGGTCCTGGGCCCCTTTCTCTAAAACCCAGAAAGATATCCTGCATAATCCCAACTCATAAACTGTCTACATGAGGAGATCTTGACTTGGAGTCCTGTGAACGTCCTGAATTGTGTGCTAAGTTGTAGGTGACTAGATAGCTGTATATCCTTGAGATGAGATGATCTAAAGCATTTATCAGATTCTTCTAAGATCCTAGATGCAACAAAGGCCACACAGAAGTTCTGATGCCCAGTGGAAGTACAGCCTTGCCTGCTGGGCTGAGGCCTCTGGAGCAGGCATGGCTATGGGGAGGGGTGGCCTTCATCAGCCCAACCAGAGTGGGGAACTCTTTGGGCACACAGGGATTCACAGGGGACAGAGAAGTAGACGCCCAGGGAATAGCTGTAGGGGTAAATGCCAGCATCGTGCCCCAACTGGCTGCTGGACAAATCCACCCCTTCAGTAGGACCTCAGCAATTGTCCCTGGACTTAGGACTCAGGCTTCCAAGACTGGGCCATGGGGAAAGGGGAGGCTGGTGTGTTAGGCTGGAGCCTAGGTAGCCCCAGGCAGGTGCCCAGGCTCTTTTGCCCTCTGATTGCATCCTGGAGTTCGATCACTGTTTCCCAGGCCACCCAGTGAGAATATGCCCCTCAAACCTTCTCCATGAATCATCAGGTTTGGCCATATGAGACTGCCTAGAGGAACCACACCCAGACTAGATGAGGCTGTCTATGTATGAAGGTGTGCTTCTGTCTGCTCCCTCTGTGTGTTCTAGCATCTGTGTGTACATCTACAGATCTGTGTGTGTTTGTCGATGTGTCTGCAGATACACATGCCTGTGGGCAGGAGGGTGGTGGTGGACAGCAAGTTTAACACCTGCATGTCTGTGTATATGTATGTGTGTGCCTTAGCAGGGGTGACACTTGGTGGACGTCTTTTTCCCAGGACAATCAGAGTTCAGCTGGCCTTTGGAACTGCTGTGCCTGTCCTAACCTTAACACTAGACTTCCACTGCCTTCCACCCCCTGGAGCTTCCTGCCCCCTGCTCATCTTCTCCTTCCCTGCTCCTCATCCTGTCTAGTCTGTCCCTCTACCTACCATGCTGTCTCCCTCAGCCTTCAAGTGCTAGCACCCCAAAGAGCACCTCCTCATAAGGTGTAGACAATGGACAGGGGAGAAGCAGGAGGACATCTCAGATGGGCTTCCCTTTGCCCTCTGCCAGGCCCCCCCCCTCCACCCCCAGCCTATGCAGGGGATGCTGCCTGCCCCCAGGAGGAGCAGCGTAGTGACCTGAGGTGGGAATAGCCATAAGCTCAGGTCTCCACTCTACCACTTAGCCTCAGTTTCCTCATCTGCAAAATGGGAAAGCAGCAGTGCCTGCCACACAGGGTGGTTATGACGACTAACCGAGATAATGTACCCAAGGCTCTTACACAGTGCCTAGCCTGTGACGGCTCCTGCTTTCATTTCATCATGAGGTCCCTCCTCAGCCCCTGCTCTCTCTGCGTGCCCCAGCACACAACTCATAAGGTCCCAGTCTGCCTTCTCTGTACCTGTCTGTGGGAGTCAAGGCTGTCCAGCTCACCTAAGGGGCAGGGAGAGTGAGCACATGGGACACACACAACAGGGAGAGCTTCCTGGGCTGGGAACCCCGACTCCCAGGGAGCATGAGGGCAGCGCAGGGGAAGAGGGCTCCCAGCTCCTTCCTCACCATCTGGAGAAAGCGGCGGATGCGTTGGGCATCCTGTGCCCGGAACACGTGCCACACGGTGCTGACCTGGCTGCCTGGAGACCAGAGCCCCTCCCCGTCCAGGCCCGAGAGGAAGTCTGTGGAAGAAAAACAGCTCAGGAGGGCCCAGGGTAAGCAGAAACAGCACGCTGAAATCTGCAGATTGTCCCCACCCCTGCTTCTGGCCCAGGACCCACCTTTCTGTGCCCGGTGCCAGGTAGGCAGTGGGGCCTCAGCACGTACCAGGACACTGACCAGGTCAGCCACCTCCACACAGAGGTTCTTGGTTCCCAGGTGCCCACGGTGTGGGCTCACACCTGATGGAGGCAGAAAAGGGACAGCTGGGCACGGGCTCCAGGACTTTCGCACAGACACACATGGGCCCAGAGGTAACAGGAATGGGCTCAGGGGCTGGGCAGGGTGAAGTAGCACTCACCATACGCTGCCCACAGCTGGGGCTCCAGTGGACGCAGGGCAGGACCAGGTGGGAGGTAGGAAGCCAGGTTGAGTTTCCCATGGTGGGCACAGTACTCTGGGAGTGGCAGGCTGGCAGCCAGGTTCTCCATCCTGAAGAGGGCAGGGTCATACCCAGCAGGCTCAACCCAGGCACCCAGATCCCCTCAAAGCCCACCACTAGTGGGGTCACTCCCAGAGGCAAGCAGGGAACACTGAGGTGGGGGGTGAAGAAGGAGAAGTGACAGCAAGGGGCTGGGCAGAGCCTCGGCAGGTGGGGCCAGCCCTTGGTACTATACACACCTGCTGGTGTCCTCGTCCCCCAGAGCTCTGTGCAGCAGGAGGACGGAGCCCTCATCTGACTTTGGGCGAACTAGAGGAGGAGACATGCCATTTGCCGGGGGAGGAACCTCCTTGTCCAGAGGACCCCGGCCCCCTGGCAGCAAGACAGTCTAGTTTCTGCCCTGGGCTCTGCTTCCAGCTGCCCCCCAGGTTCACCATGGGACTTCGCTGCCCCCTGGCTCAGTCTCCCAACTCCCCATACCCCACATCAGGGACACTTACTTTCAGGCCTGGAGAATCCCTCCCAGAACGTTGCACTGTGGAGGCTTGTGGGCTGGGGAGGTCCAAGGGGGGTCAGTGCCTGCACTTGGCCTCCAAGTGCTCCAAGAGCTTCCGTCTCCCACAGGTTGCCTTGCAGTGTCCTCTGAATCCCTGACACCAACACGGGCTGTAGTGAGGAAAGGAAGAGGGACGCAGGGAGAATGGACAGGCACCCAACTTGGCCAGGCCAGAGCATGTTGTGAGGGACACCAGACCAGTGTGGGGACCAGCCCCGCTGCCCCTTCTGTGTGATGGACCAGGTCTGCCTGATGGTGACCCTGAGGCCCTGAGGGTGACCAAGGCCATGAGAATGGGGAGCTGGGAGGTGAGGAGCCTCACCTGGCCCTGCCTCCAGTGCTCCTGGAAGAGGTGGAAGCCTCGCTGAGGTCTGGGCTCCTGCAGCCACAGCAAAGCTCCGGGAGGAGGCAGCCGTGGCCGCACTGGCGAGAGGGGTAGGCCCAGGCCTTTGCGCAGGCCTGGCCCAGCCCGCAGCCCCGGCCCCAGGGCTTTCTCCTGGATCTTCCGTTCTACCACCTGTGCGATGATGCTGTCCAGGATGTTGGTGATGCGGTCGTCCTGTGTGAAGGGAGGGATGGAGGAGCAGAACAGCTCAGGACCTGCCTTACCCCACAGGGAGGGCCAGCCCAGCCTCTGTCCCCGGGCCCCCAGGCCTCCCTCTGTGCCCTCGCTCACGCTGGGCAGGGCAGGAGTGACTGGGGCAAAGGCCATGTGTATCCTCTCGTGCCCCAGGCAGAGTTTGACAGCAGTGGAAGCCAGCAGTTCACAGAGAGAGGGACAAGGCAGGGGCCCTCGGCTGGCACGGTCCTCTGCTGGGGTCTCCGTGGAGTCGGGGGTCTCTGGCAGGGAGGAAAATGGTGAGAGGCTTCCCCTTCCCTTCGAGGCTCCACAGCCCATAGGGTCTGCCCTCATCTCTTGGCCAAGTCTGTCTCCCGCTGCCTCTCCAAAGGAGGGGCTCACAGTGGGGTTCTGACTGGACAGGGGTGGGGAGACTTGTCCTAGATTGTATTTAGATTTATTTCATCTGGAATGACTTGAGAAGAGTGAGGAAGATTATTGGGGGCAGGGCGGGGGGGAGGGGTGCGCTGGCTAAAGCAATTCCCATCTGTTCTGGGGATGCCAGCCCTGGCCCAGCCTCCCCATGCACAGTGTGAGCGAGGGCCAGGGGGGCTGCTCACCTTCCTTGATGTCCTTGGTCCTTTCAGTATCCCCGTTGCAAGAAGATTGTGGAATTGGGGGAGTTTTCTCTGTCGGCTCCTTCTGTTAAACCCATCCACCAACCCCCCCAATCCAACCAGAGATTTAAAAATGGCAAACACAGCTCAGTCCAACCCAACCCACAAGTATTAACAACAGACTCTTATAAATCCTAAAACTGTGTTTACAAGGAGCAAAATATTATGTGATATAACATTAGGTGGGAAACAGTTGCTTACGGAATGCCACACACAGTCTGATCTAAGATACACAAAAACAGACTGAATAAATATACAGGCAAGTGCCTGGAAAGAAATATGTCACAATGATAATGGCGGCATTATAGGGCTACTGTTGTTTTCTTCCTATTACTTGCTTGTAGTTTTCACCATGGGTATGTAACACTGTCAGGCACACGAAATGCATTCAATAAGCCATTTCTTGAATGAATGATTTTTATAATAAAAGCATGAACTTTATAAAAAGTTTGTAAAATGCATACTGAGTGCCTGCTATGTGTTAAGTGCAAGGCACACAGGGAAGGTGGGTCCAAACTCCACCTTCAGGAGTCCATGCCGGCTGAGTAGAGAGACAGGACCCGCCAGCAAACGCTAAGCTGTAACACACACAAGGTGGATAGGAGCTCTGGGCAGGAGCGAGGGAGGTGGGACAGATGCTAGAGCTCAATCCATGGATCCCAATCCCCAGAGGAAGGTGAGAAGTAGCTTGATTTTACCCAGCTTCCATATCCTTCAGTCCCATCAAAAGATACGGGCCAAACCCTGCCAAGGTCAGTAACTTCCAAACACACTGCCCAATCCTGGGGCCAACCAGCTAGTGCTGGCACCTGTCCCATGCCCTGCTTCTTACCTGCTGGTCCCCATCCCCAGCGGCCCACACCCGGGCATCAGCTTGGCAGGGGCAGTGCCCCCGGATGTCAAACTTGACCCAAACCTGGTGCATGGCGGTGCTCAATTCTGCCAGAGCTGTGAGTGGGGAAGGGAGATAGAGTTTGATGGTGAGTGTGGACAGGAGGCTGTCCCTGTGCTGCTTGGCCTCACCGAGCAAGAGGGCATGGGATTAGGCTGAGGCACATCCACACAGAAAGCTGCTCTCCCCAGGACCCGCCCTCTGCACACCCCATTTCTCCAAGATGGCTTACCTTGGCTGGAGATGAACTGGGTGAGCATCAGGGAACTGGCACTGTGCCCAGCCTCTTGAGGACACTCCTCTGTGGACTGCTCCTGAGAGCCTGTGGGTAGGAAGAGAGAAGGTGCAGGTCAGGAAACCAAAGTAACCACAGCTTAAAGACAGGGAAGAAGGACAAGGGCATGATATCTAAATCAAGGGGCTTGACAATCCATAAAACATGGGCTTTCTAGGAAACTTGGGTTCAAGAGTGACATAGGATCCTTTGCTTGCAGAATGCAGAGCCTTTAAAATGATGATATGCATTGCCAGACTCCAAGATGATCACATAGAATACGGTGTTCTGAAACATTTCTGACCCTGCACCTCCTTTTGGCTATCTCTATTGGAACACTGGGAAATTTTAAGTCCTCAGGTGACTGAGTGGAGCCAAGGGAGAAAAAGCTGAGAACCATGAAAAGAGTAAGACTTGGGATTAGAAGACGTGAGTCTGCATCCTGGACCTAACACTTACTAGCTGTGTGACCTTGAACAAGTCACTTAACCTCTCTGAGTTTTTCTTATCTGGAAAATTGAGGCAATAATACCCACCTCACAATGTTGTAAGGTTTAAAAAGATGCAAGCTGAGCAAAGTGGGAGGCATAGAGTAGGCACTCGACTTCTCTTAAGGGTGGGCAAGGACACAGGCGTGGCCCTCTGATCTGGGGAGAGGGAAAAGTCTGCTCTAAGGGGCATTGAGCCATGGTGGCTGAGGCTGGGGCTGGGGAGGGAGGCTTTCTTGGGGAGAGGCAGCCAAGAAATGGCCACACACCTTAGAGCAGCCCTTGGAGGCCCCCGTCTCTGCCCTCCCACCCTCAGCCCCCAGCTCCTTTCCTACCTGCTTTGTCCCTGGCCCTCTTAGCACCTGCCATGCGACCACAGGCCACACACAGCCGGTGGCTGCAGTGGGGGCATTTCCAGTGGGTGTTGAAGAGTCCACGATGGCAGCTGCTGCAGCAGAGTGGAATGCTTGGGTTGTCCTCTGTCCTGGTTGGCCCCTGGCCTGCTTACCACGGGAGAGAACAGGGTCAGAGGAGGCTCAAGCCATAGGTCCCTTTTGAGGACCTCCAGGCAGGGATGGAGAAGAGCAGGAGCAGCTTCCACTGTGGGGCCACCCTGGAAGGGAGACAGGCCCCTTGCAGACACCCCCACCTACTCGACAGCCTCTGTAAAGAAACTCCCCACAGCACGTCTCCAGAAAACCCTCCCAGGGAGAGTGCAGGCCTCACCTCCCCAATTCCTGCCCCAAGGATTTCCCCATCAGTCCTGAATTACCAATCCACACCATTTCCAACACATTCCTTCACCCACCTCCCTCCCTCCGGAGGTGGCGTTCCTGCAGGAGACTCTGTACACCAGAAGAGGAAACCTTAGGCGGCCACTCCTTCCCTCGCCTGGGGTTTCTGACTAAGCCCTTCGCAGTAGGTGGAAGGACGCCAGTGAGCACACGCTCATTTACTCATGCAACAGACACCTTGTCCTGTGTGGGGCTGAGCGCTGGGGACTCAGAGCTGGTCAGGGCTCAGAGATGCCCTCCTAGCGCTCACATTCCAAGAGGGGAGATGGGCCCATAGACGGGGCAATGACCACGGCACCACGGGGTGAGCGCTGGAGTAGGAGAAAGGGATAGAAAGATGAGGGTAGGGATGGTGGGGGCAGCTTCACAAAATGCGCCCCTAGAGTGATGAGTAAGTGTTCATTCATCACGGAGAAAGGGAGGAGAAGGCCATTCCAGACAGAAGGAACAGAAAGTGCCAAGGCCTGAGGGGCTGGGCAAGCCAGGGTGAGCCGAGGAGGACAGGCTGCTGGCTGATGTGGAGTGCTGGGAATCCAGGCTGAGGGAGTGGCAGGCTAGATGGGCTGAGGAAAGGGGGAGGGAGCTGAACTTTCTGGGATAGGAGGGAGCCGGCTTGTGACCTTGCTGCAGGTGTGTGCACACATTTTCAAATGCACATGCAGTGTTGTGAGAGGGAGCAGGAGGGAGAGCCTGAAGCCAGGGGGACCCACGGAATGTCTGGCTCCCCACTGGTGTCTTCACATCAGCCCAGACCCTACTAGCTTTCTTAGGGCCCATTAGCCTCGAAACGCAGGGAGGGCCCTCACCTTCCAGAGTTCGTACATATACCTGGCTCTCAGTCTTGTTCCCCCAACAAACCCAGAAGCTCTTAGGCAGCTGGACTGGACCGGGTTTCACACCCTCCCAACATCCCTCACCCAGGCCAGAAACTTCAGAACTCATGTTAACTAGAAGCCTAAGCCAAGAATAAGGGCAAAGCAGTGCAGGAGCTCTCCTTGAGCCGTTATCAGGACAGACAGCGTTAAGGGGAGGAAGGGGCCCACATTCTGCAGACCTCCTGCTCCTTGTAAAAGCACAGTGACCGCAGGATCCAGCCCTTTCGGGCTCCTGGCTGCCCCACGGGTCCTGCTCACCTTCCCGCTGCGCCCAGGCCAGGGCTTCACGCTCCCTCCGCAGCAGACGGCATAGTCGATCCCCCAAACCACTTAGCAGATGCTTGGCAAGGCCCTTGCTGAGCTGGGCCTCAGGGCCAGACCCTCCTCCCTCAGAGCTGACTGCTAAGTCTTCCTCCTGATGCTGTTCCCCTTCCGGAGGCAATCTGAAGACAGGGCACAGGAAGGTAAGGAGGGAGCCCCCACTGGGAAGATGCTGGGGGCACACCGGGGCAACAGGCTCACCTCAGCACTTGCCGGGAGTGGCAGGCCGGCCCTCCCACCTCTCCAGCTGCATGGGTACAGCTTTGGCACTGAGCCACGCATGCCAGAGGAGCCGAACAAGGTGTATCCTGAAGCCCTGGGTCCTGGAGGCTGCTGGCCCTACCATCTTGGGGTCCTGAGGAGACAATGAAGCTGGTCAGGGACTTGCTGGGCTTATGTGAACCCTGGGCCGTGCCTTAGCACTCAGCCCACCCACATACAGAGCCAGCCTAGCCCCTAGGCCCTAGTCTACTAAGCCTGATTTGGAGCTAGTGAAAGTGAACCAGGCAGCCAGAAACTTCACAAAAAAAGGCTGGGCAGGGAGTCTGAGAATGACACGGGCAGATGGCTGAGAGGAGGGGTGTGCTGTGCTGGGCCCAAGGTTGGAGCAGGTGGGATGATTATCCTGCCCCAAGTTCAAGATCCAGTCAGTGTAGACTTTGTTATATCTTTTTTTTTTTTTTTTTTAAAGTAAGCTCTGCCTTTAAAGTAAGCCTCAGTGTGGGGCTTGAACTCACAACCCTGAGATCAAGAGCCACGTGCTTTACCGACTGAGCCAGCCAGGCGTCCCTCAGTCAGTGTAGACTTTTGGATTGCTGCGCCGTGGGCTTAGCAATACCTCTGGCGTCGTGTCAGCCTGAGGAGACAATCCCGGCATGGGACGGAGGGCGCCGGAAGGTGAGAAGGCCTGAGGGTTTCAACATAGGCCACAGGTGCAGTAACCCAAGAAGGGAGAGGGGGCCAACTGCTTCCCAACCCAGGCAGAGGCCTGCGAGAGTGTGGACAGACCCACGCCAGGTGCAGGGGTGCTTAGGCAAGGCCATTGAGAGTTGGGATCCAGGTCCGGCGGTCCTGGAGGCCAAGACTGAGGTGATGGGCCATCATTGCCGGCTCCCTCCATGAAGAGCACAGCATGACAGAGGGGTTCAGGATGTGCCCAAAGTCCTAATACTGACAGAGTCCAAATTGAGTTTCCATGATCCCATTGCCCAAGGGAGTAGTTGTTTATTCCTGGGGCAGGACAAGGGGTCCTTCAGGAGGGATAATCTGCCAGACAGGGTTAAGTGGCACAAGTAAGCACAAAGACAAATGTTTAGCAGGGCGCCTGGGTGGCTCAGTCGGTTAAGCCTCCAACTTAAGCTCAGGCCATGATCTTGATATCATTTCATCTTTGCAGCAGTCTTTATGAGGTAGATGCCGTCTTTATCCCCACTTTATAGATGAACAAACTCAGGCCCAGAGAGGTGCAATAACTAGCCCAAGGTCACATAGCACCAGTCAGCAAAGTCAGGACCCAGGCACTCTGACTCCAGAGCCCATGCTCTGAACCATGTTGTTATATTGCCATCATAGCTTGGGAGGAGGCAGATGGGAAGAAGAAGCCACTTTCTAGAAGGCTCTGGCCTGTAGATGCTAATGAACTCCGAGGGAACTATCACATTTCGGTGGGAAACCAGACAACTTGTGCGATCCACTCATAAACACCTCTAATGACCCCACTTCCCCACAAAGCCCCAGTCCCAGCTGCCCCCTCCCAAGCAGGGCCCCGTGCACACTTACCTCTGTGGTCATCATGCTGTTCTGCCTCCACTTTGTTCCCAAAGGATGAGTTGAGGATCTCCTGCCAATCTCTGGCCCCCTGCCCCGCACTGCCTGGGAAAGGGTTGGGTGGGCGCTTGGCAGCTGGGCTGCCACCTGCCCCCTGGACCTCAGGGCTGCTTGCCCTCTTGAGGGCCTGCAGGTGGGCAGATGGGTTCTCCTCATCGCCAGGGCAGCCACCTGGACACCTGAACTGCTCTGAGTGTCGTGTGAGCCATGTCTTCTTCAGCTTGGTATGATGGCTGGGTGGGCAGGCCCTGGGACCAGAGGTCTTGTTTGCTTCCTCGTTGGATTCGCTGGGCCCAATGGTGCCCCCCTCCAGGCGCTCCTGGCACTTCCCACAAGGGCCAAGATCTCTATCTCTAGCAGGTGGGTGAGATGAACAACAGCCCACCTGCGTGGTAGGAGGCCCAGGAGAGGGGCACCTCAGCGTGGCTGATGGCCCCAGCTGGCACCCAAGGCTCCCACCCCCTGGTACAGCCCAGACGTTGCCAAGAGTATGAACCAGGCCTGGGGGACAAGTGGGCCAGGGGTTCCGGGGAACAGCATCTGGATGTCCCAGGAGAAATGGGCAAAGATTCTGATGTCTGCTGACTCCTGCCTCTCCATCTCTCTGATGGAATGAAGGACGTTCCACTTCCCCAGTTCTCTGGAGACGCCCACCAGGGGCTAAGCCCAGCAACCCAGGTTCCACAGTTGCCAATGGCTCCTTTGCCAGCCTGAGAACACTTGGATCCTTGTGGTAAAAGCCCTAAAGAGAGGAGAAGGGATGGAGCTAGTGCTGACTTTGATCCCCAGTGCTTCAAAGGACGAGCAGAACCGACAACCAGCAGGTGTGCGCCTGTGTGGCCTCAAGGGTTGTGAAAACACTGAAGAACTCAAGCCTGGTTTATAGGCACTGCTCCCTAAGTGCCTCCCCACTGCCCTGGCCACCCCAGATCCTTCCCCCAGGATTTCTAAGACCTCCGCACAAATCCAGCAACTAAAAGGTTAGTGCTTGCCACCCCCAAAGGGCCTCCAGAATCTATTGAGATTGTTTGATGACCAGTACCATACTGGTCTTAAAATATTTTAAATCTTATTCCTAGGCATGTGGGTGGGTTGCCTGGGGCAGGGGGAGGTGCCGTAGACACAGGCCATGGGGCACCCTCATGTCCCACTCCCAGACAGACAGCCTCGTCTGCCCCACAACCCCAGGATGAGACCACACATTCTGAGATCCCAGTTCCCAGGGATTTGTTCTGGGTGGACAATGGGTGAGTCAACCCTGAAATGGCCCAAAGGCAAGGAAGGCTTTGTGAGATGGAATTGCTCAGAAGAAGAATTGCTTGGGGTTGACTCTGAGCTGACTACTTGGGTGCTGTCTTATCTTGTCATCAGAATGGAAGAGCAGAGTTGTGTGGCCCTGGCAGGGCTGCTCAGGGATCACTGAGCTACCTGGTGTGGTCTGAGCCTCAGGTACCTTCTCTGCTCCATCACTCACCTTGCTGCCTAAGCCAAAGGCAGAGGGCACTTTGGGCTGTCCCCCTGAGTACACCCAGGGGTGTGGGGCCAGGGGCCAGTCACATGGACGCTCTGGGGGCAGGCTGGACACTAGGTAGGGTGGCAAGCAGGTGGGCATCCAGAAGGGAGCTTGCTCCAGGATCTTGGTCTCCAGCAGGAAGGGGCAGTGCAAGGGCCGGAAGGCCACAGGGTCACTCTTGGGATGGCCACCATTATGCTCAGGAATCAGGGGGCCATAGCGGGGTGGGCACGCGGAGCCACAGAGTGCCAGTGGGTGGTTTAGCATTGCCTCCTTCCAGCGCAGACCCTCTTTGCTGCCCAGCCAGCTGGCCTTCCTCTCCCCATTGCGGGGGTCTTCTCCCTCCACCAGTGGGAGCGTGTCCTTGGGGCTCTGGGGAAAGCCAGGGGGACGCCAAGAGTCTGGGGTGCTTAGGACACCCCTCCAGAAGGGGGCAGACTCTCCCAGGCACAGTGCCCCACGACGCAGGCCATCTCGAGGCAGGGTATCCGACTCCTGTCCCACAATGCCATTCTCAGGGGTTATCTTCTCCCAGGCTGGGGCGTCCTTCAGGAAGCTGGGCGTACTCTCCATTACTCTCCTGCCCTCATGGGGCTTTCCAAGAGGGGATCCCTGGAGCATAACCAACAAAGCATGAGTTTCTCAGGCACATGCCCCAAGCACCCTACCACCTGCTACAGAGCAGGCACCGCCCTGGCAGCACCAAGGCAGCTCAAACCAGTAAGGCAAGTGCCAACCCACAGCTAGACTCCACACTGCCTGCCCACATGCGACTCGAAGGACCTGCCTGGGTGGGATGCTCAAGTGTGGGGAGGTCATCCCTTTGCCCAAATACCTGGGACTTGACAACCCACCTGGGCCAGAGCCCCTCAGCAAAGACTGCCATTTCTAGGATAACATGTCCTTGCATTGCTGAGCCTGGACCCTGGTCACAAGCCATTGGGAAGGGCAAGGGGGAAGAACCCAAAAGATGAGCTCGGTGGGAGGTGCTGCACAAGGGGACAAGAAGGCTAGATCCTGGCCCTGACTCAGCACCTGCTGCATGACCTTGGGCAAGTCATATCACTCCTCTGGACGTCATTGTGCCCTTGTGCAAAATAGGGCTTGGAAATTGGGAGTCTCAGAGGCTTCTTCCCACATTGCAGTCTGTGGATCTGGGGGTACTGCTTGCCTACCCACCCCTCAGCCCTACTCAAGCTTATAGGGGTGGGAAGTGAAGGCAGGGAAGGCCAGAGTCACTGGGGAAGCTGCCAGGCAGGGCTGCTGGCTGGTATCTTTCCCTACACTTGGGCAGCCCCTAGTGTGTCTCTTCCCAGCTCTGTACAGTTTCTTGGCTTCTGAAGCAGAGTCCCCGGGCAACTGCTGGGGGCTGGGATCTTCACCACTGCCCCCAAGGGAAGGAGTGAGCCAGCACTGAAGAGGGGGATTAAGAGGACTCAGCTGGGATGGGTCAAGCCGCTCCAGTCCAGCAGGCAGTGCCAGGGCCGCTGGCGGCCGCTGGTAACTGCAGCCTGGCAGGGGGAGGGAAGGAGGCGGGGAAAGCGGGCTGGGCCCCAGAGAGAGGCAAAGGAGGGAAAATTGAACGTGCATGCAAAGGACCAGGATGACAGGTGGCACCAGAGCCGCAGCGCTCTCCCAGCACGGCCCCCTCTGCCGGCTGGATGAAGCCCCAGGAGAAAGGTGAGGGAGCCCAGAGAGCCTTGGCATGAGGTCGCTCGGGTTTTCTGGGGCCACCATTCCGTCGCAGTCCAGCCCTGTCTGGCATCCTAACTTTTAGATCTGTGGCCCAGCCCGGAGAAGCACACTGGAAAAGCACAGGGAACTCACTCGCTGCGTGCAGCCCAAGCTTGCCTCAGAAATGCCCCGCTACGAGTATCCCCTGAAGGCCCGCCCCTGGCGCCCCCTCTCGGCCCTTACCTGGGCTTCGCAGGCCGGGCGCGGCGCGGGCGGCGGCGGCGGTCGTCGTGGCCGGCGCCGGGCGCCCGCTCCCCATGGGCCGGCTCCGGGGCCTCCCGGCCGGCGAGCGAGGACGCGTTCTCCCGCTCTCTGCTCAGCGCGCTCGCGTTCTCTTTCCCCCGGGGCGGCGGGGGCGCTCTAGGGCCGCAGGTTAGAGGGGTCGGATTCCGGGATTTGCAGGATGCGGCACACGGCGCGGATTGGCCGCACCAGCTTCTGGGCCGAGGCCGTGGGTTGCGCCATGGGACGCCGAGACTCCGTGCTGCGCCGCGGGGAGGGCCGGGCCGGGGCTAGGGAGCGGGTGCCCCCGGAGGGAGAGTGGGAGCCGGGCCGGGGGGAACGTGCGCCCCGGGTCGGAAACGGCCGAGTCGGGGGAAAGGCCGAAGGGCCGGGGGAGGGGGTCGTGCCTGGAAGGGGGGCCCGATCCCGGGTCCCAGGAGAGAGGCACCAGAGAGGGCGCAGCACGGCGCAGCGCGGCTAATGGAGGGAGAGCGCGGCGGACAGCGCAGCAAGACCTCTCATCGCCATCGCCAGACGCGCAACTGAGAGTGGGGAAGCTGCTCCGCCGGTTTCCTCCTCCAGCACCCTGCGGGAAACAGGAGCCCGTGATTCGGCGGCCCCGCCTGGGCCTGCCCCCTCCCGGGCCCTGGGGGCTTCCGCCAACGCCCCGGCGATGCCACCGGCTGCGCACGGGGAGAATGAGCCCTTTGTTCCCCCCTCCCCCCCGCGGCACCCGGGCGCCTGCCGAGAGAGGCTCCCCCGGGGCAGGGTGCCAGCTTCCCAGCCGCCCCACCCTCCCGTGGGCCCGGCCCCGGAGCCTGGCAGGCGGGCAGCACCCCCACTATAGGTGCCAAGCCCGGGAACTGGAGCAAAGGGCGGGAGGGGCCGGACCAAGCCATGGTGGGGCGGGGTGCCCCCCGGGGTGCTAGGGCGGGGCGGCTGGGAGGGGGCAGTGCCAGAGCTGGCAGGGGCAGTCGGGTTCTCACGGGTCAGTGATGGGCCTGACCCACGCCAGCCGACCCTGTGCCTGCTGGACCACTTGCTTGTGGTCCTTCAGCTCTGGCACATGGGTACACCCCCCGTGGCCCAGGTCTGCCCTACCTCATCCTCACCTGGCCAAGCTGCTCTTCACCATTCTTGACTAAAGCCCCCTTCCAAGTCCCAGTAGCAGGCCCCGTGTCCAGCCTTAGCAGTTCCGGGAGACCTAGGCTCTGGTCTGTCCCTGCTCTATGGGCCTAGGTTTCACCAAGTGTCCAGAGAGGAGGTGGGACCACATGAGCCCCCACACCTGCTCCAGCCTGGTGTTCTGGGGGTCTGCCCTATCCCAGTTCCTAGTGCTTCCAGGCCCAGCACTGGAGAGCAGCCCATGGGAGTGGCTCCTGGGAGGGAGCAGAGAGGAGGAGAGGAAATGGGAAAGCAGGGCACCCTCCACCCGAGGAAGCATCCCGGCTCCTCTGCGGGGGTGGTTCCAGAGCACAGACACAAACAGACAGATTCAAACACACACAGACAGATTCAGACACACATAGAAACCCACACGCCCAACGGGCGCTTCCCTTCCCCTCAGGCCCCCCCACCTCTCACCCCACGGCTCCCCTGCCACCCTATGGAAGCCGTCCTTGGCCTGCCTTCACCCGGCCTAGGACAGAGGCAGCACCACCCCACCCACCCCCATCCCAAACAAGGGATGAGCTCTCAGATGCCTCTAGCCTGGTTCGAAGTCACACTAACATCCCTGGAGAGGGGAGCCATGAAGAGCTGGGAGCAAGCCTTCCTCCCAAGAGACAAAGGCAGGAATCCTTTTCCCAGATGGGGAGAAGAGGAGGGGGCCTAAGAAGAGGAGTCCTGAAGGGGCACTGGGCAGGACTTGGGTCATGTTGGCATAGATTCACTCAGCCCCTCCACCTCCCCCCAGAGGCCGCTTCTGTGGCAGGGCAGGCTGGTAGGGGTTGTTTACATGACTAAGTTATTAACACTCCCTTCCTCCCCCAGCTCCCCTGAGGGGTGGCCTGGACCTGAGTGTGCCCAGAAATATGATCATGGAGGGTCTAATGCAGACTGCGATGCCAAGATCCCAAGCCCCAGACCCTCCCCCAGGCTGGCTCCACGGTGCAGATGGGGGGCTGGGGTGTGCCTGTGGTCCCCCATCTGTGTCCTCTGGCAGCCAAAGCTGGTTGGAGAGTCTAGGGGGGAGAAGTCTGGGCCCTTCAGCTTAGGGCCTAGAAGAGGCTGGGAAGGGCAGGGTGGGACTCTGGGTTGTCCTGGGTGCTGAGGGCCTGTCACTGTCATTCCAAAGGAGATGGGGACTGTCCCAGGGGAGTATGACAGACAACTCCCCCCACCTCACCCCCCAGTTGCCTTGTCTGCCTTGTTAGGTCACAGTCTCTGGACTAGAACAGGACTCTCAGAATAGGTTCCTGAAATGCCGAGGGGGTTATAGGGAGGTGCGGGGAGAAGGCCCTTTCCACCCTCACCCAGCTCCCCATCTTGCTTCACAGCCCATGCCACCGGCCCACAGAGCCCTTATAGCTGGCTATTCTGTGCCTGAGGACGGAGAAGATCTAAGGAGACACACAAAAGACACAAACACAGAAGGAAAGCCACACACGCGGGGACACAATGCTGAATTCGTGGACAAAGGCAAGCTGACCAGCACCCCCAGATGCGTACTGGCCCACCCCAGGCTCACATAGAGCCCTCAAGAGCACACACACACATACACACACACACTCTGATACACACATTCATGCTGACAAGCACAGCAGCACTCACGAGCCAGCTGCCCTCACGCTGTCCCCAGAGCCCCTTACCTGGGCAAGCACAGTGCCCCTCGGGTGGAACAGCCCCCTGCCCAGGGGAGGGCAGCAGGCGGGGGCGGGGGAAGGAGCCCCGGAGAGTCAGGCCAAGCTGCCACTAATCCGGGCGGGGAGAGGGGGGGGCACCCACGTCAGAGCGGGGACTGCCGGGTGGAGGGCATCTGAGGACATCCCCTCCCACACACGCGGCCGTCTGGGCACCTAGCCCTACTTCCCCAGCCCCTCCATCCTTCAGACAGCTGAGGCTGGCCTCCCCCCACTCTGCCCCCCACCCTTGTGGCAAAGCCTGGACCGGGGGGCATGGGGGAGGGGGAATACCGGGGAGAATTCCCCCAGGACCTGGGATGAGGGGGAGAGAGGAAGGGAAGTGTGGAAATGCTTTTGGAGCCAGGAGGAAGCTCTACAGTAGATGCCCCCTCCCCTCATGCCCACCCACCCACATCCCTGACCTAATTCCTCTTCTCAGCCCACACCTCCCCAGTGCCCCATCCTCCCTCCCCCACCCTCCCCTCCCGGCATCTAACCACCCTAGTAGAGAAAGCTACCTCATTCTGCCCCAGGCTCAAGACCTTCTGCCTAGCAACCAGGCTCTGGCCCCCAGGGTTTCCTGAGCAGCAGGCATCATCCTCCTGCCAGCGTTTCTGCCCCCTATCCAGCCATTATCCCTGATGTTTATCAGGGACATGGGGCGAGAGCCTGGGTGCTCTTGTCAACCCCCTTATGGGTGGGGCAGTGCCAGCCCAGACTCCCCAACTCAGCTTGGGCCAGGGCCGTGTTGAAACAAGAGGTTAACTACCTGCAGCCCAAGAGTGGCGGTAAGACTACAGCAGGGGGCCAAGTGCACCTGGAGGCCAGAGGCCGGAAGGGGGACCAGGACATGAAAGGGCCACAGGCTGAGAGGGGCTGAAGAGGCAGGGAGAGGGGGGAGCCGTCTAAGGTCCAAAAGAAGGTGGGGCAGTGCAGAGGCAGGAAAGAGGAGGCCAGGAATTCACGCACCTGGCAACTGGAAGGCAAGGGAGGAGACCCTCGAGCAGGCAAGGTGGACTGAGAAGCCAGAGAGTAAGCACTGGGCACAAACCGAGTGGGACTAGTACCGGGGCCAAGCAGAGGTATATTCTTGCAAGGGGGCTGGCCTAGGTTGTCTCATCTCCCTACTGGGTGCCCAGCATGGAGCCCAGCACATCTGTGCCCTAAGTCAATTGCAGCAGAAGTCCAGCCTTGGTCCTACCTGGGCATACTAGTGGATAATAGGAGGTTGAGGGCTATGGGCAGGCCAGAGTTAGGGGGCCCTAGGGCCAGGCCCCCCATGCAGAGGGAAGCAGTGTCGAAGAAGGCAGACGTCTCAGTGATTGTCAGAGGGACAGGGCAGGCTCTGAGAGAAGCCCAGCCCACACCCAAGGCTCTAGTCTCAGGATCACGTGTATGCTTGGCCAGAAATGCCCCAGAACTTGGAATTCTCCTTACTACCCCTTCCCCTCTGGCCTCAGGATGTCTTGGAACCCGTATAACTGCAGCAGCAGCGATTTGGCAAATGTGTGTGTTGTAGAGACCCTGGCATTTTCAAGGTTCTGTGATGGGCACAAAGAGGTTCAGTGCACAAAGATGAAAGCACAGGCCATCCTTGCCCTCAAGGAGCTTATACTCACCTAGTGCCTTTGTTCTTTTACCAGCAAACATTCACTGGGGCCTCTTACATGTCAGGCCCTGTGCTGGGCACTGTGGGGTGACTGTTGGAGTCGGCATATTAACAAATGAGTATGAGGTGCTCTTAGTCCCACCCTGGGGAAGTGGGGGGAAGCTTCACGGAGGAAGTGATGCTGGAGCTCACAAGTCAGAGAATAAGTGGGCCTTCACTGAGCCACACACATACGACAACATTTCACTTTGGCTAAACCACCACTTATTCCAGGCTGGATACAAAAGTGAATAAGTTGCAAGTCTGTTCTTTATGAAGCCACAATGAATTGGGGGAGAAAATAGGATGTGCTCAAGGCAAAAACAGAGAGGTTCGTGTAAGAATAGCTATGGTGTGGTCTGGATGACCAATCAACTCTAAGGAGGCAGGGGGGCGTGCTCACAGAGGGCTTCCTGGGATAGGTGGTGTCTGAGTGAGGTTCACAGGGCACATAGGAGGAGGACAGAGAGTTGAGTAGAGGTGGAAGATCATGTCAGGGGGAACGGCATGGAGGTATGAGGCAGTCCGGTTGGATGAGGTGGGGATTACAAAGCAAATCAGGTTTAAGGGAGGCCAGCTGGGGACTGGCACACCCACGCAGCCCACTGTGAGCCCAAGATTGGTGAGCCAGCCAGAGATCAGGAACTTTAGTAGCTTGAAGAGGAGTTGGCAAGTCAGGGAAGGCTTCTGGGAGAAAGCAGGTCTCAAAGGAAGGCTATGGGGGGCCAGGAAAGAAAGACTGTTCAGAGGGCAGGAGAGTCATACAGCTGGAGCAAAGGCCTGGAGGCTGATGTGGATGCACAGATGAACTTGAGCGCTCTGGAGTCAGAAAAGGCAGGAGCTGCAGAGCAGCCAGGCTAGCAAAGAGGCTGGCGGGGAGGGAGGTGGAGATCTTGGGCCTGAGAAAGTGTCACCATTTCAGCCTAGGGGCCCAAAAGACCCTGCTCCCCACTCAAAGCGCATTCTAGGAATGAGGGCAGGTGAAGCTCCAGCTCCCATGAAAGCTCCCTCAACACCCTTTAACTTCAGGCCTTCCCCTTCCTCTGAGTTTTTGTGTCATTTGCCCGTTCATCACACATTCCTGTTTGCTTCCCCCAGTTCGGGAGTGTGGATCCTGCCATTCCACGTCTACCGCAGCAACTTCTGGGCAAGCTTGCCTCAGGAAACAGGGACACCACCCACAGGTAGCCACGACTGGGGACAAGTTGCTTCACTTCTCCAAGTCTCTGTTTTTTCATCTGTGAAATGGGTCTAACCCCTCCCTTCAGGCTCGTCAGGAGGATTCAAGGAGATCATCCCTATAAAATGCCCAGCACAAGGACAGGCACACAACTACACACACAACTGCACACACAACTGCATGTTTGCTACACACTTACCTCCTTCTTCTTGCCTCATTTACTTTAGTCCTGCACAGTGGTTAAGTGCACTGACTCTGGAGCCAGACTGCCTGGTTCAAAGCCTAATTCTGCCACTTATTAGCTGTGTAACCTCAGGCAAATCACTTGCCCTCTCAGTGCCTTGTTTTCCTATTTGTAAAATGGATGTCATAATAATAGTACCTACCTCAGGAGATTGTCATGAAGATCAAGTGAATGTGTTAGGGGCTTAGAGCAGCACCTGCTGGGGAGTCACATTCTAGGTGCTAGCCATTCCTAGACTGCATTCTGAGTATTTGGAAACACGCCTGGTACCTGATAGATGCTCAACAGACTTTCTGAATGAAGAAATGAAGAAATGAGGCAACACCATGATGCAAGGGAATGCCTACATAGGAAGTCATTGAACACCAATACGTGAGGAGCTAAACCACCCCGACCGATTAAGTGCCTTCCCCAAATAAAACCCGGATAATCCCCACACCAAGAGTTAATCCACACTCCTCAGGTCACTCCGGGTTACCACACCATTTCCCTTCTTCCCACCCGCCTCTTTGCTTAATCAAAAGTGGGAAGGAAGAACAGGCATGGGGTGGGCAAGGGAAGCAGCCCTGGGACACTGCACTGAGACCAGCACCCAGGAGCAGGAGCAGGAGAGGGCAAAGGCAGCACTGACTGCCCCAGGGATTAGAGGAGGGGATGGAGTAGAGCGAGCTCTGGCAAAAAGCCTGGGTCTCAGGACAGGGGAGACTCCGTGAAGGGGGCAGACAGGACCAATGACCACAAACAACAGGAAGGAACAGCAGAAAGAGCCATTGGAGGCCAGGCCAGCATTCTGCATCGTCTCTCCAGCCAGCCAGCCAGCCAGCCAGCCAGCCAGCCAGCCAGCCAGCGGCCAGGCCCCTGTAGGGCAGGGCTCTGGCCAGCCTCCCAACCCCGCCCTCCTTGACCTGGAAGCTAGGGGCAGCCCAGACCTTGGCAACTGCTGCCCTCTCACGGCCACTCCAAAGAGGTGCAATGCTCTCTGCATTATCCTGGGTGTTTACAGGAACTCAATGTCCCCAGAGCTGCCTAGAGACCACCTCAGGCCCATGGAGGAAGTTGGCCTCCCCAGGCCTTGTCTGTTTACAGCTCCAGCTAGTCCCCATGGGATTATTGTGCTGCCCAAGCTCCCTCCACACCTCTGTTCCCACTGGCTTCTACTTCCCATCAAGATCTAACCCCATCTCCTGATTGCAGTCTTCTTAGACTCTGACCCCTCTTAGGGCTGTTCACCTACTCCCTCTGTCCCCCATCTATGTTCTCAGAGGTCTCCAAGAATTTCCTGTGACAGTACTTGACCCATTACAACTATATGTCAATGGCTACCTCCCCCATTAGACTGGGCCCCTCTGGCAGTCTGTCTGTCCCTTGAGCCCCCATCCTAGGCCTGGACTGGCCTGTAGAAGCCTGTTTAATAATATGTGCTATGAGGACCAGGAGTACAAACCAGGACAAACAGACCACTTTTATGTATTTATTTACCAAAATTTGCATAAACCTGACCTCATTCACCAACATAAAACGTACAACCAGGACACACACGGACGGACAGACACACACACACACACACACACACACACAGGCCTTAGAGGAAACTGTCAAGTACTTTGAAGGACAGGAAGGAATGAACACAGCTGGGTGGACTTTTGGTTTCATTTGCAGAGGTTTGAGAAGGGCACTGGTCCCACACACTGGGAAGGTAGAAGGATGAGAAAGACAATAAATAGAATCCTGGGCCCAGCCTGCTTTGGTACATTACAGGTATAGTCCTGTGCATGGCCTGGGCAGCACCCAGCCCTTAGCCAGCAGCAGGAGCCGAGGGGGCAGAGCCTGAGCAGCTGGTGCAGGTAGGTCAGACCTGCAGCCAGAGGTCCCCTCCAAACAGTACCCGGTGCTCCACAAGGCAAGAGGTAAGACTGAGCCAGGCTCTGAAGACCCTAGCTGTTCATGTCTGAGGAAATGGTCTTTTTCCTTGTCCGAACCTTCAGTGAGCGTGAGGTGCCCTGCGGGGAGAGGGCAGGCACAACCTGAGAGGTGTAGGCTAAGTACCTGGACAGCCCACCTCCCTTGCACCTTCCTTGCCACTGACCTCCCGCATGGGTGGCTTCCTCTTGACCACACGCAGGCTCTGGCTGCGGCTCAGAGGCTTCTCTCGGGGCCGGGCAGGTGGCTGGGAGACTGCCTCTGTATCTGACCAACACTCATCCTCAGTGTCGCTGTCCTGCAGGCCCCCTGTCCTATACCCTGTATAGAGGAGAGGGAGGCCAGGGAGGCAAAGCTGGGCATTTCCATAGTCTGAAGGCCCAGGGCCAAGACAGACCTTCTTCTAACCCTTAGGGAAGCCACAGTTTGCATGGAAGAGGCATTCCTTCCGGAACAGCTCTGGATCTCTCTGTCCACTTACCGATGGGCGGCCTGCGGCGAGGTACCTGGTCCTCCAGGTAGAGGGGATCCTGGTAGGCAGGGGCAGGGGCATCAGGGATGGAGCGCAGGTCCTGCATGGAGAAGCTCCGCAGCCTTCCGGCCAGTGCACCCTGACTCTGCAAGTGATGGGGAATCACTGTATCACCTGGAGGAATGGGGCAGGGGATCCTAGTAGGAAGGGGTCTGAGTCGGGGCAGCTACTCAGGAAAATCAAGGGCTGACTGGTGGGTAATCATTGGGGCATAGGCCTCAGAACTAAAAGCAACCCAGTGACCTTCTAGCCCCATGCCTTTGTGGCACCAACAGGAAACAGGCCCAGAGAGCAGGAGCAACCACTCAGTCACTGTCCCAGCCAAGGAAGTCAACTTCCCGCTCCACGCTCCTGCCAACACCCCACTGTCACCTCTCATTCTGTTCCCTGGCATGGTCAGCTGCTCTCTCTCAGCATCCTGATAGAGAGCTGGACTCGCCCAAAAGGCACGAGGTTGGGAGGACTGCTGAAGGGCTGGGGCCCAAGGTACCTTGGTGGCAGCCTGTACAGCAGCCGAAGCAGCAATGTTGAGGCCCCGTTTCCCAAAGCTGAGCATCGTCTCATAGCTGCGCTCCTTGGCCTGCACGATGCAGGTGTCAATCTCCTGTAGGGGTCGGGAAGGGGAGAGAGCTCAGGTGGACACCTGAAGACTGAAGTCACTCCTCCTCTGCAGCCCCAGAGAAGCCAGTGCGTGCCATGCCTCCCTGCCCACCCCTGCCTACAGCGCACTAGCAACCACACCAAGAGCAGACATTCCCATGCTTCAGTGAATGACCACGCTCAGCCTCCTCCCACCATCCCCAACACAACTTCCAGCTGGTGTTTCACACCTTCAAATGCTCATTCACCTGTGCCCCCATTTGATTATCACAGAAGAGGAAGAAGGCTAGGTTCTATCAAGGTCCCACAGCTGAAGGGCAGCAGGAGTCAGATTAGAACCCAGGTTTCACCCAGCGTCCTGAACCCCGAGTCCAAGGCTCTTTCCTTCACACCCACCCCTATGTTTCCCTCCCTGGCTCCCCCCGAGGTACCTTCTCATGACGGGATAAGGATGGGTGGACAAACTTTCGGTAAAGCAGGCTGGCCCCTTTGGTGTAAGGCGAGAGCAGCCATAGCACAAAGGCCATCTTGATCTCATAGTAGAAAGGGAACCTGTCAGAGCACAGTGGGAGTAAGGTCAGCCAGGGAGCTGGGCCAAGAGTGGGCCATCATCTCCCCACAGCCCACAGACCCCCTGCATGCATACCAGGAAATAAAGATGTCTGTGAAGGTTTCCACTGCCATGAACAGTGCAAAGACTATCCAGTACATCATCCACCGCACCTGGGGGTGGGGGTGGGGGTGTCAGAGGCCAACAGCTGAGCCTGCAGAGCCAACTCCCCTGTCCCAGGCTGACCCAGAGATTCCAGAGAGCCTGTCCTACTGCATTCTCCTGGCACCTGGCTGGCCCTAGAAAGGTGCCTCTGAGAAACTGCCACTCATTCCTGTACCCACCCCCAAGAAGCTTCACCCACAAGATTCTGCACAGGCACCCCCATAGCCTGCCCTCCAACCACACCCACTCTACACGCACCTGCTTATGCTCCTGGAGGAAGGGGAGGCCAGGTCAGACCGTCCCCACCTTGCCAAGGCCTACCATACCCCCCAAGGTTGACTGTCATCCCATCCAACCTGAACCAAGCTCTCCTGCCCACAGGCACACTCACATATTCACGTATGTTCTTGGTCTTCACAGCCTTGTAGGAAGCATAAGCTGGGTACAGCATCCCAAACACCAGCCTAGAAAACAGAGGGGGAGTATGAGGGGCATCATGCCGTCCCCCCACCCCCCCACACCAGGTGGCCACTTCCCTGAAAGATGTGAAGTAGCAAGGGCCTACCCTGTTCTTCTTGCTTGGCTTGCACAACCTGTGCCTGAGTCAGTGCCCTGGAGGCCACCTCCCCACCCTGCTGTTTACAAACAGTCCAAGCCTGCCCAAGCCTGCACCAGTGGCCTATGGGTGCATTATTGAGCGGGAGCACACACGGCAGGTAGGTGGGAAGCAGGCTTCTGAGCTGGTGAGAGGGCCAGGCTGTCCCCTCCCATGGACACGCAATCAGGGCCACCAGACCTGGCACTGCCAGGCTGCAGACAGGGATCTTGGAGCCAGGTGCTGGAGTACTGAAAGGTAGGACAGAGTGGGGAGGCTGAGGCCAGGGTGGTGAGTCATGTGACTGCTCAGACAGGAAGCAGGCACCTGAAATCTCCGCCCACAACGTGCCACAACACCTTGTTTGCCAAGGGGCTGCAGGCTGGTGTGAGGTCCTCTGTCCCACACTCCTGTCTGCAGTGTATGTGACTGCGGGGGGCGGGGGAGAGGGCGGTCGCCATGAGCCAAGAAGGCTTTGGGGGTAGAGTACAAGCACGGGTGCCCGATGCCACGCGGTAGGCCCGAAGGTCCGTTAACCCTTGCGGGCACTAAAAGCCCCTTTCCCACCAGATGTTCCCATCTTCCACCTCAAGGGCGGCCTGGCACCTGGAGGTAGAGGGGGTATGAAAGCGGCCATACTCACACTACCAGGCGACAGATCATCCAGGACACCATCCCGCAGCCTCAGGACGAAGGGAGAACCCCTACAAGATGCCTAGAGGGACGCTCACGCAGGGCTGGGATGGGGTAATCAGCGGAAGGGCGAGAACCAGAGGGGCGCTCCGGCTGCCCCTTGGCAGAGGCGGGGCCGGCCGCCCCCTAAATCTGCAGTGCGGGGAGCCTGAAGAATGGGGAGACCCGTGGGCTCAGGCGAGGAGGCCGGGGCTCGGAGAAACCGACTAGGGAGCCGGTAAGGGCGGGCGCGCTCTGCCGCCTCGCCGCGCTGCCGGGCAGTTACGGCTCCCACCCGCACTTCCTGCTGCGGAGAACCAGCTGTTCGACTCTCCCCGCGGCGCTGCTGCGTCCCAGGCAGCGGGTTGCGGTCAAGGCCTTCGTTCGTTCGGGTCCCCGAGGTCTCAGAGCGCTGGGCCACCGGCTCCGGCCTCGGGGCGGAGTTTGCAACTCACTTGAAAGTTGCACGGAACTGGGTTCTGCCCAACCCCAGGTCGCCGGCGCTCGGCGCAGGCGCACTGCGGCCCCGGAGAGGGCGGGACGAGGTCAGGGAGGCCAGGGGCCTGCCCCTTAAAGGGGCGATGCACCTCCTACTTGTGGATGGGGTCCATAGGTTGAGTAGCAGCCCTGATTGCAAAGATTAGAGGGTGGGAAACAGCGACAAAAAGGTGGGGAGGAGGAAAAGAAGGAAATTTGGATTCCAGAGTTTTCTCAGAAAACCGGCTTCCTCCTTTTGCCTTGTCTTTCCTTTCTGTAAAATGAGAAAGGGCATGGGATGGATGCAGGACCCCGCTTCCAGGTTCACGCACACTTGGAAGGAGGCTAGGCCTGGACAAATCCAGGTCTTGCACCACTGGGCCAGGAGATGCGTGAGTGCCTCAAAGACGCTGAGTTGACCTAGAGCGAAAGCGGGAGGAAGTAGGGAGAGGGGATCTGAGGGGCTCAACATCCCCATGAGATTCACCCTGAAGAGTGGGCTTCAGGAGTTGACGTCTCTCAGAGTTACCTCTCCAGAGCCCACATATCTGGGTGGGCTGACCATGATGATTTGAGAGATTCTCCGCAGAGCCCTGAGCACCCACACTCCCCATGCCTTCTTCACCAGAAATTTGAAATTCCACCTATTCCTGGGAGTCAAGAACACAAATATCCCTAAGAGCTTAATCATATCAACAATTGCCACTTTGTAGCAAGTTTTTGTATGCAGGGTCTTGACCTTTACAAAGATCCCTTTTTTACCATTTAGGAAATACATTCCTTCTGGGATGAAAAGTAACTTCACCTGGTGGTATTTATTGCTGGATGATAATGGTTGGCTTATCAAGTCTTCTGAGCTCCAGCCTGGAAGGGGACAGGGAACTCAGAAGCTCCTCTGGGGGGAGGTGCATATGGGGAAGAAGGTGGGAATTCAAAAGAGAAGGCAAAAGTTGTTGCCTCTAGAACTTTGTATATAGGATTGCACTCCTTGTACCTCTTTTGCATAGCACTCCATTCCTCCCTCGGGCAATGGGGACCTTGCCTCCCCCACCTAGACCCTGTGCCACCTCCCCTCTGCTTCATAGGGCTGGTGTGAAGGAGACAGCAGAGTTCCCCAGAGCCATGGAGGTGGGCAACTTTGGCAGTTATTACTTTTTATTAGAGCTATAGTTAACACCCACCACCTATGGAAAGGATGGAACAGGTAATGACTGGGACCAGGGAAAGGAGGCTTCCTGGGAATAAATAAACTCGTGGTAATTATGTTCTTTTAATTACTATCATCAATTTTATTGGTGTTGCTGGGTGTGAGAGCTAGCAGTGAAACTGACCCACAGGAGAAACTCCCCTGAGGCCTGCTCTTCCCATCTAACCACCCCCTCACCCTGGGCCTTGCTCCCACCCTATGTTGGAAGAACAAGAGACACCACAGGCTAGGATCCCACCATCTATCTCTAGGCACAGACATTGTGATCGAGGTGAAAGTTGAGGTTCATCAAGGAGACACATCCTTGTGTCCTTGGAGCAGAAGGATGTGACTGACTTAATAGGGGGCCAGCTCAGAAGGAACAAGGAGGTTGCGGAAGAGGGAAGGGACATCCATTCCTCTGGAAGAAAGGGTACTAGGCTGACTGTGTGCATGTGTGCCTTGGGTCCTTTGGTACCTGCTACAGAACCACCTCCTTCCCAGCTGCCTTCCAGAGTCACCTGCCCTGACCTCAGCATCTACCCCTACTTGCTGGCAAAGACCTCCCCTGTACCTATTTGAAGGCTACCCAGCCGGGAAGGTCTCTCACATGGAGACTCCTGGTCCTGATGACTGTGCTTAGGAAATCTAAGGGACATCAGAGGTTTGCTCCTGAGAGCAGGACTCAGCATGGAGGGGCGTGTGGCTGGCAGCTGAGGGGTATCATCCTTCTTGGCTTTGGCAGAGTGAGTGGACTCTGCCTCTCACGGCCTTTGGTCATGAGATGTTGACACAGTCACCCAGCTACACTGGGTTGCTGAGCAACTCTCTGGACACACAGATGAACCCCCAGGGCAGGTGACCAGGCAGGCATATAGCAGAAAGCTGGGCATTTGGGGAGAGAAGTGTCTCCCACCCCTAGAAGGAGTCCTGGGGGGGAAGTGACAGAATGATGTTTATCTTCCTACTGGGCAACAGAGTGCCAACGTGTCTGAGAGACTCAACCCACTTTCCCTGGCAACTTCTCCCTGGCACAATATGAGGGTCCATTGCCCATTTGAAAAAGCAGAACAGGAATTCCCAGGACAGTATGGCTGTGGGGCCTGAGGGGCACCTGCTAAGCCAAGAACACATGAATGTGGTTTGAAGAGGTGGAAACCCAGACATGTCACCTATGAGACTCCACTCTGAGGACTGGTCAGGGGCAGGCTTGGCTGGGCATCTGAGGCTACAGGTGAGACATAAGGCACAGGGGCTCTGAGACTGATGGCTAAGGAACCCTCAGCCACAGACGGCAGTTCTCCCCAAAGATCAACCTTCTCTCCCACCAAGCACTCTTCTCTGAGCCACCTCTGTATCTCATATGGTCCTAAAGACCAATACAAATCATAATTCTGTGACAGACACACTATTCCAAGGGTCTTTCATATATTAATGTATTGTATATTTAATGCATTTACATTTCACACTAACCCTGTCAGGTATGTATCTCGATTATCCACCTTTCATAGATGAGAAAACTGAGATACAAATAGGCTAAGTAACAGGGTTGAGGCCACCACTGCTAGTAAGTGGCAGAATCAAGAAGTGACAGTGTACATTTTATTATCTACTTTACAGAGGGAGAAACCAAAGGCCAGGGAAATCAGTCAACTTGCTTGAAATCTCACACATAGGGCAGGGCTGGCAGCAATGGGGGAAGGGGAGAGGAGAGGAGAGGGACTGCTGAGCTTGTCTTTGGCTATGTTGGTTGGAGTTGACCTCACAGAGGGACAGACTCCAATCTCAGTGGGCCCCGAGACTGTGATCTCCAGGAAGAAACAGCTGGGTCATGAGTCAGCCACAGGTGGTAGACACTAGTCACACTTTCTCTGCACCTGACTATCCTCACCATGAACTCCTGACTCCAGGACCAGCTGACCTTGGGGTGCCCACTCGCTCCTCCAAGGAAAGAGAACATGGAAGAAGGGAGTCTGAACACTAATGCTGCCTCCCCCCCCCCCCGCCCCCGTGAACAGCAGGGACAGAGAGCACAGCCCTGGCTCTGTTCTCAGTGAAACAGCTACCATCAAAGCCACTGGACACCTGAGAGCCAGCAATGGGGTAGGAAATTTTTATTTGCAGCAGTGAGTCGTAACACTGCTCCCAAGTGCCCCTGGGCATCTTGCCACCAGTACGCCCTCACACAGCCTGGGCACAGGGACGTTTCCCCACCCTGTGCCTTCTCCACTGGCCTCCAGCTCAGAACTACCTATTCCCAGCATACAGCAGAGGGCAGCAGAAGCTTGACTCCCAGGTGCTACTCCCACAGGACCCTCACCCCCTCCACCACTCAGCTTGCTTTAGAAGGCAATGCACCTGGGGCCTGTCTCTGTGGACTAGAGAGGTCCCAAGATCCCCCAAGATGCTCTCTAGCCCTGCTCCACTCTTGGCACCCACCCAGTTGGCTCATGTTTGCAGAGTCCCTGGCTCGGCCAGCTCTTGGACCCACCTAAAGGAGCCTACACAGCTCAAGGTCCAATCCCAAAGGTGGGGCTGAACGACAGGGTGGTCTGAGGCTTCAGCAGCTATAGTAAAGAAAAGCTGGAAGGCTTTTATCTGGGTGGTCTCCTGTCCACGGGTGAGCGGCATTCAGGATCAGAGCAGGAAACTCCAGTAAGAACAGAGAGCCCTAAGAAGAAGTCAGGGTCTGCTGTTGTTATTGCTTTGGGCAGAGGGGCTTTGCCCCCAGGAGATCAAGCTGGTGTCCGGAGGCTGGCACCACCATTCCCATCCTTATCAGCTACAGGGTGGGCACACCAGGGATGAGCGGAGGAGGGTGGGTACTGTGTGTCTTCTCCAAGAAGAGAGGCAAGGTGATGAAAGAGAGCCTCTTTAGGCAGCACTGAACCTGCATGTGTGCACACAGAAATGGGAGTGTCAGCAGGTGTGTGTGCGTGTGTCCACGTGTGCATGCAGAAGTACAGCATGGGTGAGTGAGCCCAGCAGTGTGAAGGATGTGGCTGTGGGCTGCAGGGCAAAGCACAAGTAGGTAAACAGACACCTGGAGCACCAACAGGAGAAACTGCGGAGTAGGAAGAATAAGCTGAAAAACAAGAGAGGGGGTGGCCCTGCCCTTCCTTCCCGTACTCCTTCCCTGGGGCCGGAGCACAGGGAAAGCAGCAGACCAAGGGGGGGCCTTCAGGTAGGGTGTGGGGCCGACAAGTGTCCACATATGAGAGGGCACAGGGTTGCTGGGTTGCCTGGTGCATATACAAGTCTTCATGCTGATTACAACTATGACAAGTGGCTCTCCTGGGCCAGTCCACAGTGTGGCCCATGCTCATGGGGGGTGCGGAGGGTGTATGTGAGGGCATGTACACAGGTTGGCTACATGTGTCTTCACATGCTGCTCACACAGAGACTTCTGTTCAGCCTCGAGTGGCTGCCTGAGGAACACAGAGGCCTCGGCACCCCTCTAGGCACTGAGATCCACCACTATGTGTCGGTACACGAGCGTCTGTCCCTTGAAGCTAGGGGCCAGGAGCAGCTGAGCATCCCCAGCAGGCATGTAGCAGAAGGCCCGAGGGGCCTGCACAGCCAGCTCCTGGAACCGCACAAACTTTTGGCGCCCCTCATCCCATTGGTAGATCTGCGTGAAGGAGAAGTCGCTGCCCAGCGCCAGGTAGCGGCGGCCACCCACGAGGAAGGGCTGCATGGCCAGCGAGCCCCTGGAGGGCAGGGCCTGCACTTCAGAGAAGCGGGTGCCCTCCCAGCGCAGGATCTTGGAGTCACCGATGTAGCGGCTGAGACACAGGTAGCTGTCACGCCCAGCACGGAAGTGTTTCACAGCCTGGGCATCAGGCACCTGGGTCACCTCACCCTGGGCCACAAACTGCTTCTGGGTGCGGCTCCACTGATAGATGACAGGTGCCTGGGAGCTACTAGACACAATCAACCGTGGCTTGCCCTCGCCATCTACAAACTCCAGGTCAGTGTCACGGTGCCAGGCATGCAGGGCCTGGTGGGAGTAGAAGCCATTCTGGTGCCAGCGGTAGAGGCTGGTGGCACCCGCCTTGGAGCTGTCGGCCACGGCAAAGTACCAGTCGCCGTCAATGCGGAAAGCTTCCAGGTCGTTGGGCTTGCGCACACGCTGTGGGTCGATATCCTGCAGCTTGGTGAAGCGTGTGGTGTTGGGGTCCCAGTGGTAAATGTAAGATCCACCGAACAGCTGGGCCACAACCACGTACAGCTGGCTGTCTACCACCATTGGCTTGCAGTGCACTGCAGAGGGGGCTGCCAGGGTGGAGGGAAGCAGGGTGAAGGCAGTGTCAGGCAGCCGCGGGCCCCCAGCCCATGCCATGCCCTCGGCAAAGGGGGTCAGTTCCCTCCAGCCCTGGGCCAGAACTAAGGCTCTCCCCTAGAGCATCCCTCCCCCTGATGCCCACCCACTTTTCACAGCTAACAATCTGTCTCAGCATCATGCTCCCTCCGCCCTTGCTCCCAGAGTTTAAATATAAGCTGACACTAAGCACAAAATAGGTATCCCTAGCTATTGACCCGTTGTTTATCCATAATGTCATTATTGAACTTTTATTGTGTGAAGTCACTGTGCTAAGTGTGAACACAGTTCCTCAATTAATCACTCCGAAGTGGAATCTATTATTTTGCCCAGAAGCAGGCTCAGAGTCTAAGTGACTTGCCCAAAGCTACCTGACTGGCCAGATGCCAGGCAGGGGAAGGAGGAAGAGTCTGTGCCTGTCCACAGCCTGGTGATAGAGCCAAGGTATACAAAATGACAGCTTGATGTTTGGATAGTTGTGTATGAAAATGCATTCTCCTAAGAACTCCTACTTTTGAAAGGGCCTTAATGTATGAGGACGTCCACACAAATGTATTTGTCAACAACCAGACAGATCTGACCCCTTCTCAGGCACCCAAAGCACATGGGGCCACACTCTTTACCTATCTTAGTGTCCCCAGTCATCTCCTCTCCACCTCTCCCCTCTCCTTCCCCCCCCTTCTCCTTTCCTCTCCTCTCTTCCTTCCCAGTGCTGTTTCACCCATCCTCCTCCTCCCCTCCTCTCTCCCCAAGAAAGCTCATGCTGAGCCCCAGGCTCTGGCAGTCACCCCCAAATCCCTTCCACAGCCTTGGTGCACCTGTGTAGATACTGATGATTCCCCCAGCACCCGAGCTGCAGCTCAGACCCTCCCTGCCCACACACCCAAAAGCACCTCAAACTCCAGCTGGCCATTACTGAGCAGATATGTGCCCCCAAACCTGGTCCTCTTCTCCCTCTGTGTTCTCAGCTTCAGTTTGTGGCTTCACCCAGTACCCCCAACCAGAAATCTAGAGCCATCCCCAACACCTCCCTGTCTCTCACTCACCCACAACTAATTAGTCCTGAGTCCTGTCAATCCCCCCTTCTTCTTTCTAATATAGTTTGTGTAGGATTGCTGTTATTTTTTTTCCATAAATGTGTTATAGAATTTATCAGGGAGACCATCTGGCCCTGGAGTCTCCTTTTGGGGGAAGTTTTTGTTTTGTTTTGCTTTTGTTTTAATAAGGACTTTAAGTTCTTTTAGAGATACAGGGCAATTTAAATTTTCTGTTTCATCTTGTGTCAGTTCGCTCCTCCTTTCTAAATCTATCTCTCCACCCCACTACTATTGCCCCAGTCCAGGTTCCAGCAGATCCCCCTAATAGTGTGCCCACATGACTTGGCCCATGCCAAGCCACTCTTCATGCCGCATACAGAGAGAGTGTTCTAAAATACAGGTTGGATTGGTTCACACACTCTGCTCAAAACCTGTCCATGACCTGGTCCTCATGTCTTTTGGGTTTCATCTGCCTCTCTCCACTTTGAACCATATGGTGCGGTCAAATGAGCTGCTTATGGTTTACACATGTACACATTCATACACTAAGCTGTTGCACTCCTTCTTGAATTTGCTCATGTCGTTCTCTCTGCCAGAATATACTTTCCACATTTTTTCTCTGAGCTAGGTATCCCCTCAGCCTTCTAGATTCAGCTCAAATTCAGTGGATCCCAAACTGAGCTCACTAGCCACTCCCATCTCCTCCTTGGTTTACAGGCCCCACCCAGTTACTTAAGCCAGGCTCTTCGGCATCACCTCTGACTTGTCCTTCACCCTCACCTTCAAGACTCAGCTCAGGTGTCTGCTCCACTAGGAAGCCTTCCTTGATTGTCCAGGGTACACCTCTCCTTTGCGGTCCCAGAGCATCATGTACATATCTCCCCCCTCACACCCATCTATTACATGAATGTTATCTGTGTATATGTTGGCCTCTCCCCCAAAGACTGGAAAGTTATTATGGGCAGAGACCATGTCTCATCTATCTCTCTACCTACAGGAACCCACTGGAGAGGAACAATTAAGACCATCCCCACCCCAACCCCTTAAAGTGGGGCCAGCACAGCCAGACTGGGGCAGGTACCTGGTATTCTATCATAATCTCGAAGCTGCCGTTCAACATAGTCCCACTTGAGGACGGTGCAAGCGCTGGCACCTGGCTGGGCCAGAGCCAAATAGAGGTCACTGGAGTAAAGGAAGGGCTCGGCTGATACTGCTGGGAAGGGCAGGGTCTGGTACAGCACAAAATCTGCAGGGTCAAGAAGTGAGGGGTGGGGTGAAGAAGGGTAAGAGCTTGTTGGGTGATTAGGTTGCTGGATTGCAAGGCCAATGTTGGGGGTGGTTCTGGCAGTGCCTGTGGGGCTGCCCTGGGGAGGTCTGCTGGGGGCATCTCCTACCTGTGGTGATGCAGTCGAACTCCCGCAGCGGCAAATCCTGCACCTTGTGCTCTTGGAAGCGGGGCGGGCTGGCGCAATAGATGGGAGCCACCGTGGTGTTGGTGTGCACCAGCCACTCCACCAGCCACTTCACTTTGCAGTCACAGTTGAGTGAGTTGCCCCGCAAGTCCCTGGATCATGAGGGTGACGGAGGGAATATAGAGAGGAACAGGCTCCCAGCTGTTCTGCCCACCCAGGCTCTCTAGGTTTTTAGAAGGCCACTGCTGGTTGCTCACATGGCATCTTTGCACAGATTAGAGAAAGGTTCCCCTGGGGGTAGGTACACCCCTGTGGAGACATGCTTGGCCAGTGGAGTGGGAGCTGAGTTTTAGTCCCTACTTGCCTCCTAGGTCAGGGGCCTTTTGCAGTGTAGAACCTGCACAACTATGTTACATCTCAGTTCCTCCAGACCTTCCACAATCCTGGGTTGGTTTTCTTCTTGTGTAAGTACTGATTGATTGTGGCTATGCTCTAGGACTTCAGTGAAGGTTCAAATCAAACATAGATTTAAAAATCACGTGTTTGGGGGCACCTGGATGGCTCAGTGGGTTAAGCACCTGACTCTTGGTTTCGGCTCAGGTCGTGGTCTCATGGTTCATGGGATTGAGACCCGCTGACATCATGGAGCCTGCTTAGGATTCTCTCTCTCCCTCGCTCTCTGCCCCTCCCCCCCCTCAAAATAAATAAATAAACTTAAAAAAAAAACAAATACACATAGTGTCTCGTGTGTATCAACACAGCCTTCCGGGAGGCATCTCCAAACCCAAGCCCTCCCAGCCTCTCAAGACCTTATGATCTTCCCAATTCTGGTTCCCACACCGCTCCCTCCAGGGATGCGCCCCTCTGTGGCATTGTTAAAAGAAGTAGGGCTCAGCCTTACAAGTCACTCAGGATGTCCAAGGGCCGAAAGATGTCTCTAGGCAGTGTCTGCAGATTATTGTTGGCCAGCGATCTGCAAGAGAGACCCTGAGTCACCTGAAGATTGTGGCTAAGGCCATAGGCCACAGGAGATGAAGGGCTTTGGTCTGGTGTGCTTATGTACATGATGTACTCACAGGTGTGTCAAAGACTTGAGTCCTCTGAAGGTAAACTTGGATAGTGCCCAGATGTCATTGTTCTCAATGAAGCTGAGAAAATGAGAACTTGTCTTAGATGCCACTCAGCATCCCAGACCCCCAACCAGCTATTTCCCTCTGCTCCATCTAGATTTCTGCCCATGGTCCTAAGCCAGGCTTCCATTCTGATTCTGGAGACATTAAGCCTGTGGTGACAGGGCATCCAGGCAGGATGGTTTAGGCAGAGGGATGGATGAAATGACCCTCTGCTCGGGTCCTGCGGTCAGAGGATCCAAGGGCTCTCCACTCCCCCCATCTTCCCCTAGCCTTCCTCATTTACCCTCCCCTCTCAGCCCACCCAGGTCCCAGCTCCCTCCTCCCTTCTAGTTCCCATTTCCCGGTTCCTTGCCACACACAGGTACTGCAGGTGCGACAGTCCTGTGAAGGCATTGTCTCCAATCAGAGTAAACTTGTTGGAGTTGAGCAACCTGGAGAGACAGAGGGAGAATTAGAGCTTCCAAGCCTGTGCCCGCTGTGCCAGCCCCCAGCCTGTTGCCTCACCCTGGGGATTCTTCACAGACTGGCTGCCCTGCCACTCCACCTTGGGACCCCAGCCCCAGCCGGGAGCCCCAGAGAAGCCCAGCAGCAAGACTAGCCAGGAACCCGTTCTGGTCCCAGAATCTTCTTCAAGGGTAGAAACAGCCAGGGGCAGATCTCTCCGGTCAAGCTGGGTCCTTCCCCACTGCATCATTCCTGTCTCCATCACCACTCTCTGCCTCCTACCCTCACCCCAGCTCACTCTGTCCCTTTCAGACTGGTGGTGAGTTTGAGGATAACCCACAGTGAAAAGGAGTTGGGGTAACTCACAAGCACCCTTTCCTGCAACTGACTCTCCAAACAGAAACATTCCCTATTACAATTCCACACCCTCTCCTCCCTCCCTTTCAACCCCCAACTCTTCCTTCAAATCCTGGTGTCAGCGGTCTCTATGATGACCCTTCTCCCTGCAGTGTCCATCCTACGGCACCAGCCCAAGTTACTGACCCCAGTTCTTTTGGGTCTCCAGAGGAGGCAAGTCCATTCCTAATTGGGCCCTAAATAGCCACTCTTGGCTTTTGCATGCAACCCCCAACTTCCTTCTCCCCACTGCGGCTCCCTTCACCCTTCCTGACTCTATGCTGCTGCACCTTTTGTGGCTATCCCATCCAGGAAAAGTAAGGGACACCTGTATGTTAATCTCCAATGGCTATCTTCATTTGCTCTCCTTCCCCCAGTCCAGGGTCCGCCCCCTTCCACTGCCCCACCCCCTACCCGCCCTTCCTCAAGGCCCTGTCCATACAGGAACTGCAGCAGTGGCAGGTGGGAAAACGCTCCATCCTGGATCTCCGAGAAGGCAGCATTCACCAGCGTCCTGCAGGGGACACCTGAGTCAGTACTGTGGGGACTTTGCAGGGACTGGGGGGGTGGGGGTGGGAGGGGCGGGGTTCACAAGGTGAACAGGGCAATTGTTCTGTGCACACTTGCCCTGGAAACCACTCATTTCACCAGCCTGGGCCACCCACCTAGGGCTATCTTTCTCTTCTCCTCATAAACTCATTGCCTTCCATCTCACTATCCTCCCCTACTGCCTCCCTCAGCACCAGTGGCCCCAGGATCAGCTTCCCCTTTAGCCAAAAGAAGGTTCCATCACCCACACCCTCAAGATCATCCAAACACCCACAGTGTGCTGGGTGCTGTGGAGGGATGGGGCACTGGGATGGCGGTGGGGATCAGCACCCTGCTTTCAAGGACCACACAGCTCATTTAGTCCCTGAGGCCACTTAACTGCAAGTGACAGGCTGGCTGGCCCAGTGCCAGAGTGGATGGGAGACCAGCGGCAGGCGTCTGTCCCCAGACAGGGCACTGTGTGGGTATATCCCACTTCTATCCCTTCCCCTGATTCCACCCTCCCTCCCCCCACAAAAAGCCTTTCTGCCCTTGGTGTGACATCACAGGCAGGAGCCCACATGCTCTTGTAAACAACCCCTCCCCCCATGTTCAGAGCCCTGCACACAGTAGGTCTCATTGATGCTGCCGGTGGTGATGATTCATTCTTGGCCATAAACTCCTGTTTTCCCCAGCCATGGCTGCTGAGCCTGCATGACTACAGAACTCCCTACCTGGAGGATGCCTTGAATCTCCAGTCCTGAGGACCCCTGGAGTCTTCCTGCTCCCCACGCTTTGTAGACAGGGGAGCAAGGGTTTTCCCATCCACTCCCAGAGAGGCTCTTGCCTTCCTCCCTCTCTCTGCTCCCCCACCTCAGAAGCCAGGGCACTCACAGAGAGATGACCTCGGAGGGCAGGTTCCTGGGCACTGCCTTAGAGTCCACGCAGAAGGCGGTGTCCCTGGTGCAGGAGCAGCTAGGCGGGCAGGGGGGCGTCTTGGGGGGCCTCTTGGCACTGACTTGCAGCATCAGGCAGAAGCCGAGCGTGGACAGCGCCAGCAGCCGGAGCCCGGAGCCCCGCCTGGCCCGCAGCCCCGCCATGCTGACTGCAAGCAAGCTCTCCCTCGGGTCACCGGCCGCAGCCCCCGCCCCGCGGCTCTCCGCCACCCAGCGCGGGCTGGCACCTCCCGGCCACTGCCGCCAGCAGCCGCTGCCGCAGCTAGGGGCCCGGCTGCCCGCTGCGGAGAGCCGAGTCCTCCAGCCCTCGGCCGCGGGCTCCGTCCCCTCCCCTGCTCGTTCTCGCGAGCCGGCTGGGAGAGCTGCGCGGGCCCGGAGCCGAGCGAGGGCTGACCGACGGGGGCGGGCGCGGACTGCGGCGGGGGCGCGCGCAGGGCCGAGGGGGGCGGGGAGCGGGGCGGCGGGGAGCGGGGCGGCGGGGGGACGGCGGGGGGAGTCCCGGGCTGGGAGTAGCCAAAGAAAGAAGTGGTTGGGGCTCTGGCCGCTGTATACACTACCAGCGGACTCTGGGGCCATCTGCTTGCGTTTCTGGCACCCAGAGGGTCTGTCGTGAGCGCAGGTGTGCGAGGTATACATGTGCATCCTATGATGGCATGACTGTGCACGCGTACACACCTGCCTCTGCACGGGAACGGGCACAGTCTCCCTGCTGCGGGCATTTCTGCGTTGTGGGTCCACGTGCTCTGTGTGCCTGTATATCTGTCCTGGCCCTTAGGGGACACATCCTCTAAACAAGAGTTCATGGGTGTGTCATAAGCGCCATGTATGTGCATCTGTGTTCTTTTGTTTCCAAGAGCCAGTGAACAGAATGTGCCTGTGTGTCTCTGTGGGAAAAGGGAAATGTTTGTCACTGAGTTGGACTGGGAGCGTGTGGAATTCTGGAACATATCTCACTACCCAACCACAGACTGTTGAAGCTGGGAAGAGCTTTGGGTGTTTTCCAGTCCATCTCTTTGTCACAAATGAGGAAACTGAGGCCCAAACTTGGAGGAAAGCAGCCAAGCTTTCCACAGTAGATGTCACATCCACTGTGTGGTGTGCCCTCTAGGCATGTAATCCTTCTAACCTTTTGAGGATGATAGTAAGCCCCCTTTTACAGATAAGAGGAGTGAGGCTGATAGTACCTGAAGAAGGCGACAGATTTCAACCCACAGTGCCCAATGCCAAAGTTCACAGTCACACTTCTACACCAGGAGTCTTCAAAGTGTGGTCCAGGGAGTCCAGGGGGCCTGGAGAACCTTCCAGGGAGTCGCTGAGGTCAAAACAATTGTCCTAATAATGTTAGAACATAATTTTACCTTTTCACTTTCATGCTTTCACAAAAGTATCCTGGAATTTTCCAAAGGCTACACAATATATCTTCTATTAAGCCAGAAATTAGGGGTGCCTGGGTGGCTCAGTCGATTGAGCATCCAACTTCAGCTCAGGTCATTATCTCACATCTCATGAGTTTGAGTCCCATGTTGGGCTCTGTGCTGACAGCTCAGAGCCTGGAATCTGCTTCAGATTCTGTGTTTCCCTCTCTCTCTGCCCCGCCCCTGCTTGTTCTCCGTCTCACTCTCGTTCAAAAATAATAAGCACTAAAAAAAATTTTTTAAGCCAGAAATTAAAGAGATTTACAGAGGGGCGCCTGGGTGGCTCAGTCGGTTAAGTGTCTGACTTCAGCTCAGGTCATGATCTCGCGGTCTGTGGGTTCGAGCCCCGTGTCGGCTCTGTGCTGACAGCTCAGAGCCTGGAGCTTGTTTCAGATTCTGTGTCTCCCTCTTTCTCTGACCCTCCCCTGTTCATGCTCTCTCTCTCTCTCTGTCTCAAAAATAAATAAACATTAAAAAAAATAAAGAGATTTACAGAAATGCAAGGCAACAACATTCTTGCTTCTAATTTCTTTTGCTTTGTAAAATAAATTTATTTAAAAATTATGTTATTTATGTTTAAAACATAGAATGAGTTTATCGCAATTTTCATTAATTAATTAACATTTAAAAATAACCTAAACAAAAGCTCTTTGGGGCCCTCAGTATTTTTTAAGAATTTTAAGGGGTCCAGGGCATCTGGGTGGCTCAGTTGGTTAAGTGTCTGACTTTTGATTGCAACTCAGGTCATGATCTGCATAGGGCTCTGCACTGTCAGGATCTTGCTTAGGATTCTGTCTCCCTCTCTCTCTGCCCCTCCCCAGCTCCCACACATGCTTTCACTCTCTCTCTCTCTTTCTCTCTCTCAAAACCCAAATAAACTTTAAAAAAAAAGAAGAAGAAGAAGAAGGATGTTCTCGAAATGTTTGAGAACTATTGCTCTATACCTCCCTGGGGGGTCCTCATGGGGACTGACTGTACCAAAAGTTCACAGGTACAGGACAAGGGGAGACTTGGTCAGGTTGGCTGGGCTCTCAGTCTGGTATTCTTTCCACATCAAGCCAGGAAACTAAGATCAAGATCACTGGGTTTAAGATGTGTCCCCAGCTGTCCCCAGTCTCTGCCAGTGGGGGCCTCTCTGGTAGGAGCTTATGTCCATATTCTCTCAACCAGGGATGTCCCTTCCCTTTGATGCTCACTTGCCAATGCCCATCCAGCTGCCCGTGCTGCCCTCCCATGCCAGCCTGTGGGAATACAAGCAATGGGGGTGGGGAACGTGGTTGGGGCAGCTGGGCAACCGTCCCCACTGGTCCCTGGCACGGCTCTGCCCAGCACACAAAGGGCAGAGTGAATCTTGTCCTAACCCCTGCAGCTGAAGAGCTGGAAGGAAGAAAAGAGGAGGCACACATAAAAGGAGTGGCTACCATAGGGCTTACATCACCCAAGGTTCTCCCAGAGGGATTTAACCTGGAGACAGACAAAAAGAGGGAGTCTGGGTCCTACTGCCAGCTAATGAGAAGAGATGTCTTGGGGGGGGGGGGTCAGCGAAGTAGATGATGATAATCATGATGATCAGCTTGATGATGTCATTGGATCCTCACAAGAGCTTGGAGAGAGAGACAGAATGGGCAGACTGGTCCCATTTCACAGTTGTCCACACTAAAGCCTAGAAAGGCAGAATGACTCCTTTAGGGTCCCAGAGCTGTCAGTGAAGCATTGCAATGTCCACATACTGAAGGAACAACCTATCGACTGTTGGCCAAGAGCCACTTGGTGTTTGGCTATACCACTGAATATAATTCCATGTTGGCTGTGTGCATGCTCCTTGCCCTGCAACAGGTACACAGAATCCTCGGGGGAGCATGGTCTCAGGGCCAGTCCCAGGGAACATAGGGCAACAATAAGCACCCACGTAGCTGAGGAGCACAGCAGTGGATGCTAAGTGGCAGGTTAAAGAGCAGCAGGAGACTGGGAGATTTTGGAGGAGGGATGGGGCACTGCCTGGAGTGGTGTGGTCACAGAGCAGGTGCGATTGGCTCTTGTCTGGCCTTTTAGGGTAGGTGGCTCTCAGAGAGGTGGAGAGGCATCAAGGGTGGGATTTCCAGGGGAGAAAAATGGCCTCAGTAAAGACCAAGACATGAGAAGTCTACAACAGAGGGCTGTTGTTGGGGCTGAGTTGATAGCTATGCGTGCTCAGCTAAAGGTCCCTCCTCGCTTCCCGAGAAGGAAGATGAGGACTGCAAGACCTCTACTGGGTCAGTTCCAGAAGTCTCAGTGCTAGCATCTGGACTCCCCTTATGAAATTTGAGGGCAACGTTCTTTCCCCAATTGCTGAACAGGCAAAAACAAGTGTGTGTGTGGGGGGGGGCATAAAACTTGTGAGAATTACAGCCCAAGGGCAGCCTGCAGGGGAGACTGAGGACCTGAGAGAGCAGAGGCTTCTTTCCAACAGAGATTCCTTTCCCCGCACCAGCTGATGACGGCAAGCCCTACACACAGCGCCTGCTCAGAACAAGCTCCACAGCTGGACCATGCGGCCCCCTGAGATGCCCGCAGGGACCCCGAGATGCTTGCAGTCCTCCTTGTCTCTCCTGCTGGCCTCCTGCCCACCTGGCTTAGGCCCAGTGCATGTGAGTCAGCCAATCAATCCCAGCGTTGCCTGGACAACCAGGGGCGGGCAGGGGTGGGCACTGCAGGCAGCTGTCTCCTACATCTGGCACCTGCACACAGCCAGCCAGCCGAGGCTACACACAGTTGAGAGGAGGATGCTTCCCCCTCCTTCCTGGACCCCTCCCCCCTTCACTCCTCCTAGGACACTTGCTGTGAGAGGTTTTGGCAAATATTTAAAGGGGTAGTTGGGGCTATTGGAGGGTGGTGGGAGCAAACACCCTTCCCTTCCCTCTCTCCTTCCCTGAGCTTCTCAGGCACTCTCAGCTCAGATGCCATGCTGTTGTGCAACCTGGAGGCTGAAGGCCCTCCAGCTGGAGAGAGGGTCCTTGTGGAGAAGGGCAACCTGCCAGTGCTGGAGAGCTGGGGGTCAGCTCATGACTGAATGGTAGGGCCAAGGTGTGGAGGGAGCCCCCAGGGCAGGGACAGGAACTGGGGTGAAGTGTTGGAGGTAAAGTGTCAGGAGGACAAGGGAGTTAGGCCTAGAGGAGTGAGGGTGGGGCTCTGACTTACACACTTATGGAAGTTCCAAGGTAAAGGCACTATAGAGACCACCTGGCCTGGCAAGTGGAGGGGAACCCAAGAGAAAGGATGCAGCCATTAGTAGATCTGGTTTAGTACAACAAAGCAAAAGAAGTGTCTTTGAGGAAGGAGGTAAAGGGACAGAAGGGAGAAATAGAAGGTCCAGAAAGTGGATTATACTGGAATGAGTAGCATTCCCAAGGCAAATTTAGGATCCAAGGGTATAAAAAGAGGAACACAGAGGAATAGGGTCATAGGCAGCACCAAGCAGATGAGATTCAAGGAAGAGGGGATTGGGACCCCATCAGTCACCACACCCATCCCTGTGCAAGGCTGCTGAGGTATAAGAAAGAACTGTCAGGTGTGGAATCTGCTATCAAAAGCCCTCAACTTGATCTCTGAAAATGGTTACTATTCACTTGATTCAGAAAACCCACAAAATCATTCAAATCAAGAGGTTCAAATCTTTACATTCATTTTAAGAACACTCATGAAACTCCCCAGATCATTAAGGGCATGTCTATCTGAAAAGCCACCAAGTATCTGAAGGATGTCACTTTACAGAAGCAATGTGTGCCATTCCATCATCATAATGGTGGAGCTGATAGGTGTGTCCAGGCCAAATGGTGGGGCTGCGCACAGGGTCAGTGGCCTAAAAGGAGTGCTGGATTTTTACCGCACTTGCTTGAACATGCAGAGAGTAATGCTGAACTTAAGGGTTTAGAGGTACATTCTCTGGTCATCGAGCACATCCAGGTGAACAAGGTCCCCAAAATGAGCCACTAAATTTACAGAGTTCATGGTGAGATTAATCCCAGCATGAGCTCTCCTTGCCACACTGAGATAATCCTTACTGAAACAGAGCAGATTGTTGCCAAACCAGATGAGGTTGCACAGATGAAAAAGATATCCAAGAAGAAACTGGAGAAACAACAGTATATGACTGGGGAATAAATTCAGCATAGAATAAATGGAAATGAAAGTAAAAACGGTGGTGGTGGGGGGGGGATGGCCTTCAGTTTACAAACAAGCCCAAAGCAAAGAAGGAAGAAAACCACACATTAGTGGGTATGAATTTATAGCCAGAGGGGACAGAGTCTTCAGAATTAGGAAAAGAATGACCAGGGGCAAGTCTGAGGTTAGGTAGCAGATGTGCTGGAAGGGGCCAGGCAGGTGGCATACTTGAATTGAAAATGTAAGGCTCTCAGAGAAATGGCCATATATGGACCCCCACAAGGGATGCCAAAGCACAACCTGCCTTCAGCATTGCCTTTCTGGGTCCATAGGCACTGCCTCCTCACTCCTGTTCCTGGAGCTCATCCCTATGCATGAGAGAAATTCTGTTGGGAAATGTGGTGGACTCCCCATTGGGTTAGACCCCTGGCTGCCTGAGAGGTTCAAGCTGGCAGAAGAACAGGGAAAGCCACAAGACTGCAGGGGCAGGTGCCAGCAAGAAAGGCGGCCAATGCCAGGAAGACACCCACAGTGAGAGGTGCAGATTGCCCAAGGGCAAATTTGCTCAGTGTGCCCAGCTTCGCTCTTGCCCGGGCTGAGAGGACTCATGTGCCACGGCCAAGAGCCCTTAGGCGCTCTTGCAGCTGGCTTCCCCGTACATCAGTTCTGGAGGGCCAGGAACAAACAGGCTTCAAGGTCAAGGGCTTGGCTGGCAGAAGGGGCCTGGATCCTTCACCTCTGTCCCCTCTCCCTACTAGCACATATAAGATGCTAGTCACACTTGGGTGACGAGAGGGGAAGGCGTCTGCAGCAAGATGGATGTGGGCAGCAAGGAGGTTTTGATTGAGAGCCCGCCGGTGAGTGTGACCGTGTGTGTATATGTGTGTGTGAGCTGGGCCCTGCTTCATCCAACCTCTCTGAGACTGTTTCCTCATCCAAATTCATTCATTAAACTAACCCACGACTGTGCTAAGTTAGGGCAGGGACACCAACCACCAAGGCACAGTCCTTCGGGGAGACAGACGTGGCAGCCAATAATTCCAATGTGAGGGGCTGAGAGCCACCACAGTGGTCAGTAGAAAGAGCTATAGAGAGCGCTGTGTAAGCAGCCACTACTTGGGAAGTCACAGGAAGCTTTGCAGAGAAAATGACATTTGAACTGGCTCTGGAAAAATAGGTAGGAGCTCACTAGGTGGAAGAGGCAGACATTGTAGGAAGAAGGGGGTAGTACGTGTAAAGGCGGGGAGGTGTGAGAGATTGTGGATTATTTGGGGGAACAGAGAGGGACTGGGCATGGCCAGGGTGCCAGGGGTCTGGAGGAAACAGCAGATGAGACTAGCAAAGCAGAGTCTCTTGGGTCTCTTCATGCTAGACTTCACGTCTAAGCATTTCTGTTGGAATCCAGGCCACCTCTTCCAAGAAGCCTTCTCTGATCTCACCCTCTTCTGCATGTCCATAGTATTGGTGTCCAGCTGTGGGAGGGTATCCAGCTTGTGCAGGGAGAAGAAGGGCCAACTTCATGATCTCACACCTATCTCCCTGCCTGCCTCACCATGTCAGGACTACTCAGCAGCCCCCCGGGGCCGGTTCAGCATCCCCTGCTGCCCTGTGAACCTCAAACGCCTCCTCATCGTCGTCGTGGTGGTAGTCCTTGTGGTCGTGGTGATTGTAGGGGCCCTGCTAATGGGTCTTCACATGAGCCAGAAACACACCGAGATGGTGAGCAGGCCTGGGATGGAGTGGGCAGTGGACACAGGACATGCCAAACAGAGGGGCTGAATGGGCTGGGTAGACAATGAATGGTCCAAGGGGACCGGAGGGGAGGAGGCAAGGGTGCCTCAATAAAGGACAGAAGCACCTGGTGGCAAATCGGGCTTGGGTTTTTGCACCAGGCCTGTTGCTGGTATGGCAGCCTGTTCTTTCCAGGCTCTCTGAGCTATCAGGGAAGAAGGGATTGCATTTGAGTAAAGAGGGCTGAGAGTGGACATGGGTGCCAAAGGGATGAGTGGGGAAAGAGAAATGTCAGTCCACCCTATGCCCTCCCCCAGGTCCTAGAGATGAGCATTGGGGGACCAGAAGCCCAGCAGCGCCTGGCCCTGAGTGAGCGTGTGGGTACCACTGCCACCTTCTCCATCGGCTCCACTGGCATTGTAGTGTATGACTACCAGCGGGTGGGTATACCTGGACCGCCTGATGCTGGGGACGGGGGGCCAGTGACGAGACTTTGCTAGACCCACCCAGCTGTGCCATTTCATGCATATCCATCTCTCCCCAGCCCCTAGCTCTTTTGCTTGCCCAGGCTGATCCCCAGATTCCAATATGACTGCCTTTGGTGCCTAACCTAGAGGGAGATAGCCCAGGATCAGGGTTAGGGAGTGAGTAAGGCAGGGCCTTTCTGAATGAACCCTGGGGTTTCTGTCCTCAGCTCCTGATTGCCTATAAGCCAGCCCCAGGAACCTGTTGCTACATCATGAAGATGGCTCCAGAGAACATCCCAAGTCTTGAGGCTCTCACCAGAAAGTTCCGGAACTTCCAGGTGGGTGTGTGAGTGAGGAGGAATAAGTTGTCTCCCTCCCAGGGCTGCTCGGAGGAGCATTTGAGATAACAGCTATTTGTCACCTGTAGAGCGCTGCTCCTTGTGGGCTGCCAGGTGAGTGCCCCTCTCCAGACTCACCTGTGTCACACCTTCCCTCCTATTCCCCAGCCCCGCCCTGATGCCAAGCTGCTGGGCTCAGCTGAGCCTCACCACTTGGGGGCTTCTGACTCCAGCACAGCCCCCTCTTTACTGGTAAGGAAACCAAGGCTTTTAGGAGGCTCAGACAGATGGTCTCACATGCCTGAGGTCCCACAATAAGGGCCACAGGTGGAACAAAAACTCAGTTCCCAGGCTCAAAATCAGGTGCTCTTTCCAGGTCAAGCCTGCAGTGTCTACCTCTAAGCTGGGCCAGGAGGAGGTCCATGATGCTGGCTCAGCATCCTCTGTGGACCTGGACTTCCTGGGCACCACTGTGAGCACCCTGTGTGGCGAGGTGCCCCTCTACTACATCTAGAACCCCTCAGGTGAGCAGGTGTGACTGCCAGGGCACTGAGCAGCTGTGGCCCAGGAAGGCTTGGGCCACCTCCCCATGTCAGCTGACCAAGCAACAGGGAGGATCCACTGAAGCCAGGTCATCTAGGGAGCTCAGGGGAGGGAAGGTTCATAGATACCTCCCCCCAGTCTCTCTCCCTCTCATAATAAACAGTGTTTCTTTGCTTCTCAGGGCCTGTGGAAACCCCAAATGGACAGGAAAGATCCATGAGAAAAGGGTCTTTTGCAGAGAAGCAGGAAGCTGCTCCTGCCCACGCGATAGGGACTGGTGCTGGAAAAATGGGAGCTGTGGGGAGAGGTGGGAACGGGCAGCGGAGATGCTCCTGGGGCCAGGGGGCTACTACCATGAAAGAATAAAGCAACCCGATTGAAAAACGAAGGGTGAGCCTTTTCTATCTCCCACACCCTCTCGCTCCCGCTCTTGGTGGGTGGGTCAGGGGAAGGGTAGGACCTTGGGGAAGCAATGGGGGTTTCCCCTTCCCACTTCGTCCAGGAGCGATGCGGGGGCGGGGGGCAGTGGCGAGGGGACTAGGCAATCCACGGGCTCGAGGCGCCCCCCAGTGGTGTCTCCCGAGGGAGGGAGAGAGACAGAGACAGCCAGACACCGAAAGACTGAACTAGAGAGACAGGGACCGCGATGGGAGAGAGCTAGGGTCCGAAAAAGGCAGAGACCGAGAGAGGCGGGAGGAGAAACGCAGTCAGAGACCGAGGAGGCAGAGGCGAGCTGAAGCCCGGGAGAGACCTGACAGCGTGTCCCGCTGCCCGGGACGGGGCTCGGGCCCGGCGCCCACGGGACCAGCCGCCACTAGAGGGCACCTCGCGGGAGCGGCCGTCGGCGCTCCCGCGAGGTGCCCTCTAGTGG
>NW_024412412.1:35558467-35600122 GCF_014898765.1 Herpailurus yagouaroundi | reverse complement strand
GCATGCCCGGCGTGGCCCGCCTGCCGCTGCCGCTGCTGCTCTGGCTGCTGCTGCTCGCGCGCCCGGGCGGGCCACTGGACTTGGCCGACTACACCTATGACCTGGGGGAGGAGGAGGACTCGGAGCCCGTCAACTACAAAGACCCCTGCAAGGCGGGTAGGCGCCCCCCACCCCGCCGACCGGCAGGGGCGCCGGGGCCGGGGAGCGAGCAGGCCCGGCGGGGAGGCGCGGGCTGCTTAGGGTTTGGGGTTGGGGGAGGACAGTCCAGTGTGGGAAGCCGGGAGCTGCCTGGTTGGCAATGCAGTGGGGAACAAAAGAAAGAGGGAGAGAGGGAGGGGGAAGTTTGGGGGACTTTTAGGACTGAAGTTTTGCTGCTATTTGTGGAAGCTGCTGCCGCTGCCTCCTCTTCCCAGAGGATTCCTGGGGAAAGCTCTTTGGGTCCAGGGAGAAACCTGCGGCCAAGGAGGCTTTTCCTCCTGCAGGAAACTTTTCTGGCCAAACTCCCGTGTGTGTGTGTGTGTGTGTGTGTGTGTGTGTGTGTGTGTGCGCGCGCGTGCACTTTTCCCTTCTCCCCCATCTCAAGCTCCAGGACATTGGTGTTTTCCAGCCTGTCTGGGCTGCCCCCAGGCTGCACATCTGTCTGCCCAGGGGGTGCGGGAGGCCTGCATCTCTGAGCAGCAAGTCTCCTGAGGCCCCCACCCAGCCAAGAGAAAGAAGAAAGTCTTTCAAGGGATCCTCTGAAACCATGCTCCCTGGGTATCCCATGTGTCACCCCACCAAACACAGCAACCTTCTGGGACAGAGGAGACAGCTGTCAAAATTAGAGAAGCCAGCCAGGGAGGGGGAATTACCTCTGCCCTTATGTGCCAGAGAGACCTAACAAGGCCAAGTTAGGGTGGAAAGGAGAAAAACACAGAGAACTCAAATACTGTATATCAGCTCTCTCAGTCCACAGACACTGGAGGCTAATTAGCTGAGGTCAGGGCCCTAGAGTGTGTGTTTGCGTGTGTGTGTTCTTTGTCCATGAAGACCCCAAGTAACCCCTTCACTCCTGCTGGGCCCAGAGGGGTCCTGCCCCTGGAGTGACCAGATGGCCAGGCGCACAGGCCGTTTGCCTAATCAGATGACCCTGAACAGGCTGCCTGGGACAAGAGAACACACAGGGCATAAGATGTCAGAACCTTTCCTCAACTTCCTGCCTCTGATTTCAGCCTGTCTCCAAATAGCCAGGGCCAGGGGCAGTGGCACAGTCCCTAAGGTTCTAGGAGTGCCTGTATGTGGCATAAGAGGTTGGGTCACTCTAGTCCTAACCCTGGGCTCCCCACTTTGGGTGAATGGATCACACTAAGCTGCAAAGTAGGAGACCCTTCTTCCAGTGGGAGGAGCAGAAGCCAAATCTCTCAGCCCTTCTTCTCCACCCCCTCTGGATTGTGGGTGACCCAGACATTAGCCATCATCTTTCTCCCTGGGCTTGGGGTGGGCATGAGGCTAAGCAGATAGAGCTTGGCCTTTGAAGGCAGGCCGACCTAAGCTGTCAATCCTGGACCCACAGCTCATTAGCTCTACTGCCTGGCGGATGTTAATTATCATCTCTGAACTTGGCTTTTCTCACCTGTAAAATGGAACTGATAATATGTCTCTCTGTAGAGTTGGTGGTAAGGATTAAATATGAGAACATATATAAAACACTTATTAGAGATTAACACACAGTAAGCACTTAATAAATGTTTGCTGCCTACTCCCCTGTGTTCTGTGCCTCACACTCTCATTTCATTATTTTTTCTGAGGAATGGGCTTGGTTTTCAGGAAAAGGAAGTGTTCTCCCTGTCTCTGTCCTTGTATTACTTGTTTATTCTACTGGTCTACATGTACTGAATGCTAATATGTGCCTGGCCCTGGGCTTGATGTTGTGGGAGATACAGAAAAGTGTAAGACATGGCCCTTGCCCTCAGTGAGCTTCCAGTCCAGCAGGCGCACAAGACGTGTAAACAACAGCACAAACCACAATGCGTTTTGTGCCACCTTGGAAGGAAAGGACTTAAAGGCTCAAGGAGCCTCTTGTCCCTCTGCAGTCCCAGTGGTGACGGTGGCAGAGAAACAGTGATCACAGCAGGCTGGGAAGGTTGGAGGGGGGGGGGTCCTCATGCAGGAGGCAAGGCCTTAAAGAATGGGTAGGAAGTCACTCTGATGTATTTCACTCCTGGTTGGAATTGGAGTGATTTTTGGAAGAGGCAGCAGGAGGCTGAGGGCTCTATCCCCAGTCTCGGATTTCATGCTAGGGTGGGGCTGGCTGAGTTGGAACTTCAAACAAGAGCTCTGGAGAAAGCTCTGCACCAGGGTGAAGTGAGGCTGGTGGGGAGCTGGGCCAGGCCTGGGGGGTGGCCGAGAGGGCCCGAAAGCCTGACAAGGCCAAGATTCAGGGTCAGATCAGGCTTCCCTCTTGGGTGTGACTAGTGCAGCCTTGCGTACCTCTGCCCTGACTCCCTAAGACCCCACACTGACAACCCTCAAGCCTTAGGTCCCTAGGCTCTTTTCTCTATGTTGCTGTGTCTTCTTGCCCTCTCTGAGCTCTGGTGGTAGGTGTACCTGGATTTACCTCCTTTGGATGCACCTGATATGTCTGCTTCCCTCTTCTCCCTTGACCCTGTCCATCTCTCTCCTTTTCTCCTCCTTGCACACAGAGAACCAAGAATGAAAGCCCTGTTCACTCCCCTGGCTCACCTGTGATCTTTTCAGGATAACCAGGCCCCTTCATTTGAGATTACGTCTTGCAGTTACTGTCAGAGTTAGGGCAAAATTGAGGGAAGTAAGGAAAAATTAAGACCCTTGATACCCTGGAGAGTTTCCTGGATCTTCTGGGCAACACCAGAACAATAAGCGGGAAGCCAAATTGGCCTATGTGTGTGCTGATTGCTGGTCCCACCAAGCTTGCACTCTGGTGTGCAGGCTGTCAAATGCAAATATGAACTCTGTCTCTCTGTCTCTCTCATTCTCTCCCCCTTGCCCAGGGAGATTGCAAGTCAGCCCTGACTTCTTGTATGTTAGGATGCCAAACCATCAAGGGGGGAGGGGTCCTTCCCTGAGATTCCCAGCTCTGTTTGGTGCCCCAGGAGACTTGGCCATGACCCCCAGGACTCTGGGAGAGACCCAGGAGGCAGGAATTGGGACATGGTTGCTCCCATAAGCAGAGAAACACATAGGGACTACCCTTGAACCAGTGAGGACCTTCCTTTTACCTCAACTTGCATCCCAGAGGTTTGCTTTTAGGAGGTGAGGTATGGGGGTAGCTTACCAACCCTTATCACTCTCCTCAGCCCAGGGCCTTGTGGCCCAGATTTGGACTTCAAGGGGCCTTAGAGGAGTAGGTCACAAGCTCCGGAAGTTGAGAAGCAATCCCTTCTCTTGCCAGACCACATTCCCCCTCCAGACACTCTGAATGAGTCACCCACCCACCTATGCCCCTGCTCCCTGAGTCACCTTCTCTTTTAGGTGCCCCAAGGGAGGAGGAAAAGACAGTCTCCCTGGCCTCCAGATGGAGGGGAACCATGGGACTCCCCAGAAGAAGGAACTCTCAAGAATTCTAGTTTCTCTAGAGATCTGGGGAGAAGATATTAGGGGAGGACAGGGAGAGAGTAGAATGTGTCACTCAGGCCACTAAGGACTTCCTAAGGGTATCCAGAGGAATCAGTTAATCTCTCTGTCTCTTTCTCTCTGTCTGCACCCCCCATCCATTTTTAAGGTCACCCTTCTCCTTTTGGGGGTATGGCCTGTGAAATGTGCACATGCAATTATTTGTATGTTTGAACACACTACGGCTTACACAGGGAAGTAGTAAGGATGGTGTTTGGGCACATTTATGGGTGCACCTCTGCTTTATGAGCAAGTCTCTTCAACTGTGCATATGGGTACTCCTGAGTACATGTAAGGATGCATGCAAATACACACCTGTATATAAGCATACAGCTGTGATTAAGTATGTTCTCCCCAGCTAGAAGCTTGCATTTATGTGATAGGACATGCGTATACCCGGTACACATGACATTGGGGCTCCATCACACCAGTGAGGGTCCTCTCCCTCTCCCCAGAAAGGGATGCCTTGCAACACCCTGTGGGGAGGAGACTCTGGAGTCAAGAGGCCTACCTACAGAATGGGCATATGAGGTCCACCTCACTCTTTTTCCTCTCCTGCTCCCAGCCTGGCAGTGGAGCAGCCACGATTGCTCCTGGCTGGTTTACAGCTGGAAAACAAAACAAACTTTTGATCCTGTGTTGAAAACAACTACTACTCTGACCCTGACCTCAGGGCTTCCTTCCGGGTAAGGGTTAGGGGGGAGGTGTCCTGGACTTTCCAGCATCCAGATTCCCTAGCTTCCCCATGAGGGAATCCCAAATGGGCAGGGCCTTCAGGCTCAGCTCCTGGCCAGAAGGCTCTCCTGCCCACCCCGTGTCTCCCCACCCCCACTCTGTTCCCACACATTCTTCAGTCATGACATCCCCACCACAGGACTCCGGCTCTGCAGAAGAGCTCTGCGGCCAGCCTAGGGCCTTCCTGCCTTCCACTTGCCCTGCTCCCTGCTCCCTTCCCCCACTGTCCTGGTTTCACAGGCCAGCACAGTTCTGTGGCCTCTGTACTTGGAATTTGAGGTTCTACTTCTGAGCACTCCAGGGCTTCCCTCAGCTGGGAGGCCAATGTGGGTGAACCAATGTGCCCTTGGAAAGTAGAGAGCAGATTATGAGCTTATGGGGCTGTTATTGGAGTAATATTAACAGTAGTCATTTAGTGGGTACTTACTGTGCTCCATACTCTGTGCTAGGTGCTTTATTTACATGCCTTATTTCATGCAGTAATTCTAGGAGACAGATTCCGTTGTTAGCTTCTTTTTATGTAGGAGAAAATTGAGGTTTAGTAGAGCTTATATGACATGTCAGCTAATATTAGCCAAGCTAGGATTCAAAGACAGGTCTAACTACAAAGACTTTGCTTTTTGCTGCTGTGTGCAGAGACGAGTCTAAATATCCAGCCACATGTGTATATGATAATGCCCACGGGCACGTGAGCTTGGAGGTACTTGTGTCTGTGCAAAGGTGTGGGGTTATTCATGTGGCATGAGTGTACCTGTCTGAATGTTGGCGTGCAGGAAGCCATCACTGCCTCCTTGGAGTGCCCCTCTGATCCTATGATCTTTGCATGTCAGCTAAGAAATATCTTCTGTTGCTGTCCCACCAGTTCCTGAGCCAAGGCCACCAAGGGCGACATTTTACAGAAAAGAATATTGCTCGTGTGGCGGAAGAGATTCTGGGCCAGTTACCAGCTGGTGACCTTGGGCAACTCATTTCCTTTCTTAAGCCCAAGTGTTCTAATCACTAAAGTCGGGGAGGTGGGCTGGAATCTAGCCACTCGGTTCTCTCTCCAGCAATTTGTAATTGTACACACCCAGGCAAATGCAGAGATGGAGTGTGGCTTAACGGACACGTGCCGAGCGGGCCAGGATTAAGTGAATCCGTTAATGAGAAAGCACTTTGTCAACTAGGAAGCACAACATTGATTTCAACATTAACATAAGGTGTCACTATTGCTACCATCATTGGCTTCATGGGTTTGGAGCTTGCAGTTAGTTTGTGTGTGTGTTGGAGCTTGTGCATGTGTGTTTTTTTAGAACACGTGGTTTATGACTGTATTTTTGTGTGTGGATGCGTGTGTCTGAGTGAGTGTCTATCTTTGTGTATATGCCTCCACAGAGGTAATGAACTTGAGTGCAGTGAATGCCAGACTAGGAATCAGGAGGCCTGGGTTATGAATCCAACCTCTCCAATGACTAGCAGTGTGGAAGACCATTTCCCTTCTGAGCCTCAGTTTCCATATCTGTAAAATGGAAGGCTGGCCTAGATAACTGCTAGAGGGACTCCCACGTTCTGTTGATCCAGGTGAAGGTCCCATCAGAGTACATATCTATGGGCATGTGTTTGCAGGCCTAAAGACTATTGATGTGATACTTCACTCGAATAAATGTTCTGGAGTGCCTTCTACCTACAAGGGTGGTGTGGGCACTGCTGGGGGAGGGGGCATCTCTGTGACTCACATAGCTCTGTGTTTGAGGGCATGGCTGTGGATGTCACCAAATGTCTGTAGGATCACTAACCCATGTGACTGATTCTCTGTGTGATGAAATGTGTGTGTGTGTCCACCCAGCGGGCCATCTGGGGAGGAGAAACCTGTGTGCAAGGCCTCAAGGTTAAAATAATTTGTGTAATGCTGCCGCCAGGCCTGTGTAGCACTCAGGATGAGAAGCAGATGTTGCCATGGGTGGAGCTTCAGGGAAGCTGCTCTGCACCCCACCTCCATCCAGCTCACCCTCCCGCCTCCCCAGCCCAGCTCAGCATGAAGCTCGCCTCTGAGCTCCTTCCAGAGCACTCAGCTTCCTCTTGCTCCCAGCTTCTCCAAAGGCAGGCAGATTGTTTAGCTCATCTCTCCAGAAACATCTCTCCCCAGGTCCAGAAATCAAAATGCCTATTCAGGGGGCTCTATTCCCCCAGGCCTTTCTTCCTCCAGAGAAGAGACCCTGAGACTCAGAATAGGAATCGCTTGAAAACCGTTAAACTTTTTCCTCCTAGCTGGGCAGCTCCCATTAAGTGTCCTGGTTTCCCTAATAGGCCTATCTGCTCCAATTTTTGTTCACAGCCTCCCCTCAATTTAATTGAAATGGCACTTGTGTGAATACCATAGGCTCGGAGCAGTGCCAACGTTATGGGCCCACAGAGTAGATGCTCTATCATCTCACCCCCTTCTGTTTTCTTCATAGCATTCATCACTGTCTGGAATTCTTGAGTTCAGTGTTTATTTAGTTATGTATTGTTGAAGGTTAGCTCTATGTGAGCAGGGACCTCTTTTTTTTTAAGTTTATTTATTTATTTTGAGAGAGAGAGAGAGAGAAGAAGAAGAAGAGAGGGAGAGAACACAAGCAGGGGAGGGGCAGAGAGAGAGAAAGAGAGAATCCCAAGCAGGCTCCTTGTTGTCAGTTCGGGGCTCGATCTCACGACCATCATGAGGTCACGACCTGAGCCGAATCAAGAGTCAAATGCTTAACCGACTGAGTCACCCAGGTATTCCAAGCAGGAACCTCTTCTGTCTTGCTAATAACTCGAGTGGTACCTGGCTTACTAAATATTTGCCACAGAGCGATGGGAAAAGTGACATGATCGTGTCTTCCTCTGGTAGGGAACGTGTATCAGCTTTGCTAGATTCCCAACTTAGAAGTGAGCACGAGTCTCCCCCGGGATCCTCAAATCCAGTCCCCTATGACCCCCTTCCTCAGAAGGCATTTGAAGACTGATGTTGCTATGGGGGTAGGGGTGGTACCCATGGGGTTGGAACTGTCAGTGCTGGGTAGGAGGATTAACTTCCCAGGCCTCGTCTTTTCTCTCTAGCTGCCTTCCTTGGGGACATCGCCCTGGATGAGGAGGACCTGAGGGCCTTCCAGGTGCAGCAGGCTGAGGACCTCAGGCAGCGTGCAACCCACAGGTCTTCCATCAAAACTACAGGTACTCTGGGTACAGGCGGGCCCTTCTATGTCCCAGAAATGGGTTCCAGAATTAGAGAAACAAGCAACCTCCCTGTTTCCCAACCAGGCCCTCTCAGGACAGAGGCTATGAGCTTGAACCCAGCATAATGGCTTATCTTCCCTTGGGATATCTTTGTCCCTTCCCCAGAGGAGCAGCAAGTATAGACATACCCAGGAGCAAAGAACTGACATTCTTTTTGCTTACAGTTTACAAAGTACTTTCACCAGCATTATCTAACCTTTCCCCAACCACCTTCAAAGGTAGATGTAGGACAAGTCCTGCATTGCAGATCCAGAAACTAAGACTCATGGAGATAACATGACTCATTCAAGATCACATAGCTGGTCAGTGGCAGTGCTGGGACAGGAACCCAAGCCTTCTCACTCCAAATCTGATGCTCTTTGCTCAACAACCCAATCCCTCCCAGCTTCTCCTCATGCTCCCACTTTGCAAGCTTTTATACTTCCTTCAAAGCCCATCTCAAGAGCTTCTCTGATGAAATCTTCTCTGATCATCCCCCAGGCATGGTTATCCATCCATTTTCTGTGCTCTGTCTGCTCTTTGTTTACAGTATTAGTATCTCACTCATGGAGCCATATTTCAATGATTTTTTTTATATGTCTATCTCCCCAACTGGACTCAAAGCTCTTTAAGGTCAGGGACGGGTCCTTCTTATCCCTAGGTGTGGCCCAAGCACCTAGCAACCCACCTGGCACTTATGAATGGGTGAGAGAATAGGAAGAATGAGTGCCTGGGCTGGTTTAGTTCTGTCCAGCTTTGTCACTGCTCAGGAACATGGTGCTGCCCACGGGGAGCCCTCCCACTGACAAAGGATAGGGATTCTTATCCAGAGCCTATTCTGCACACACTCTGGTGGTTGTCCTGTCCAGCATGAGAGAGGATCTTGGCATGGGCAGCCATGGAGTAAAGGTCAAACTTCCCAGAGAGGAGCTGGCATTGGAGGGGAACATGGTGGCCTGATGACTAGCAAGGCTTACTTGGCCTGAGAGGGGACCAGCAGACATGGTTCAAGCAGAATGGAGGAACTGGAGCATGTGGGCCTGCCACTAACTCACTAGGAGACTTTGGGCAAATCTTTGGCTTTAGTTTCCTTATCTGTCGAATAATACACAGTGACACTTGCACAGTGCATCCCAGAGAGCTACTGTGTCAAATGAGAACATATATTTGGGAACACTTAAAGACGTCAAGCTCTATATGCTCCACAAGGAGGAAGTTTTATTAGATGAGAAGTCAACATTTCCTGGTCTCAAGTCCCCTATAGTTCCTAGGAAATTAGTACACCATTGTTCTCTTTTTCAGTTTTAGTCCATTCTTGCTATCTGTGGTAGTTATGAATAGAGTTATGGAATAACTTTGTTCTATAAAGTCACTGTGAACACTGAATTAACAAATACTGAGTCAGTCATCACTCCTAGGAGAAATACAGGGTTAGGTCCCTGCAAGCCTCTTGTCACAACATTCTCACCAACTGATCACTATGTAACCCTGTCTTACATATGTTTCTGTTTAAAGACCTTTTATTTAATACACAGTAGATTCATTAACTTTGAGCTATAGCCAACAGGACTGTAACTTAGGGGCTCGACAAAGCATATTAACACACGTGTATTTTCTCCATAGGGCACATCAGATCCTTCTTGCACTTAGGAACGCTGGACAGTGGTCTGGTGCCTCTGTACTATCAGGGCAGAAGGGGGTCATTTTAAACAGCAAAATCACCAATAAAAAGTCCCCACATACAAAAAAAAAAAAATGTGGCACTAAACAGACTATGAAAAAGATGCTTATTTACATTCTGAGAGCTGAACCAAGAAGGCAAAGTGTCACCTTGTTCAACCTCGGTTGGGTATGGGGGTGACTCATGTTTTTCACTGTCCTGTGCGTGTCAGTGATTGGCCGTGAAAGAGCTAAGGTTATTGGTTTGGGGGTTACAAATAAATTTTAGTGAGTGGACAGGTATGGAATCCCCCCAAAATGCGGATAGAGTATAATGTTTCCCCGTACTCCTATTCCTTCACTTGCTACCAGTGTCTTCCTCTCCCAACACCAGGAAACTCTTCTACCCCCACCTGCCAGAGCACCAGTGGGCAGCCACAGAGGAGAAACCGTGGGAGATGGAGAAGCAGGTCCCGGAGCCGGCGGGCAGCCACATCCAGACCAGAGCGTGTGTGGCCCGATGGGGTCATCCCCTTTGTCATCGGGGGAAACTTCACTGGTGAGCATGATGCTGTGGGGCCGAGGGAGCAGCCTGCATCGGGGCCTAGCCTTGGGGCAGCCTTGTCATGTGTAGTGGTATGAGTGGTGTCCTCTGCCTATCTGTCCAACAAGAGGCTGACATTCTGGCAGCGGGTTGAGGTGGGCCCACCTGGACACTGTGGCAGCCTGGCCCCCTTCATCCTGGCAGGCAGTCAGAGGGCAGTCTTCCGGCAAGCCATGAGGCACTGGGAGAAGCATACCTGTGTCACCTTCCTGGAGCGCACTGATGAGGACAGCTATATCGTATTCACCTATCGACCCTGCGGGTGAGCAGGGGCCCCTGGGCACTGCACCCTCGGCCATCACCCCAGTCCACATTCTGCTCTGGGCACTACTGCTGCCCCATCTGGGCACGATCCTACATCATCTGTCCCCACTCCTGCCATCAGGCATCTTCCCAGGAGCTGCCCCCCGGTGTGGCTATGACCCCTGAACACAGCCTGGGCATCCCACGCTCAGGCCCCTCCCCTGTACCTCACTCCCTCACCCTCCTGGCAGCCTCGCCCGGCCCCTGAGTGGATGCACTCCCCCAGCTCGGGACCGCCCCCCTGAGCTGGCCCCGCCCTCCAGGTGCTGCTCCTACGTGGGTCGCCGCGGTGGAGGCCCACAGGCCATCTCCATCGGCAAGAACTGTGACAAGTTCGGCATTGTTGTCCATGAGCTGGGCCACGTCATTGGCTTCTGGCACGAGCACACGCGGCCAGACCGGGACCGCCATGTCTCTATCGTGCGTGAAAACATCCAGCCAGGTACGCACCTTGGCCTGAGTGCCTAGCTGTGTGCCACACCTGCCCCCCGCCCCAACCACTCCAGGGCCTCTAGTAGGGGTGGGAGCTGCTTCCTGGAGCCATAGCTTGTGGTCAGCTCAGTGTTGTGGCAGCCCTTGCGCAGGGCCCAGGTTGGTCCAGACCCTGCCCCTGAGGCATCTGCTTCCTGCCAGTAGCAGCTCAGAGACAGAACATCAGTTGTGGAGCTGTTCGGGGGGCTGGGAGAGGTCCTGGTCCTGGACATGCAGGCCTTCCAGAGCAGCCCAGAGCCCAGCTGGCCTTGGGGGAAGGGGGGGAGGGGGGAGTTGGCCCATCCCCCATGCCACCTCAGCCTTTCTCTTCACTTTTGCCCAGTCTTCTGCCCTCTGCCTGTTCTCCCCTCTAAGGGTTTTTTTTTCTCTTGTTTCTCCTGGCTACCCCCTCTCCCCTCCCTTCCTGCTTCCTTCCTCCCTCCCCAGGCCTCCTCTGCTCTTCCCTGCTTTCATCTCCCTGTGGTTCTAGAAATGGGTGCTTCCTTCCCATACTCTCTGAGCCTTCCCTCCAGCCAGTCCTCGTTGACCCTGCCCCTCTGCTGGACCGACTCTTCTAGAGACCCGCCCCTACCCCCCCAGACTTCCCTTGGCTGCTCCCTGGACCCTCAGGTAGGGGGGCACCTCTCGAGTACCTGAGGGGCCCCACTCCCCACCCTGAAAAAGTGGCACTGTGTGGCACACAGACCCACCCCTCCCACCCCCCACACCTTTTTCCTGGTCTTCGCAGGGCAGGAGTATAACTTCTTGAAGATGGAGCTCCAGGAAGTGGAGTCCCTAGGGGAGACCTATGATTTTGACAGTATCATGCACTATGCCCGGAACACGTTCTCCAGGTGAGAGATGGGGCCTGGCCTCCTCTGGGGCAGCCTAATCCTGCCTTCTGTAGGGCGTTCTCTTTGGGCCTCTCACTTTGCACTGGGCTGCCCTGCTGGGGCAGTCACCAAGGGTGAGAGTGGGCTTCTGGGTGGCCCCAGCTCCCGAGCAGAGGACCCATGGATGCTGCCTGCCCTGCTGTCCTCTTCCATTGTGGGTCCATGGCAGGGCCTGGACGCACGAAGCCTAGTACTGTGGACCCCTGGGATACCTGGCTCAGGAGGCGGAAGTCCAGCCATTTTGCCTGACACATATGTATATGCTGTGGCTCAGAACTGTATCAGCCAAGGGAGCTGAGCTTTTCCCTCATCTGTCAGCCAAAAGAGGACACATTTTTCTAATTGGGGGCATCCTTTGTAATCAGTTTGCCTTTTTGGAACCGGCTAATTTGCACAAAGGCTGGCTACTGCCCTGAACTAGCCCTTTCCTCTGCTTACAAGCGCACACACTCCTCCTGGGGGCCCACATTCCCCGAAATCATGACCGGAACCCCCAGAGGTAGCGGCCCAGCCTCTGCACCGGCAGCTTCTCCTTAGCAGAGTGTGGGAAACAGCCCCTCCCTGCTCCTTTACAGGCTCCCCTTCCAAGCCTGGCCTTTCCCATGCCTGGCTCTTTCCTTATCCTCTGTCTGCAGTCCTGCTCTGTCCCACGCACAGTGCCCCTCCTCAGTCTCCCTGCCTCCAGACCTGAGGGAACAGAGACCAAGGAAGGGTGGTGAGGTCATCCTGCCCCCCACAGCCACAGACCTCCCCTGGACATTTCCCACCACATCCCACCCCACCCCCTGCTGAGTTCCACCCAGCTGGGTGTGAGTCAGGGACCCTGGGGAGGCAGAGGGCCGCCTGTTTCCCTTCGTTCTGCTCCTCCCAGATGGAAACACCCAGGACTTAGCAGGCAGGAACTGGGCAGGGGGGACAGGAGACATGGATGGATCCGGAGTTGTGTGGTCTGACCACGGTGGAACTTGTCAAAAGCAATCCGTGCCAGCAAAATGAAGCACTGGCCTTGGTAGTCCTGGGAGAAGTTCAGTCACGGCCGAACGAGCATGAGGGGCCACAGAAGCAGAGGCTTGGTGAGGCTAGAGACATGGTCGCTAGGGGTCCCAAGCTCTCCTGAGGCTGGGGGTTGGACCTAGACTGAGCCAGAACACCACTAGGTTCCCAGGGCATGTGGAGCCTGTGTCCCTGACCTCCCAGCGTATTCCTGGGGCTCCCCCAGGCTCCAGCAGTGTGGCTGCCACGGAGCAGGGTGGCTGCTGGTCAGTGGGCAGCATAATGACAGGGTGAGCAATCTCCACCCGTCCCTGACCCTACTGAGGAATGTCTGGGCTCTGGCAGGGTCGTGACCTTGGGTACACACAGGCACACCACCCCTCCCTCCATCAGACTCTCATCCAGATCGGACTTTTCCTCTTCAGGGGCATCTTCCTGGACACCATTGTTCCCAAGTACGAGGTCAATGGGGTGAAACCTCCCATTGGCCAAAGGACCCGGCTCAGCAAGGGGGACATCGCCCAGGCCCGCAAGCTCTACAAGTGCCCAGGTCAGGGCAGGGAGGGATGGACCAGGGAAGGGTGGAGGGCAGGGCCTGGGGCTGAGGAGGTTAAGGCTGTAAGTCTTAGAGAAGGCCAGCAGCTGCCTGGTGGTAGGGGTGGAGGTACCCAGGCAGGGGCAGTGTTCAAGTTAAGGAACCAAACTGGGGCTGGGATCAGGTGGTGAGGGGATCAGGTGAGATACTGAGCCATGTACCTTCGGAGGGTCTGGGAGAATAGGACAGTAGGAGCAGTAAAGGGGACTAGCAGAGCAATTCTCAGGGACGGAGGTAGAGTGAGGCCCACCAAAGGAGCTTGACCTTAGCTCTGGAAGCCATGTTGCCTGGACAGCAGGGCATCCTGCAGCACTAGGCCAAATAGGTCCAATGGTGTGGGCTTATGTGTAAAGAGCATGGAGTGGATCTTAAAGGGACAGGACCACCCCAGACTCCTTCCTCTGCTTAGCCGCTCTTGTCTCCCCTGAGTGATGCCAGAGTTCAGGGCGTGGGAAGCCAGGAGGTTGGGGGCATTGAGCATCTGCAGCCAGCAGTTCAGTCATTTCCTTTCTCTGACAGCTTGTGGAGAGACCCTACAAGACAGCACAGGCAACTTCTCTTCCCCTGAGTACCCCAATGGCTACTCCGCCCACATGCACTGCGTATGGCGTATCTCAGTCACACCTGGAGAGAAGGTAACTGAGCGTCCCCTCCTCTGCCAGGACCCCAGAGTAAGAGAGCGTAGTTGATTGTGGCTGTGAATGACCCACCTGGGAAATGTAGACCCATTCACTGCACAAGAACAATGGAGCACTACCTTGAGGAGGGGCTGACTTACTACTCGAGAGGCACTTTTCCAAGGTCTTCTCAGATCTATCCACAGGGTTTTCCTGTGGTATCTGGACCTCTCACTCACTCCTTTACCTTCAGTGTCCTTCCGTGCATTTTTATTGTTCCCAATAGTCAACTTTAAGACTCTATTCCTCTTGATTGGAATATGGTACTTAATGTACTCGTGCAGTCTTGAGCTTGACTAGATTTTATTACTGGTCACGTTGTTCATTCCAACAGCTCTCAAGACCATTTGGAATCTGAATTCCACCATTCAGCAGGTGCCATCTCTCTTACTCTGTCCTGAGCTCATTTGATAAGCATGTCTTTTCTGGGTCTTCTGAAACTGGTCTTTGATTGAAACATTGAACATGACATGAATCAAAGCAGAGCCAGGTTCCCTCTCTGAGCTGACACTGTTCATCTGCAGACTTTGGGCAGATTTATTCCACTGGCTATGATACCACTTGCTACACTACCATCCAGCCATGAGTCATCACCTTGTTGACTGCGAAGTGAGCTTCTCCGACCACGAATTTGTCACCTTTATATCCCTGGCATAGGAAACAGCTCATAAATGCTGAATATATAGATGAATTGCCTTACCAAATCAAAGCCACTGTTCCACCAGTTGGTGAAACACCTTTTAAAAAGGAAATGACATTTGTCTGATGTGCTTTATTTTAAGTGAACCTGAACCAGCTCCTAATAATCAAGTGTCTCTTTTCTAAAGGGTAGCAGGCTATCTGTTTATTTGGGGATTGACATTCAACTTAGTGGGTTGTGATTCCCAGGATTCACTCCAAACCCCTCTTCCAACACACACGCGCACGCGCGCACACGCACACACACACACACACACACACACACACACACACACACCCCTTTTGGAAACTGGCAAAGCTTTTGTTCTGAGTTTTCGAGATTACAGACACTGATCACATCTGTAAGTTATTTGAATGTCCTCTGATGTCATTTTTGAGCCTAGAGGCAACAGCCAATTTAAAGAGGTGCTCACTGACTCCCCTCCAATATGAATGAGTTTCTATTCCCTTTCCAAACTATGCTTCTTTTACTTTTTGCAATTTGAAGATCATTCTCATTTGTGGTAGTCTTTTATTGAGGGTTGAGTAATTCCGTCATCTCTCTCAGTTAACATTCTGTCACCCTCCCTCAAAAGTGAACCCACCCTAGGTGGCTCAGTCAGTTAAACATCCGACTTTGGCTCAGGTCATGATCTCACAGTTTGTGGGTTCGAGCCCTGCATCAGTCTCTGTGCTGACAGCTCAGAGCCTGGAGCCTGCTTCAGATTGGATTCTATGTCTCCCTCGCTCTCTGCTCCTCCCCTGCTCATGCTCTGTCTCTCTCTGTCTATCAAAAATAAACATTAAAAAAAATTTTTTTTTAAAGTGAACCCATCCCTTCCTTGTTCTTTTTCTTGTTCTGAATCTAATTTAAAAATTGCTGTCCTTTTTGCTGTCTTGTTCTGACCATTCTCTGGCTTCCTTTATCTCTCTGCCAAAGGTCTCCACAACTTCCGCTTTTGGAAATCTCACAGCAAATAACAATAAAAACAACTGAAATTATTGAGCACATGATTGGCCAGTCATGTGTTAAATTCTTTATGTGTTATGTCTTATAATTAACACAACAACATTCTAGGCCGGGTGCTAATGTTGTCCCCATTCTGCATATGAGAGAACAAACTTGGAAAAATTAAGTAACTTGCCCAAAGATTATGACACAAAAGTCCATGATTGCAATACTGTGAATTCTAAACCCTGTCCCACATCAACAATTGCTAAAGTGCCCTTCCAGAGACCTGTGTGCTCACTACATACCCGGCATTGGGGACAGAGAGATGCATGAGAGAGTCCCCAGCCCCTGAGGAACACAGAGTAGGGTGGAGCGTTGCTTTTTTTCCTGTTCAAGAAGTTTGCTCAGCCAGCAAGGATATGCCAACCTTGGTCAGGATCAGCTTCTTTCCCTGTGGTTCCAGGCTGGCATGGGCTGGCCCTAGTCTCTAGTAGACAAATGGACTTGCCCCAGGAGCCTCTCTGTGCCTTAGGCATGCTCCCTCCACAACACCCAAGAGACTCCCCATCCTTTTTCAGAGGCCTGCCTGGAGCTCCAGGGAGAGAAGTAGGCTACAGAGAAAAATTTCAAACTTTTCAGTGCGTAGCTGCAAAAATAGAAAAAGTAAAATTTACTCACAGTTCTGGATCAAATTGTAGAGCTGTAATTGAGTCAAAGATGGAACCCTGGGGGACAGGAACCCTCTAAGGGTCTGCAGAGGCTGGGGAGCCAGGGAGGATAGCATCATGAAATAATAGTGACCATTCTTTGCTGTTTACCCATTACGTTTCAGGCAAAGTATTAGGCATCTTGTATGTATGACCTCATTATTCCCCACATCAGTTTTGTGGTGCAGGTGTTCTCGTCCCTTCTGTGTAGATGAGGGAGTCGAGGCTCAGAGGGCATCAGTAAATCTGCCCACGTTTACACAGGCAGTCATGGTGGAACCAGCATTTAGTTCCAGGACCGTCCAACTCCAAAGTCTACGCTCTTTCAACAGTCAACCTTAAATAAACTCGCTTGCATTCGTGGGTGGACTTTGATGTTTTTTTTGTGCTGAGAGGTTGTTTTCACTTGCCTCCTAGTTCTCTGCTTATTGCCAGAAGTTTGAGTGATACAGAAATTTTATGCAAGGCAGGGATATATCAAACAAGAAAGAGCCACTTTGGAAGGCTTCTTGTAGGACCCCCATGTCTCCACTGCACGTCATTAGCAGCTGCTCCAAAGAAGACTTAAGAGTGTTTCCCAAGCGACAAAGCCCGCCCCTTAGGAGCAGGAAAGTGGTTTCAGGAGATCATGGTCCATTGTTGCAGCCGAGCCAAAAAGATAAGAACTTAAAATGTCTTTTGGCTTTGACAGTGTCCACCCTCATTCCCATCCCTGCCTTGTGATATCTTGCCTATTCTTCAAGTTCCAAATTCCGCTCCTCTGTAATGCCTTCCCCAACCCCACCTCCAGTCCTCCAGTTGGGCAGCTATGACCCCTCCCTTAAGTCCCTGCTTCCTGGTGCTGAAGGGTGTAGGGCTCTGAGGGTGAAGGGAAAGTTGACCCTCATTCTTCATGCAGCTGTTAAGCAAAATTGACTGGCAGGCCTGGGGAGGCCACGTGGAATGTAAGTTTAAGGGTTTAATTTAAGACCCGAGTGCCTGGGTTTGACTCCCAGCCGTGCTATTTGCTAGATGCATGATCTTGGGGAAGTTACTTAACCACTCTGTGCCTTTGTTTCCCCGTTTGTAAAGTGGGTCTGATGGTTGTGCCTCCCTCATGTGGTTGATACAAGGATTAGACAAGTTAATGCACGTAAAGTGCTCAGTGCTGTGCCTGGCACATGGCAGGAATTCCATCAATGTTGGCTGCTACTGTCATTCTGTAGCCTTTTTCTTTTTCTTTCTTTTTTTTTTTTTTACATTTACTTAGAGAAAGAGCACATGTGCATGCATGCATGCAGTGGAGGGGTGAGAGGGATAGAGGAAGAGAGAGAACCCCAAGCAGACTCTGGGCTGACAGCTCAAGGGGCATGACCCCACAAAACTGTGAGATCATAACCTGAGCTGAAACCAAGAGTCAGATGCTCAATTGACTGAGCCATCCAGGTGCCCAATGTCATTCTATAGTCTTAATCTATTAAATCGGTAATCCCTGGTCGACTTCCTAGGTCCCCCTTTTGCCTCCTTCTACTTCCAGATTCTGGGATGAACCATTTCAAATTTCAAAATCTTAAGCAAACTCAACTCCAACAGTGAAATTAACTTTTTTTGAGTGGCATACACAGTACTATATACGTGTGGCATGTATGTATATTGCATGTGTGACACATACATGTGTCAATGTTATAAACTTTCCATGTATTGGTTTAATTCTCTAAGTCCTATGAGGTTGGTACTATTACCATTACCATCTTATAGATATGGAAATGGAGGCACAAAGGTGTTCAATGATGAGCCTAAGGTCATACAGCAAAGTCAGACTGAAGCCAGACTGTGAGTCCCCGGGGGTCAACATATCGTCCCAATTGCTCCCTGAGAGCATCCAACAAATGTGGGGGGTGCTGCCCATTTGTGGGGTCCACTTGTGGACACTCTGCACCCTGTTTCTCATTGAATCCCCCAGCTCTTTATGATTACTGCTGTTTTTTAGACAAAGACACCAAGGCACAAAGAAGTCAAGCCACGGGCCCATCATCACCAGCCAGGAAGTGGTAGAGGTGGCCAGGTTTTCTTTGGCAAAGGGCAGTGCCCCTGCCACCAGAGCACAGCTGTTTCCACATGACAGAAGCCATTACAACTCTTAATTAGACATCTCTGGTCTCAATATAGCCATGGTGTGCCCTCCTGGAGGATGCCTTTAACTGCCAGCACAGGTCTCTTCTTCCTGAGCGAGGTGACAACTGCTTCCTCCTGCCCCATAGGAGGTCTCGGGTGGGTCCTTTGGGCTTCTGCCTGTGGGCGTGGTTCTTCAGGAGGGTGTGAAGCCATCCTCCCTGGACAGAGCCAGCGTAGTTTCCGAGGGCGAAGGGAAAGTTGCTGCTGTTCTTGTCAGCTGCTGAGCAAAACTGATCGGAGGCCACATGGAATCGTGGTGAAGGATGTAAGTTTAGGAGCCAGACTGCCCTCACTCAGGCCTCTGCATTCCTTCGTCCATCCAGCAACTCCTTAAAGATGTTTTTGTTGTTTGTCAGATATAGAGATAAGTATTTTGAAAAGTATAGGAATTCATATGGTAAAGAGTGAATATTCTGCCCTGGGTCCTCCTCCAAATCCCACTCCCCAGAGGCAACCAAACATTGGTAACACTTGGTATGTCCTTCCAGACTCTTCTAAGTATGTGTGCGTGCATGTGTGTATGGATATGTCGTCTTATGTAACTTGCCTTTCACTCAGCAGGAAATCATGGTCATTGTTCCATGTTAGCGCATCAAGTCCTACCTCAGACATTTTGATGGTTGCTTAACATGCTGTCATCCCCATTCCTCTGATGTTTCATTTAAGTTTTTTCCAAGTTTTTATCATTACCAAAAATGCTACAGTAAATATCTCAAACCTGAGATCTTTATATACTTGGGAAAGTGTATCTATAAAATAGATTCCTAAAAGAAAAATTCTATCCAAGAAACATTTATTAAGCAACTACTACATGCCACACACCAAAGATTCCATATCGAGTTAAATAAAATTCCTGTCCTCATAGGGTTTACATTTTGGCAGAGTAGGGGTAAGGGGGAGACAGACAACAAATAAAAAGTAAATGCGATAGGTCAGATGGTAATAAGTGTTATGAAGGAAATCAGCAATAGGAGATAAAGGAGTGAGGTGGGGGTTACTGTAACATGTGGGATGGTCAGAGAAGGCCTCATTCACATCAGGTGAGTTGGAGTAGAAATGGATAGGAAGTGAGGGAACACATCAGGCAGGTAGCTGGGAAGAGCTTCTAGGCAGCAAGTGCAAAGGCCCCGAGGCAGGAGCAGGCTTGGTGTGTTTGAGGACCAGTAGGGTCCATGTGGCCAGAGCCAAGTAAGCAAGGAGGAAAGTGGTAGGCGATGGGGTCAGAGAGATAGCAGGGGGCTAGATTATAAATGGCCATAGAGGACATGGTAAGTAAGGACTTTGGATTTTACTCTGAGTAACATGCTTTAAAGGATTTTGAGCAGTGGGGAGATATGATCCAATTACATCATGAAAGCTCTGCTCTGCTGGGAGGCAAGATCAAGAGCAGGGACTATTGGACTAATCTTGGAAAAAGATAATGGTAGGGCCAGGACTGAGAGTTCAAGAAGGGGTACAGATGGTTTGAGGAGAGAGGAGGAGAATGTGAAAGGTGTGCCTGGCAGCGCTAAGGACGCAGTGGAGGTCAGTGGTCTCAAATTTCAAGTGAGACAAGCCACATGGTTGTATTTCCTCTAACCATGACTTCAGCCTCCTGGGAACAGGCACAGAGTAGGTGGAAAGTTGGATTTAAGCAGGGGTGTGGTTTTCCAGTGAATACAATGAGGAGAAAAGAGGAAAAAGAGAGTTGAGGTCCTGTACAAGGAGGTGATGATAAAGATGGACCATGGATTTGCTTTGAAGTGAGGTGACTGCCCCAGGCCTTTGCCACTTCATCTATGTCCTACTTTGGTCATTGATCCAGGCACACTGTCTGTCTCCAGAGCAGGAGCAGAACAGATTTTCAACTTCAGTTTTTCAAAATACCAGGACTTGTATCTTTATAATAACAATAATAACACTCAATGGTGACTAATAACAATCATCAAGAGTAATAGGGTGCACTTTTCAAAACCTGGTCTTGCTTGATTTCATCTCAGAGTGCCACAATTCATAAATGTTTCCCCAAACACAAACACATTTCAACTCATGTACAAATCAAAAGAAAAGAGGCAGGATGGGCTATGGATTCCAAGCCAGGCAAGGACTGATGTGAGTACGTGGAGATAAAGGGTGGGAAAACCCCATAGGCTCAGAAGGTGGAAGGTCATGGTGAACTGGAAGGATTGTTGGACTAGGTGTATGGAGCAAGTGAACGAGGAGAGATTGGGGCACGTGGATGGACAGTGGAGTGCTTGAGCTTAAGCTTATGGGGGATGCACAGTTATTGATGATAACAGGGTCTAGGGCATGTCATGCCATGTGTGGCCAAGAAGAGGTGGAGAGAGGAAGCCAGGGAATGGGGAGGCCCAGAAGTGGGAAGGGTCATCTAGGTGGCTATTGAAATCACCAAGAATTCTAAAGGGGTCGGTGTCAGGGAGTGACTGAGAGCCAGAGTTATTCTCTGACCATCGACCGTCACAGCACTGACACATTCTCTGACCATCGACCGTCACAGCACTGACACAGGCTACAGACCACAGTTGCCAGTGCCTGCTTTGGGATCTTTTTCATTCTCACCTTCACTCTGACTGTCTCTAACTGCAGTGAGCCAGAGGGGAGATACACCTTGTCCCCTTTTCCTCCAGCAGAGAAGCCAGCTAGACCTAACAGGTGGGTTCCTGGGCCATTTGTGTCCACTGTATACACCTCTCAGGTCACCATGAACTGTTCCTGCTTGTTGGACTCTAGATACAAAAGAGGCTTTGGGGGCACATTCTGGAAACTACTAAAGCAATTTCCCTCTTGGAAAGTGTACCTGTCTACTGTTAATATGCCCACCGGCTGGGGAGAGTTGGTATTTACCAAGGTGTCAAACGTTCCTCCAGTATTACATGACCATTTGATGAGTTCAAAGGCTGAAATGGGTTCATGAACAGGAGGCACTTAGGGCGGTGGCTGTACCTATGAGGTGCTACTTCAGGGTGAGGTGCTCTTTCCTCATTTCATGCTCGTGGCAGCTGAGGTCAGAGAGGTTGGGTGATTTACCCAAGGACTCCCAGCAAGAAATGCAGAGGTGATGTTCCAACCCAGGCCCATGTGTGTGGAGTCTGAGTTTTTTTACTCAGTGAGCTTTTCATGTGTATTTCTTATCCTTCTAAATCATGTGTATTTCTTATCCTTCTAAATCCTAAGCCCCTTGCACCTGGGTGGCGCAGTCGGTTAAGCGTCCGACTTCAGCCAGGTCACGATCTCGCGGTCCGTGAGTTCGAGCCCCGCGTCGGGCTCTGGGCTGATGGCTCAGAGCCTGGAGCCTGTTTCCGATTCTGTGTCTCCCTCTCTCTCTGCCCCTCCCCCGTTCATGCTCTGTCTCTCTCTGTCCCAAAAATAAATAAAAACGTTGAAAAAAAATTAAAAAAAATAAAAAATAAAAAATAAAAAAAATAATAAATCCTAAGCCCCTTGACAGGGACGGATGTTAAACCCACTCACAGGAAGGATTCAGATCTGGTATTCCCCTCAGCAGGTAGCAGGACCCCTTGCCTGGAATCAACATTCAATGAATATGTGATGATGGGTGACTCAGCCCGTCTCTCTGCCTCTCCTCTCTGGACCCTTAATTTCCATTTCAGAGCCCCTGGTACCCACATGCCACCCTGGACCCTTCCTATCACTGACACCTCATCCCTCTAATGGTGCTGTGATTGGTGTTGTTTAAGTCGACCAGGAGGAGAGATGGGTTTGTTTAACCCAAACCAGTGTCTCTTCACTAAGGGGATCAGTAAAATGAGACCTCTGGTCTTATACAGATATTCAGCAAGGCCATGTATGTTAAGTGATGACTGAGTTATCTGAGAAAGCTGGCCGTCATTGGCAGACAGCTGGGGAGAGGAGTGCCGTCTCTGCACCAGGAGCTCCTTTTCTGAGCCCCTTCACTATTTATGCAGAGTGAGGCAGGCAGTGGTCATGGGGCCGGCAGGCCAGGCTGGTGGGGAGCTGTGTAACCCTCTTCCTCTTCCCATTTCCCCTAGATCATTCTGAACTTCACGTCCATGGACCTGTATCGCAGCCGCCTGTGCTGGTATGACTACGTGGAGGTCCGAGACGGCTTCTGGAGGAAAGCACCCCTCCGAGGTAAGGCCCGCCCCCTGCCTCCTCTGTGGAGCCTTCTTTTTTGTGTGAATTGAGGTCTAATTAACATGTAATACCCTCTTAGTTTCAGGTATACATCACAGTGATAAAAAAATGATCCCCATGATAAGGGTAGTTACCATCTGTCACCATACAACATTATTACAATATTATTGCTTATATTCTCCATGCCGTACATCACATCCCCATGCCTGATTTATTTTGTAACTGGAAGCTTGTATCACTTCTCGGCCTTCTGGCTAAGATCAAGTGTACAACTGGAAGCTTGTGTCTCTTAATCTCTTTCACCTATTTTGTCTACCTCCCACCACCTCCCCTTTGGCACCCATCAATTTGTTCTCTGTATCTATGAGTCTGTTTCTGTTTTGCTTTGTTTGTTCATCTGTATTGTTTTTGGATCCCACATATAAGTGAAATCATATGGTATTTTTCTTTGTTTCACTTAGCATCATACCCTCTAGGTCCATCCGTTGGTGTCACGAATGGCAAAATCTCATTCTTTTCTATGGCTGAGTGATATGGATAGCCCACATCTTATTCAATCTATTCACCTACTAAGGGACACTTCGGTTGCTTCCATCACCTGGCTGTTGTAAATAATATTGCAATGAACATGAGATTGCATATCTCTCTTTGAATTGGTGTTTTCGTTTTCTTTTGATAAACACCCAAAAGTGGAATTGTTGGATCATAAGGTAGTTATATTTTTTTAGATTTTTTTTAAAGTTGATTTATTTATTTTGAGCGGAGGGCAGGGCAGAGAATGATGGAGAGAGAGAATCCCAAGCAGGAGCCACACTGTTAGCGCAGAGCCTTATGCACGGCTTGATCTCACAAACCATGAATGAGGTCATGACCCAAGACAAAATCAAGAGTCCGACACTTAGGGGCGCCTGGGTGGCTCAGTCAGTTAAGTGTCCAACATTGGCTCAGGCTGTGATCTCATGGTTTGTGGGTTCGAGCCCCATGTCAGGCTCTGTGCTGACAGCTCAGAGCCTGGAGCCTCCTTCAGATTCTGTCTCCCCATCTCTGCCCTTCTCCCACTCTCTCTCCCTCTTTCTCTCTCTCTCTCTCTCTCTCTCTCTCATCCTCTCTCTCTCTCAAAAATAAAGAAACATTAAAAAGAGAGAGAGAGTTTGACGCTTAACCGACTGAGCCACCCATGTGCCCCGGTAGTTCTATTTTTAATTTTTGAGGAATATCCATACTGTTTTCTAGAGTGGCTGCACCAGCTTGCATTCCTATCAACAGTGTACAAGGGTTCCCTTATCACCACTTCCTCAAACCTGTTGTCGGTGGTCTTATTTAAGCAAGCTCCACACTCAGCATGAAGCCTGATGCGGGACTTGATCCCATAACCCTGGAATCATGACCTGAGCTGAAATCAAGAGCTGGATGCTCAACTGACTGAGCCACCCTGGCGCCCCCCACCTTTTTTTTTTTTTTAACTTGTCTTCTTGATACTAGCCATTCTGATAGGTGTGAGGTGATATTGTAGTTTTGATTTTCATTTCCTGATGATGAGTGATGTTGAGGATCTTTTCATGTGTCTGTTGGCCATCTGTATGTCTTCTTTGGAGAAATGTCTACTCAAGTCCTCTGCCCGTTTTTTAATTGGGTTGTTTGGTTTTTTTATATTAAATTGTGTAAATTCTTTACATATAGTTTGGATAGAAATCCCTTACCCAATGTATGATTTGCAAACATCGTCTCCCATTCAGTAAATTGCTTGTTCGTTTTGTTGACCATTTCCCTCACTGTGCAAAAGCTTTTCAGTTTGATGTGGCTACTTCCTTCCTACACCTACTCATATTCTCTTCATCCTCCCCTGAAACCCATAGCTTGGCCAAGGGTGATCTGGTGTGGGAAACTGGACTCCTGATACAGTCAGTGCCTGATAACTCCATCACCAAGTGTATAACTTTGGGCAAATCCCTTCCCTAGTCTGGACCTTAGGGTCTTTGGTATGGGCTTCTGGGCCTCCCCCAGAGGTGACTCTCAGTGTGTGGGTCAGGGGAGTCATATAAGTTGACAGAGGGAGACAGACAGGCACATCTCCACAGTTCCAGGCTCTCCTCATCTGGGCAATTTCAGAGGCTCTGTTTTCTCTATCTGCAAGGTCTGGCTTAAGGGTACCCACAATGCAGCCTGGCACACCACAGAGGCCTACCTACCTGGCACAGACTTGTTTGCACAGGATACTTTGTCCCTTGGTGGTGGGGGGTGGTGAGTAAGTGGGGGATGTGTAGTCAGAACCACAGGACAGAAGTTATTTTAATGGACATGGAGTTAGGGCCAAAAGAAGCTTTTGCGTCAAGCCTGAGGAGCTGTGTGAATTCTCCTTCTCCAATCTGGACATAACCCTAAATAGCCCGGGACTACTCATTGTCACTAGAGTCTTTGCTCCACAGCCTGTGTCTGAAGCAGGATGACAAACCGTTACTAACCATCTCTTTTCCCCCCAGTTTCTGATATTTGAATATTTCTTATTAGTCACCCAAAGCAGCTGTCATTACAACACTTCCTCCTGAAGACATGTTAGCATTTCCAAGATTACAGTTTCTTTTTCATAACTTACATTCCTGGGTCAGCACCCTCTGTCCCTTGCTGAAGGTTGGGAAACACCCAATCTTACTCCAGAACACACAAACCATCCCTACTTGATTCTCCACTACAAAGAATTCTACAAATGGCCAGCCTCATCTGCTTACACAGATTCCTGTCAGGTTTTATTTCAAAGGGGACATTTTCTGACCCAGTCCCTAGATTCTAGGATTTATTTGGGGTCCTCTGCCATCTCTTGCGTTTGGTCAAATGAAAACATTCTAAATGTACAAAGAAAGCTGAGTTCGTTCTTGGTTATTACTTGTTTGCATGAAGGTCAAATAAGAAAAGTAATGATAATATGCTCTTTGAAAAAAGTAAATAGGGCTGCTGGGTGGCTCAATTGGTTAAGTGTTTGACTCTTGATCTCAGCTCAGGTCTTAATAGGGTCGTGAGTTCAAGCCCTGCATTGGGCTCCGTGCTGGGCTTGAAGCCTACTTTTAAAAAAAGATAACTAAAACACAGATACAGTTTGATATTTTGGGAAGTCCCCTTTCCTCCCAGAACTCATATTCTATTCCTCGAGTGCATAAAATCCTGTAGAAGTTAGTACTCTCTGGCCCTTCAAGACCACACTAGACCTTAGACTAGTTTCAGGCCAACTGGAGGGCCTTGAGATCGTGTGCCAAAGTGCAGACCAAGGCCAGAGCCCCTGAGCCCCTGAGCCCCTAGAGTGGTGGGACAGGCTCCCTGGAGGGACAGCCCTGGAGCAGGGAGGGGAGAGGGACCCACTTCAGGCCTCACTGCCCTCTGTCCACACTGTCTGCGCAGGCCGCTTCTGCGGGGGCAAACTCCCCGAGCCTATTGTCTCCACCGACAGCCGTCTCTGGGTCGAGTTCCGCAGCAGCAGCAACTGGGTCGGGAAGGGCTTCTTTGCCGTCTATGAAGGTACGGAAGAAGAGTGACGAGGGAGGATTGGGTGTGGTCCCTGGGGATCAAAACGCTCACTCCTGGCACACTAAGGGCAAGGTCAAGGGAGCATGAGGGAAGCAGAGACCCCAGTGGGATTGGCCAGGCCTGGGGGCACTAAGAAGCTGGGGGGAGGGGTAAGGAGGGGAGAGAGGGGCTCTTGAGCTGAGCAGAGCATTCTAACTGACCTCACCCTGTGTCCCCAAAGCCATCTGTGGGGGAGATGTGAAGAAGGACAATGGCCACATCCAGTCACCCAATTACCCTGATGATTATCGGCCCAGCAAAGTCTGCATCTGGCGGATCCAGGTGTCTGAGGGCTTCCACGTGGGCCTCACCTTCCAGTCCTTTGAGGTAGGTCGGAGACCCTGCTGTCCCACCTGTTGTGGGTTTCCTGGTGTTGGGCCCTGGCCACCAGAGCTGCTCCAGCTGATCCAGCCCCTGACCCTCAGATCGAGCGCCATGACAGCTGTGCCTACGACTACCTGGAGGTGCGTGATGGGCACAGTGAGAGCAGCACCCTCATCGGGCGCTACTGTGGCTACGAGAAGCCGGATGACATCAAGAGCACTTCCAGTCGCCTCTGGCTCAAATTCGTCTCTGACGGATCCATTAACAAAGCTGGCTTTGCTGTCAACTTTTTCAAAGGTGCTCCTTCCCCATTCCCCACCTGGCCCACCCCCATGGCCAATCCATCTCCTCCATTCCTTCTTTTAATTTTTAAAATTGTGTTTTGTTGTGGTAAAAACACGTAGCTTGAGATGTGTCCTCTGGATGCATTTGTAAGTGTACTATACCATGTTGCTGGCCGAAGGCACGGTGCTCTACAGCAGATCTCCAAGCCTTATTCATCTTGCTTGACTGCAACTTTATGCCTATTTGATTAGCAGCTCCACATTTCCCCCAGCCCCCAACCCCTGGCAGCCATCATTCATTCATTCATCCACTCATTCATTCATTCATTTATTGAATCTATTTTAGATAGCTCGTATAAGTGGAATCCTGCAGTATTTGTCTTTCTGTAACTAGCTTTTTTACTGAACATAATGTTCATAAGGTTCATCCATTTTTATTCCACTGTGTATATATAACACATTTTTTAAAGTGAAGAGTAATCGACACACAATATCCTGTTAGTTTCAAGGGTACAACATAGCGATTCAATGTTTATGTACATTATAAAATGGTCACCACGGTGAGTCTAGTTACCATCCATCACCTTACAAAGTTGTTACAATCTTGTTGACTTATATTACCTATGCTGTATATTACATCCCCACGTCTTGCTTTTTTTTTTTTTTTTTTATAACTGGAAAACTGCACGTCTTAATTCCCTTCACCTATCTTGTTCATCCCTCCACCCCCTCTCCTCTGGCACCCATCAGTTTGTCCTCCATATCTATGAGTCTGTTTCTGTTTTGTTTTGTTTGTTCATTTGTTTTGTTTTTAGATTCAACATGTAAGTGAAATCATACAGTATTTATCTTTGTCTAGCTTATTCCACTTAGCCTCATACCTTCTGGGTCCATCATGGTGTCACAAATGGTAAGATTTCATTCTTTTCTGTGGCTGAGTAATATTCCACTGTATGTATATACCACATCTACTTTATCCATTCATCTATTGATGGGCACTTTAATTGCTTCCATATCTTGGCTGTTGTAAATAATGCTTCAGTGAACATGGGGCTGTATATATCTCTTCAGATTGGTGTTTTCATTTTCTTCAGATAAATGCCCAAAAGTGGAACTGCTAGATCATATTGTAGTTCTGTTTTTAAATTTTTGAGGAATCTCCATACTGTTTCCCAGAGTGGCTGAACCAATTTACATTCCCACCAACATGCAGAAGGTTCTATTTTCTCCACATCTTCCACCAACACTTGTTATTCTTAACTTTTTGATACTCTCCATTCTGACAGGTGTGAAGTGATATCTCAATGTGGTTTTGATTTGCATTTTCTCTGATGATGAGTGATATTGGGCATCTTTTCATGTGTCTGTTGGCCATCTGTATGTCTTCTTTAGAGAAACGTCTATTCAGGTCCTCTGCCCATTTTTAATCAATAGTCGTTTTATATTGAGTTTTATGAGTTCTTTATATATTTTGGATGTCAACCACTTATTTCATATAACATTTGTGAATATCTTCTCCCATTAAGTTGACTTTTTGTTTTGTTGATGGTTTCCTTCACTGTGCAAACGCTTTTTAGTTTGACGTAGTCCCATTTGTTTATTTTGCTTTTGTTGTCTTTGCCTGAAGAGACAGATCCAAAGAAAATATCATTAATACCAATGCCAAAGAGCTTACTGCCTTGGTTTTCTTCTAGGAGTTTCATGGTTTCAGGTCGAATATTTAAGTCTTTAACGCATTTTGAGTTTCTTTTTGTGTATAATGTAAGTAAGTGGTCCAGCTGCATTCTTTTGCATGTAGCTGTCTGATCTGTCCATTCATTGAAGAGGCTGTCTTTTCCCCATTGTATATTGTTGCCTCCTTTGTCATAGAATAATTGAACACATAATCATGAGGTTTTTTTTCTGGACTCTCTATTCTCTTCCACTGATCTATTTGTCTGTTTTTGTACCGGTACCATACCATTTTGATTTATTTGTTTTTGATTATAGCTTTGCACTACAGTTTGGAATATGGGAGCATGCCCCTCAGCTTTGTTCTTCCTCAAGATTGCTTTGGCTGCTTGGAATCTTTTGTGGTTCCATACACATTTTAGGATAATGTGTTATAGTTCTGTGCAAAATGGTATTTTGGTCAGGATTACTTTGGATCTATAGTTTGCTGTGGGTAGTATGGACATTTTAACAATATTAATTCTTCTAAATCCTGTAGCACATTTTCTTTATCCTCATCTGTTGGTGACCATTTAGGCTGTTTCTACATCTTGGCTATTGTGAATATTGCTGTGGTGACTTCATGTCTTCTTTATTCACCCATTCTACACAGAGATTCTATGAGGGATGCATAGACCATGGTACCCTGTGCTTGAATTTATGGCCTAACTGGGGAGAAGAGGTCAACTGCACTGAGAAACTGCATATCTCATTGAGTAAATGACACACATATGTAAAAGTAGCTGACACGTGGTAGGTGCTCAACTGTGAATTGAAATAGTAGTTCAGGAGTTGCCTTAAAGTCCAAAAGTTTGTGTAGAAGAAATGCCAGTGAGGCATAGAGGCAGGAAGTGCCATAGAAGCTTAGGGAGGAAGCAAGGCAGCATGGATTTCTTTTACCGGTGTGATTGTGGACAGGTAATCTGTCTGAACCTCATTTCCTCATCTGTAAAATGGGGATAGTAACAGTCCCTCCATCACTGGTCATGTCAGGATTGAAGGATAAATGAAGAAAGGCTGGGGAATGACACACAAGAGGCACCGATAAATGGTGGTGGTCACCAGCCCAGCCATTGTGGTCAAAGAAAGGCTCTGTGGGGTCTACCTGTCCCCTCCTTCAGGTTACTACCTGTCCCTTTGGGGCTCTCAGGAGTAGGAACCCCTGGGGACCGAGTTGGGGGGCTGGCTGGGGTAGAGAGGGCCACAGCCTCAAAGCTGAGTGGTCCACAGCTGACTCCTGTCCCCTGCAGTGGGGCTGGAGGTGGTCGCAGGAAGGCTGAGGGACACTGGACTTGACTCTCAAGCAGAGCACAGGAGGCAGGCCCTGGCCTGGCAGTCACTGACACCCTTTCTTCCCAATTGGCAGAGGTGGACGAGTGCTCACGGCCCAACCGCGGAGGCTGCGAGCAGCGGTGCCTCAACACCTTGGGCAGCTACAAGTGCAGCTGTGACCCTGGGTATGAGCTGGCCCCGGACAAGCGCCGCTGTGAGGGTGAGTGCCTCCAACACAGCCCCAGGGCCCAGACCCTCTAGCCCAGATCCCTTAAGCCCTTGGACACACCCCTTCCTGGGAAAGCCCAGATTCCCTAGCACTTTCTTCACTCATCACCAACAAGGAATACATTTTATTTGGCAGCCCTGCAGCCCCCTGAACACACTTACCAGGTGTGATGCACTCTGGTATTTTTTTTTTTTTTTCATTTTTATTCACTTAAAATGCTGATCATGACCTGCTGGTTGATTTCATCATCCTCTTGAAGGTCATGATCCCCAGTTTGGAAACCACTGTTTTCAGACAGGCAATGATTTTTTTCAGCCTCTCCCTATACCTGCCCCTGAGGTGAGAGCATTCCCTGCCAACTACCTGCAGCTCAGCCTGGGTTTGCTGTGTGTCTTTTCTCTACCCACCTTCCTCTCCCTGCCTCCAGTCCTCACTGCCCACCGGCCCAGCCTTCCCTGAGCCCTTCACTCCCCGCCTCCTTCTTAGCAGAGGCCCTGAGAAAGTAGAGTGTTCATGCATATGACTCCCCAATTCCTCATACTCTGAAGGTACACCCCTCACCCTGCCTGCTTCCCTCCCATCCTTGAGAGACCAGACACAAGCCCCAGGACCGCAGGGCATCCACACATCCCCCTCTTCTCCTTAATGCACCCTTACCCCTGGCCCTTACCTAGAGTGGGGACTCCTGGTGGCTGATGCCACCTCTGTTGTCCCCACAGCTGCCTGTGGTGGATTCCTCACCAAGCTCAACGGATCCATCACCAGCCCAGGCTGGCCCAAGGAGTACCCCCCTAACAAAAACTGCATCTGGCAATTGGTGGCCCCTACCCAGTACCGCATCTCCCTGCAGTTCGACTTCTTCGAGACGGAAGGCAATGACGTAAGTGCCCACCAGAGCTGAGGAGACTCAGGAAGGTCTGAGGCGTGGGAGCTCGGCTCAGTGCCTGCTTCCTTCCATATGAAATACCCAAAGAATGTAGAGGAGGAGAGACTGCTCCCAATTCCAGGAAGCAGGGGAGGGTCGGGGAGGAGGGCTTGAAGGTCAGGGAGTGCACAGGGGAATGTGGAGCAAGGCAAGACTCAGTCAGGGCTTGTGTGGGGAGCGCAAGAGGATCCCGTGGGGGTGGCTTGGCACCTTTTTGAGTTGTTAGATTATGTAAGATGGGTGACTAAAGACAAAAGGACAAAAGGGAGCCTTCCCAGGTGGGGGTGGTCAGGAGAGGCTTCCTGGAGGAGGCAGGCCTAGAGCTGCACTGCCCTGCAGGTGTGCAAGTATGACTTCGTGGAAGTACGCAGTGGGCTCACGGCTGACTCCAAGCTACATGGCAAGTTCTGTGGTTCCGAGAAGCCCGAGGTCATCACCTCCCAGTACAACAACATGCGTGTGGAGTTCAAGTCTGACAACACCGTCTCCAAAAAGGGCTTCAAGGCCCACTTCTTCTCAGGTAACCCGGACTACCCAGCTGTGAGCCCACCGCCCCTCCCCCCTGCCACACTACCCCTGCACTTTCTAGCCCTCTCTGTTACCAGGCCAGCAGGGTCTGTCCCCTGCTCCCCCCATTAGCCCACCACCACCAGGCCAACCCCTCTGCTCCTGAACCCCATTACTCCTGAACCCTCTGGGCTGTATGGGAACCAGCCTGAGGATGGGCAGTACATAGGCATGAAGAAATGAAAGGAGAGGGCTTTCCTTTCAGGAGCCATCATGCTGAGGCCCCAGAGAGGGCAGGCCCTGGAAACAGGGAGTTCAGCATGGCCAGAGAACGCAGGGTGCATGCAGAGGAGGAGGGTGTTTGCCTTGGAGTGTGTGGGGCAGATTATCTGGCAGCGGCCACATCTCTAATCAGACCCACATGCCAAATGGGTTCATGCCGAGGCCTTCAGAAACGATGAGGAGCCTCCCTCTCATCAACACCAAAGCCTTCCCACTCACCCTCAGCCCATAGGTGAGGAACTCAGATCCAACCAGCATATGTTTATTGAGAGCTGCCCCGTATAAGGCTTGTGATCAAGCCCCTTTGATGGACCCATTCTTGGGAGGCCTAAAATGCAGTCAACCTCTCTGAGTTGGGCCTCCAGGGGTCCCAGGAGACCTGCCCCCTGCCTTAGTCTTCCCTCAGTCCTTCATCCTGGGGCAAGGCTGGTGGTCTTTCAGAGGCACTCTTTGACTTGGGACGTTGATAGTGTGGGGTGGGAACTCCATGAACTTGAGTTGGGGAGTGGGAGGTGGAGGGAGTGGCTGAAGCAGCTGGTTTTATATGGGAGTGGCCCAGGGATTCTGATCTCCAGCTGGCCTGGTGGGCCGGGCATGGGGTAGCAGGAAGGCAGGAAGCCCATGGCCTAGTCCACATTGCCTTCCTTTTCCCCCCCTTTGCCCAGGGTCCTGCATCCTCAAGCCCCCTATGTTGCATCCCTGCACCCCTGCCTGCCCCACCTGGATGCCATGCACTGCCCCTGTGCACTGGTTCCCTGCTTGTCACTGCCAGCCATCCTGCTCTGCTTAAAGTGCCCCACAGCCCCTGCCCCACTGCTTGCTGAGACCCCCTCCCCTTGCAATGCGAATCCTTTTCTTCCCTATGCCCACCTGGAACTCCTACAGGGTGCTCACCAGAGGGCCAAGGGGATGTAACACCTACTCAGGGGTGGGCTCAGCCCTGGGGAAACCATTACCTGCTTACTCTCGTCTCTTTCTGCCCTTCTGTTACTTGACTCTCAGAGGCGGGAGGGGGACCGACACATCTGTCAGGCTAGAGCCCAGGTCTCTCCACCCCTGGGTACTGCCCTGCCCTGGCCTGACACTGGGCCACCTGCCCCCTCAGCCCCACACAGAGATGCACACACACACACGTGCACAGCCACACACACACACACACACACACACACACACACACACACACACGTGCAATGCCCTGCTGCCTAAGAAACCTGCAGAGGACCCTCACCAGTGGGCATCAAGGTTCGTTCAGCCCTCAGGGCATGGGGCATCTGACTCTGGCCCCCCAGGAGGGGGGCTCTTTGGACTTTTGGGACACCCAGCGAGGAGACCCTAAGCCAAGAAGGAGAAGAAAGAGCCTGAAGACCTTCAGTCTGACCCCAGCCACCTTCCGGGGCATTTGGCACTGGAGGGTGAGTGCCGTCTCCTTGTCCGGGCCATGTCCACCCTCCCCGCTCCTGCCCCTCCTGCAACCTGCTCCCTGGCTCCTCGGCTCCTCTGAGGTGAGGCTGTGAGGCTGCCACTCCCACTCCCCACCCCCCCATGCCAGAGCTCTGCCCCGGGACGCTACAGCAGGCCTTCCTCAGGACTCACTTTTCTGTCACTCATCCATTCAGCCACCCACTTGCCCACGCACTCATTCGTTTACTGGGCAGGTATTTCTTTTACCCCTCCTATGTGTCAGGCACTGTACTAGGTATTTAGGGTGCACATATAGGGAAGGTGTGGGGTTCAAAACATTTCAGGCAAATCTTTGCTCCATTTGTAAGATGGGGCCCCTAGAGTTCCTAGTGTAGTCACAGGCGAGTTTCTGGGCTGTAGGGTGCCCCTCACCCCCACCTTCCTGCAGGGCCGGCAGCTTCCACAGGACCCTCAGCGAGGATCCCCTGTGAGGCTGTAACTGAGAAGGAGCCCTGGGGAGGGACTTGGGGATCCCACCTCTTGACCTTGAGTTCCTGCGGGCCTTAAGGGGTCTGGCCCACCTGAGAATGGAGTGGAGAAGCCGGGCCTTCCGGAAGCCAGTGCTCAGGCCCCTCCACTACTGATGGAGACCAGGAACAGAGTCACCTTTGTCACAGACCCCACCTGTCCATTTGAATGCCAGCGGACATCTTTCTACCTCGCGATTCCCCTCTGGAAATCTGGGTGTCCGTTCGATCTACACAGCTTCCCTGAACACCTGCCTCTGTGCCAAGCACACAGTCCCCAGAGTGACCGCAGACATACTGGAGCATGTGTGGGAGTGACAAACACATGCCTGTAGCCTGTGTCTCTGTGTGTGTGTGCTCATGGGAGAGTGCGTGTGTGGGTTGACCCGAACTTGAGCAGCTGCATGTGTGAGCACACTTGAGTCCACAGGTCTGCTGAAGAGCCTGTGGTCTCTGTGTTTTTGTGTCTTTATACCCGCGTACTGGCCCCTGAGTGCCTGCCTATGTATCTGTGCGCACGCTTCCTCACACACATGTGGGAAGAAGTAGTGTGTGTCCCTTAAGCACACGTGCACACAGGTGGATGGCTGGCCAGGGGTATGTGTGCATGCGGTCTCTATGTCTCCCTGTGGGTCCTGCACCTGAGTGTGGTGTACCTGTGGGTCAGTGTCTGTGCTGCCCCGGTGGGACCGCGGTACATCCCCGAGGGATCCCGTGTCTGTGGGCATGCTGGTGTGGGTGTGTGTGTCTAAACACAGCCTGTAGCTGCAGCAGCCAGAGTGAGAGCTCGGAGCTCCCAGCCGGGCCCACCCTTTCCGTGGGCTGCTCCCCTCTACCAGAGACTCTGTTTCTCTCCCTCCATATGTGCGGGCCTCGTGCCTACCCCTCCAGGCCTTCTTCCTGCCGCAGGCTCTCTTCCTTTCTGTTTCTGTCGCTGTGCCTCTTCCCACTTGCTCTTCCTCTTTGACCTGGCTGCGCCGGACATGGCCGTCCTGCATGTGTGTCCCGCCGCCTTCCCGCATTGCCCTGTGAATCTGCCTCTGAGGCCCCGGGTTGGTTTTCACTGCTCTCCCTCCCTGGTCCCTGCCCTCCACCCCCACCCCTTGGTCCCTTTTCTCCTTCTCTCTCTCGTTTCAGAAAAGAGGCCCGCTCTGCAGCCCCCTCGGGGACGCCCCCACCAGCTCAAATTCCGAGTGCAGAAAAGAAACCGGACCCCCCAGTGAGGCCTGCCAGGCCTCCCGGACCCTTTGTTACTCAGGAACCTCACCTTGGACGGAATGGGATGGGGGCTTCAGTGCCCGACCACCCCCCACCTCCGCTCTGCCATTCCGGCCTGCCTCCTTCTGGCCGGACAGAACTGGTGCTCTCCTCTCCCCTTGTCCCCCCCTCCCATGGACAGGGGACCTTCCCTGCCCCCACTCCCTCCCATTTTGATGGTGTCTGTGACATTTCCTGTTGTGAAGTAAAAGAGGGACCCCTGCGTCCTGCTCCTTTCTCTTGCAGTCTGCTTGTCCGTGTGTCTGTTTTTCCACTTGTCCGTCTGTCCAGTAAGCAGGTAATGGTAGAGGGTGCCCATGTTGGTCAGCTCCAGCCCCCAGCCCTCCCTCCACCCCACTTCTACTTTCTCTCCCCACAGCTGGGCCACTCAGCTGGCTCCGCTGGATGCACTGCCCTGGACCCCACCGTGGCCTTGGCCCCCCCGGGGGGAGGAAACCCAGCCAGCCTCCCGCTTCCCCTGGGGTGACCACCCCGACCTCAGCCCTGCACAGACCTGGGCCCGCCTTGTTTGCTCCCCTGCAGACAAGGACGAGTGCTCCAAGGATAACGGCGGCTGCCAGCAAGACTGCGTCAACACCTTCGGCAGCTATGAGTGCCAGTGTCGCAGTGGCTTCGTCCTACATGACAACAAACACGACTGCAAGGAAGGTAAGCGCTGCCAGTGCAGCGCCCAGAGCCCCTAGGGTAGGGCCAGCAGGCCCAAAGGACTGGAGGCTGGGGACACGAGGACATGGGTGCCATCTCCATCTGGCCTGGTGTAGACTCAAGGTCACGAGTGGTGTCTGAGGTTACCTTGTTTTGCCTCCCACCTGGCCCACAGATTCTTCCGTCCTCAAAATATCCAAGCCACACATGCTTCCGTGTCTCCTTGTGCATGTTAGGAGAGGAGGGGCTCACACTCATCCCCAGGCTCCATTTTTAGACTGATCTTAGTGCTTCTTAAAATCCATGGGCAAGTCCTTGTCTTCATAACGACCTTCCTGTGGCAGAGAGTCGAGATGGCACAGAGGTCGAGAGCACAGGCTGGAGCCAGGCTACCTGGCCCAGCCCCACTGCTTAGCCAGCTGTGCACCCTTGAGCACTTCTGTTTGTTCCTGTGTGACACGTAGGTCGCAATAGACCTACCTCATCAGGGCACAGGGCTCTCTGAAGTGCTCCAAGCAGTGCTGAGCTCATAGCAAGCACAGTCGTATGTCAGCCGTTATTGGTCACACTGCTGACCCCTGGGGACATTCAGAACAGGGTCACCGCCTCCCAGACACTAAAGCCCTGCAGATATTTGAAAACAGCACTCATATCATCACCAACATCATCTGATAGCTCTTTGGACATGCTACAACACTGGCCTGTTCCAAGTCCCGAATGCCGTTGTGTCCCCCGCTTGCTGGGGCATACTATCCCAGCAGCACAACACAGACCTGGCTCTGCCACTGAATGTCTGTGTGACTTTGGGTGAATCACTGCACCTCTCTGAGCTTCCAGTTCCTCACCCATGAGATGATTAACAATGGTAACTGCCTTGCAGCATACTAAAGTTTACAGATCTTGCTTGAACACTTAGCACAGTGCCTGGCAAATGCCTCTTCTCACTGTTCTTAGGTGGACAACCAAGGTATAAACAAATAAACTCCTGGATAAAATAAACAGAATTGAAGCACTCAGCAGTGACCCAATGGACACTAAAGAGCTTCCAACCCGATTACTTCAGTCTACCCAAATACGAAGTTCCTGATTCACAGGGCCTCCACGTCTTTTAGCTGGAGGGGACCTTATTCTGTGGTTGTCCAAAGTGCGTTCTCTCTCTGTGTGTACTGTGTGAAAAAGAGTACATCAACATTAACAAGATAGCTGTGAGAGGTTTTACACTTCTAGGGTGGGCGACCTGTACATAGCTGAGTCATTTTAGAAGCACTCATGATTCCTCACTCAAATGACAGGCAAATTACAAATCAGTATTTCCTGACTCCTCCTTGCAGAGGTTGTGCAAAGTTCTGCAGGGACCTCAAGAGGGGAGTTCCTCTGGGGTGCCTGGTTGGCTCCGTTGGTAGAGCATGCAACTCTTGATCTCAGGGTCGTGAGTTTGAGCCCCACATTGGGCATAAGGCTCACTAAAAAAAAAAAAAAAAAAAAAAAAGAGGGGAGTCCCTCTGCCCCCAGGAAGATTGCAGTCTAGCCATGGGAGAAGTGGGCACACACAGAGAAGTTAGGGGGCCCCAAAGACCTGTGTATAAATGGGGGAGAGCAGCGAATGTGGCCTTGGAGAACCACAGAAGGATGATGGACACAGCCCATAGGTCCACTGTGGAGAGCCAGGAGCTCTACCTGCCTCCACAGGGCCTCTGGGCAGCCTGCACACTGCTCTCTGGGCCTCATGGCTGTGTATTCATCCTGTGAGCCGCTGACCATAGGCACCTATCCATCCCTTTCTCCTCCCCAGCCCACAGTGCACTGGCCGCCTGTTTTTCCCCAAGAAACCTGTCAGATTGGATGATAATAAATCATGAACATCAGCTTTTAAATTCGTTTGTGAGGCTACACTCTCAGAGGTGGGAAGGCAGATTGCAATGGATCAAAGAGCCATAAACAGTGAGAATGGGGTAATAGCAAGTTTTCTTGAAGAACAACTGAGAAGAAAAGGAGAAAGGATGGGTGGCAGCTAGAGGGGAATGTAGGGCTGTGGGGGAGTTACTTTAGGATGGGGCAAAGCATAGGAGGGTCCACAGGCTGGCAGAGATGGCACAGAGAGTGAGGGTGGATAATTTGTGGTACAAAGGTACCCAGGTGGACCTGGGACTCCTTTTTGGAGACGAGGAAGGAGGAAGGTGAGTTTGCAGGGAGGGGCTGGGAAGCTGAAGTTGTTCATATCTGAGGCCCTGATTTTTTTCAGGGAGGCAGGAGGTGAGGTGATCTTCTGAGAGGGAAGGGATGGGAGTGGAGAGGGCTGAAGATTTGGAGCCGTTGTTGAGGAGGTAAGGGGTGGAGGTGGTGAAGGACAGATCCAAGAGTATCAAGTGGTTTCGGTTCCCAGTGGTTGAGGCAGATGGGGTTTTCCGAGAGGACACAGTAGAAGGACAGTATGATGATGAGCAGCTGGGGTGATCAGCCATATAGTCCAGCCAGATAGGGAAGCAAGTTAAGTCAACCAAGGAGGAAATATTGGGAGAAAATAGAAGGATCAAGACCCTGGAAGTCTCTCTAAAGCTGAAGAAGTGTTGAAAGGATAGTGAGGGCCTGAGCACCCTGGAAGAACAGGAAGTGGTCACAGAGAGGTGATGTGTTTGTAGCATCAGGAAATGGTAGGTGATGGCAAGGCCTAGAGTAAGGTCATGAGCAAGCCCTGCTTGAGAGGAAGAAGATAAGTGCCAATAGAGCTGAGAAGGTCAGGAACAGAGAGGCTAGAGTGTTGGCTGACATCACCTGGGATGGCAGCAGGAATGGGTATAGAACTGAGTCAGGTGCCAAAGTCTTCTGTGAATGTGGAAGTGTGGCAGGACACCAGAGGATGACAACATCATGGAGGGCAGAGGGGGTGTGGCCGGAGGCCTCAAAGGTCCAGGGATCTGCACGGGAGTGCCTGTGAGGGCGGCTTTCATGGATGCTGCCAGGCAGACCTCGCTTGGAGGCAAGCAGCTAGATTTCCCCGGCCATGGGTAACCGAGCAGAAAAGAAGTAATGTAAGCCTTCCATCAGCTTGTGGGTGGGGGACAAGAGAAAGAAGCAAGGAGGGCAGGAGGGAAGGGCTTTGTTCCTTTCCTCACAGGAGGCACCAGAGCACCAAGGTTCTTGCTGATCCCTTTACCTTCACTTCCCCACAGCCGGCTGTGACCACAAGGTGACATCCACCAGCGGCACCATCACCAGCCCCAACTGGCCTGACAAATATCCCAGCAAGAAGGAGTGCACCTGGGCTATCTCTAGCACCCCTGGCCACCGGGTCAAGCTGGTAAGGTACCCACACCCCAGCCTGCATGGGGACCCCTGCTCTTCCATGCCATCGGGCTACCACCTGTTTCCTATCAGTTCCAAAGCTCTGGGTAATTCAGAGGTCCTGACCAGAGCCATGCAGACTGCAGGCTGGTGGCCTGGCTGAGCCCACAGGGCTGTCATCCCTGTGAGGATCCTCATGAGCCCCAAGTCTGGTCTGGACAGAGGCCCGGTCCCAGTACATATTGGGGGTGTGCCTGCCATTACCCATTCCCGGGTCCTCCCTCACTGCTACCAGCAGTGCCCCTGGCAGGGGCTGCTTCCCTGGTCTCCATCAGCTGGGGTCTGGAGGCCTAGATTTGGGGCCACCTGCTGCCCCCCCCCCCAGACGCATTCTGAACTTGCTGTCCTCCCTCGTGCCCTCTAGACCTTCATGGAGATGGATATCGAGTCCCAGCCTGAGTGTGCCTATGACCACCTGGAGGTGTATGATGGCCGTGACGCCAAGGCCCCCGTCCTGGGCCGCTTCTGTGGGAGCAAGAAGCCTGAGCCTGTCCTGGCCACGGGCAGCCGCATGTTCCTGCGCTTCTACTCCGACAACTCCGTCCAGAGGAAGGGCTTCCAGGCATCCCACTCCACAGGTAAGGCCATCTCAGGCTAGCCCAATGTCCTCACGCTGTCTTGTTCTGCGAGCTTCTGCTGATCCTGCTCTCACAGGCAGGCCCAGGCTCTGGAGTTTCACAGGGGGATTAGAAAGAGTGTATGAAGGGACAGATGAGCTATGGCCTGGGTAGACAGAGACTGTGTTCTGAGGGCCGGGCAGGGGAGCAGAGAGTGAGCACTAAAGGGAGAGTGGGAGAGGTCCCGATTAGGGGCCGCTAAGTTGCCGGAAAACAGAGGGCAGTGACGCCAGTGGGTGGGGAATCCAGGGATGGGGAGGGAAGCCCCACAGTCCCCAGCGGTAGGACGCCTGACTGTGTGGCAGCCCACCCACATTCCAAACCCAAAAGTCACTCGTCTAGAGATATTTATTAACACATAACATGTATGATGAAGCAGTGCTCTAAGTGCAGGTCACAAAAATGAAGCAGACAAATATCTCGGGCCTTGAGGGGCTACTTAGTGATCATTTGTCCATTTATCTAACAACCATTTGCTGAGCTCTGGCTGTATGCAAGACTCAGAGGGGCTTATGGAGGTGAATCAGGCATGAGCCCTTCACCCCTGCGCACCAGGAACTCACGGTCCAGAGGTGAGGTGGGACGTGCACAGATAGTTATAGCATGAGACAAAACATGATGAGGTCTAGCTCTGGGCAGGAGTTGGTGGGGTCATTCCAGCAGGGGGAGGAGCCCAGGCACAGCCACAATCCCAGGACAGCTCTGGGTGTGTACAGGTGACCGCAGGTCATTTCGTTTGGCCTGAGCAATTGGTATGTAAAGACAGGACAGTAGTGAAGTGGAAACAGTGCAGCAGTAGAGGAAGCCTGGAGCCCAGGCTTGGGAGGCCTGGAACATCAGGTGTCAGATGGGGGCTTCACAGGCTCCTTGTGGGTCTTGAGCCACCTGTTGCAGAGTCCCCAGGACTGCTGGGTCCAGAGCCTCTCATCCTTCCTTGTAGCTCAGGCCCTGTCCCACCCCCTCCTCACCCCTCCAGGGAGACATAAGCACCAGATTTCCTAGAGGCCAGAGGGCTTCCAGAGGAGGATGGACGCTGAGGACCCTGTCCTGCGTGCTCTCATTTGCCCCTCCCAGCAGAGGGTCACAGACTGGAAGCCCAGAACTCTATCTGGCCCTCAGTTCCGCTCTGTTTGGCCCACAGTGTGTTTTTTAAAAATGTGAGCCAACATTGAAAAATCAAGAGTTTTCGCAGAAAATCCAGATGTCGTTCTTCTCTCTTAAGAATGGAAGCCCTGGGGGCGCCTGGGTGGCGCAGTCGGTTAAGCGTCCGACTTCAGCCAGGTCACGATCTCGCGGTCCGTGAGTTCGAGCCCCGCGTCAGGCTCTGGGCTGATGGCTCAGAGCCTGGAGCCTGTTTCCGATTCTGTGTCTCCCTCTCTCTCTGCCCCTCCCCCGTTCATGCTCTGTCTCTCTCTGTCCCAAAAATAAATAAACGTTGAAAAAAAAAATTAAAAAAAAAAAAAAAAAAAAAAGAATGGAAGCCCTGGCAACGCAGAGCCCACATTCTTCCATGACAGCCATCAGCTGGAGCAAATTAGCAATGTGCTCTTTTGACAAGCGTGCCCTCCCCAGTGCCTCAGCTCAGAGTTGCCTAACAGCCCGGTGTGTCCCTGGTCCTCTGTGGGCATCTATCCAGAAGTAGAGCAGCAGAGCACTTGTTCTGGGCCACGTCCCAGGCAGGTCCAAACCCACTCGCCCCTAGCCATGTGGCCCTCTCTCCATCGAGCCATAAGGGTTCAGCACAGTGAGGTGCGGTACCCTGTCCCTGGCCATGCTCGGGGAGTGGTGGCCAAACCTGTTGCTCCTCCCCCACAGAGTGTGGAGGCCAGGTTCGGGCAGAGGTGAAGACGAAGGATCTTTACTCCCATGCGCAGTTTGGTGACAACAACTACCCTGGGGGGGTGGACTGCGAATGGGTCATCGTGGCAGAGGAAGGATATGGCGTGGAGCTGGTGTTCCAGACCTTCGAGGTGGAGGAGGAGACAGACTGTGGCTACGACTACATGGAGCTCTTCGATGGCTATGACAGCACAGCCCCCAGACTGGGGCGCTACTGCGGCTCAGGGGTGAGACCCCGCCCCCTGCCCAGTGCCCTTGCCTCTGCAGGTGTGGGGTGCCGGTATGGGTGCTAGCACATGCCTGGCCCTTTGCAGGAGCTGGGAGACCCTGCCTGGTGGGTGGCTGCTCACAGAGGCCCGCCCTGCCCTAGGCCATCCCCACCCAGGAAACTCTGTCCTTTTTTGCCCAACACTGTGGTTTCTGCATCCTCTGGGACAGGCCCTGCCCTGACCCAAGCCTGCTCAGCACCAGTTTGTTTGGACCTACAGGGTAGCTTGCATCCGGGGAGGTGGATGGAGTTCCCTCTACCACCCCC